>NC_138768.1:725970334-726570334 GCF_965119305.1 Pelophylax lessonae | reverse complement strand
ATAAGAAATTCTTATAATGTACTGAATGTCCTTGATTGTACAAGAAATAAGAGGTTTGTGTGATCCAATATATTTTACTGGGAATAAAAATATTTTTTCAACTGGCTTTCAATTTTCTTTGTGATAGAAATCAAACAGCTCTTTGCTAATTAATGAAGTTTCATTTTTCATGCTCTGATGGTTTTCTTTTGATATAATTTGCCATTCTGACTTGTGGTTGCTACCAAGCGTATGTATGTACATGTGCTAGACTTGTACTTACAGATATATTGCTAATTAGCACTGTTCAGCTGGTTTTGTGCAGAATGAATTTTGTCTTTTGGTGATATTTTATGCTGTACCAGTGGCCTTGTCATGCACATTAGACAAAAGTGTAAAGACTTAATTAAAGATGAACTTTTAGCCAGTAACCTCAGCTTTAATGTGTATTGTGTCCAGTTGAGTTTTAGTGCAAAACAAATTTGGCTTTCAATGCTGACAGTATTGGTCTGCCTCTAGTCCCGTGTGCTGCTGACAACAGTCATATGTTATGGTGGTGTTGAAAATACATGGAATTCATGGCACAACTAGGCAGGAGGGCTAAACAAAGCTCATCTGATCTTTGCACAGACTGAGATGTTATTAACTAAAATATACATACTACTTAACTGCTTATGTCATACAACAATTATTATCCACATAAACCATGCCAATTCTTTGCAGAATTGAAACATTATTCCCAATTGCTCGGGGCAACTGACCCAGTTCTCTTCCAGAGGCCAGGTCTACAATTCAATATAACCTTTTTGTGGATATGAGCTCAAAAGTTAAAAGATAGACATACCTCCTATTGTTATGAGATTAAAAGATAGGCACATTATAGTGCAAACATTTGTAGGGAAAACATATGCTATTGTTTCACTCCATTCATACTGGCAATATGTCAGATATATTAAAAAAAATAGAGCAACTGTATTTTGTATGCAAAAAACATGATTTCATGCATTCATTGACACCTATAACAAAGAACATCAGTAAAAGGGATGGTTTTAAAATGTACAGAACAGATTTTTTGTTGAACTAAGTTGATATTTATAGTGAATATATAGAGAAGTAACTTTAATAAATATTAAAGAGGTTGTAAACCCCGGGAAAAAAAAACCTGTAAGACAACCTCATTATGAGCTAGTATGTATCACATACTAGCTCATTATGAAATACTTACCTTAGAACGAAGCCCTTCACTGCTGAGACAGCTGACATCTTCCCAGGTGTTTCTTCCGGGATTGCAGGCTCCGGCGCTGTGAGTTGGTGAAGCCGCGATGACGTAATTCCTGCTCATGTGTGCAGTAGCCGCTGTTTACTGCACAGGCTCTAAAGGTACGGCACAGTAAGCGCTCTGGACATCATGCCCTGATGACGTTATCTGCTGAATGCAGTCTAAATATCTCCTAAACTGTGCATAATAATTATACACGGTTATTTCGAGGGTTTAGCTGTGGCGGAAAAATATTTAAATCATGACCAAAATTCCCCCCCCCCCCGCCAATCAGATTTAAGTTATTTTGACACTGCTAGAATTTGGCATTACTTATTTCTGGTATGCAGATACATTTTGTTTTACAGCATACAGGCATGACAATGGGGGCTAAATTTGCCCCCATCTTCGCCAATTTATTTATGTTGAGTTGGGAGGAACAAGCTATTTATAGTGTACAGGAGGGTAAATTACTATTTTGGTGTTGCTATACAGATGATGCCTTTTTTCTTTGGCAGGGAGATGAAGACTCCTTACGTTTCTCTATCGAACGTCTTAATTCCAATGATTGGGGTATTCGATTTACATATGAATATAGTTCTACTTGTTTTAATTTTCCTGATCCTGGGATATTTAAACAAGCTGGTAATTTGTTTACTAGGAATTATTCCAACAAACCTTTTGAAATGGTTACATCATGACTTGGCACTATCCTTAAGTGGTAGTTCCAGAGAATATGCAGGAACAGCTCTCATGGGGGTGATTATCTTTCTTTAATTTGGTGGTAATTAATCACCACTGGGTTTTTTATTTTTTACTAAACAAATGAAAAAAGTCAGGAAAAAAACACATTTTCCTTCATTTCTGTTATAAAAGTTTACAAATTAGTAACTTTTCTTCTTCGCTGATGTGCGCTAATGAGGCTGCACTGATAGACACTGATAGGCTATACTGATGGGCATTGATGAGGCTGCACCGATAGGCACTGAGAAGGCTGGACTGATGAGGTGGCACTGATAAGCTGCACTGATAGGCACTGATGAGCACTAAGGAGGCTTCACTGATAAGGTGGCACTTTTGGGCACTGATAGGCAGCACTGATATGCTGCACTGATGGGCACTGATAAAGAGGCACTGATGAAGCTGCACTGATAAGGTGGCACTGATGGGCACTGATTGGCACTGATGGGGCTGCACTGATAATCAGAGCACTGATACATGTAATCAGCTGTGACTGGACACAGCTGATCATATAGTAAAGGGCCAAAGTCATTGGCTATTTACCCTGATTGGCGATGCGATGTGTCGGAGGGACATAGCTCACCACCGATCGCGGCTTTGTGCCCCTCCGGAGGTGCACGTTTCTTGGCAAGAATGGGAGGACATCGTGTGACGTCCTCCCAAAACAAAAATGGTCCCACTCTAGTTCATTTTAACAGAACTAGTCTGTTAAAATTCAGTCTTAATTTGGAGATCCTAACACATTAAACATTTTTAGGAGGTGAAATTCATTTTTGACCACAAGATGACACCCTTTATTGGCTTCTTATTAAAGTGTTACTAAACCCAGGACCCTGCATTCACTATATTTGGTCTCCCACAGTACACAGAACATGGAAATGCCATGATTTTAGTAAATATAGACTGCTAAAAACCTTTTTCTCATCAGCAGCATATAGCAGTCTTGTGACTTCTATCAGTGTCTGGCCGAGCACTGGTTAAAGCTTTTGCACCGTCCAAAAAAAAAACTCTCTAGCAATACACACCAAACTGAGCATGTGAAGAGGGGCTCTGTTCTATTAGCAGGTGGATTGGGGACAGCAAAAAAGGGAGGATCAGAGAAGACAGGATCAAACAGCCTTTTTAAACAATGTGCAATGTTGATACTCCACCTGTCCTTGGACAGAATGTCCTCACACTGTTCTTAAAAATTGTCATTTTTGATAGAGAGCCAATTATTGAAAAAAAAAAAAAAAAAAAAATTCTTTGGATTTAGTATCTGGGGGGTCTAAAAAGTGTACCTGTGAAGTTTCAGCTCTGTAGCATGTCCAGAACCATAAAAAAAGATCGTTTTTATTAGGTCACTTATAGAACAGGATAGTGGCTTCTCTCTTTTCACACCTTGCCGGTTTAGTAGCAAGCGTTTTTTTGGGCATTTTTTTGGGGTCTTTTCAGGCAGGCAAAACTTCTGAACTTGTGTATACGGGTATATATACACACATACTTATATGTATATATATACACCTAGACATATATAGGTGTGATAGTAGCAGAAATATATGCTTGCGCTAATGAAATCATTTACACTAATATGGCTCTGCTCCTATAACACCTATATATGTCTAAGTGTAAAATACATATAAGTATGTGTGTATATATACCACTATACACAAGTTCAGATGTTTTGCCTGCCTCCAAAGAACCCCAAAAAATGCCCAAAAAAACGCTAGCGCCAAAAAAAAAAAAAAAACACCCAGGTGTGTTGTTGCAGGCATTTTTTGGGGGTTTTTGGAGGCAGGCAAAACATCTGAACTTCTGTATACGGGTATATATACACACATACTTATATGTATAGATACACATACACGTATATAGGTGTGATAGGAGCGGAGACATATTGGTGTTAATTATTTCATTAGCGCAAGTATAGTGTTCTGCTATTTTCACACCTATATGTGTGTAGGTGTATATATGCATACATGTGTGTGTATATATACCCCTATACAGAAGTTCAGATGTCATGCCTGCCTCCAAAGACCCCAAAAAATGCCCAAAAAAACACCTGTGCCAAAAAAAAACGCCCAGGTGTGTTATTGCAGGCTTTTTTTGGGCATTTTTTTGGGGTCTTTGGAGGCAGGCATGACATCTGAACTTCTGTATAGGGGTATATATACACACACATGTATGTATATATACACCTACACACATATAGGTGTGAAAATAGCAGAACACTATGCTTGCGCTAATGAAATAATTAACACCAATATGTCTCCCCTCCTATCACACCTATATATGTGTATGTGTATATATACATATAAGTGTGTGTGTATATATACCCGTGCACAGAAGTTCAGATGTTTTGCCTGCCTCCAAAGACCCCCAAAAAATGCCCAAAAAAACCCCCTGCAATAACACACCTGGGCGTTTTTTTTTGGCACAGGCGTTTTTTTGGGCATTTTGTTGGGGTCTTTGGAGCCAGGCAAAACATCTGAACTTCTGTGCAGGGGTATATATACACACACACTTATATGTATATATACACATACACATATATAGGTGTGATAGGAGCGGAGACATATTGGTGTTAATTATTTCATTAGGGCAAGCATAGTGTTCTGCTATTTTCACACCTATATGTGTGTAGGTGTATATATACATACATGTGTGTGTATATATACCCCTATACAGAAGTTCAGATGTCATGCCTGCCTCCAAAGACCCCCAAAAAATGCCAAAAAAAAAGCCTGCAATAACACACCTGGGCGTTTTTTTGGGCATTTTTTGGGGTCTTTGGAGGCAGGCATGACATCTGAACTTCTGTATAGGGGTATATATACACACACATGTATGTATATATACACCTACACACATATAGGTGTGAAAATAGCAGAACACTATACTTGCGCTAATGAAATAATTAACACCAATATGTCTCTGCTCCTATCACACCTATATATGTGTATGTGTAAAATACATATAAGTGTGTGTGTATATATACCCCTATACAGAAGTTCAGATGTTTTGCCTGCCTCCAAAGACCCACAAAAAATGCCCAAAAAAACGCCTGCGCCAAAAAAAAACCGCCCAGGTGTGTGATTGCAGGCGTTTTTTTGGGCATTTTTTGGGGGTCTTTGGAGGCAGGCAAAACATCTGAACTTCTGTATTGGGATATATATACACACACACTTATATGTATTTTACACATACACATATATAGGTGTGATAGGAGCGGAGACATATTGGTGTTAATTATTTCATTAGCGCAAGTATAGTGTTCTGCTACTTTCACACCTATATATGTGTAGGTGTATATATACATATAAATGTGTGTGTATATATACCCCTACACAGAAGTTCTGATGTTATGCCTGCCTCCAATGACCCCCAAAAAATGCCCAAAAAAACACTTGCTACAAAACCAGCAAGGTGTGAAAATAGCGGAGCCATATCCCTGTTCTATAAGTGATCTAATACAAACAATCTTTTTTTTCTGGTTCTGGACGTGCTACAGAGCTGATACTTTACAGGTACACTTTTTAGACCCCCCAGACACTAAATCCAAAGTCAAAATCAAAAAATCACATTTTTTTTCAATGATTTTTTCAATAATTGGCTCTTTTTCAATAATGACAATTTTTAAGAACTTTTTTTGTGTGATTAATAGTCCCTGGGGCATGACCCAGAACCCTAGGCACTTTTTAGGGGCATTTATTGGGTTTTAGGGCTTCAAGATTGTGTTTTTTGATTACCGAAGTTCGGGTCCCATTGATTTCAATGGGGTTCTTAAATCCGGGCCGAACTTTTGGGAAGTTCAAGTGTTCTGGTCGAACCAAACTTTTGAAAAGTTCGATCATCCCTAGGTAACACACTTTATGATATGGAGAAATCTCTGGTCATTGCTACTGATAATCTCAACCGGTTCCATTAAATTGGGACAGTATGGTTGATCTTTATGCATTTTGCCAACTATGACAGTTTATTATGAAGCTAACTATTTTTTACAGTTCGCCCTTACTTCTTTTGTCCCCTGGACTATTTACAACATAGCTACTCTGTTCTTTTTTAAACTGTTGACACCTTATAAAGTGATATTGTTTTGAATATATACAATTCTACTGTGCCATGGATGTTACCTCTCCACCCCACCTCCTTAGTCTCATCATAATATTTTTTTTCTATATTGTATTTTTCTTTAATCTGGCTCCATCTTTATATTATACTTTAGTACCCTATTGTAGGTTGCCTTTTTTCTCCTATTTACCTACATCATTCTAGAGTGTCTATAGTGATGCCTTAAGTATAATGTTTACAATGCAAATTTCAGTGTATTTTTAATTCGCAAATTAAATTAAAAAGAAAATGAGGGAACAATCAATTGACTGGAATCTGTATTTCCACTCAATGTGTGTAGTGTCATGTAGCCATGTAACACGAGAAAAATAATTCTCAGTGAGAAAACAAGAGTGTCTACCCCCTACAGTAGTAGCTACCTACAGAGACTATAGAGCAATAGACCAGTGTTTATTCAAAAATACTAAACTTTATTAGTACATTTTTCTAAATAGGTAAATGTGACGGTAGTCACCGTCACTGGGAATGAAAGACATACACTATATGTGGAGCCCTTGGAGTAATGTAACTTTTGATTCAAGTAGAAAACAATAATATCCGCGCTATGGAGAGAGTATTTAAAAAGGCTGCTGCCTACCCCTAAAATATAGACTGTGAAGTCAATATTAAAAAATGTAAAAGGAGATGAGGTAATTGGCGCTGCCTAAAAAATATATGGAAGGTAAAAAAATGTTTTAAAACCAATAGCTGGTATACAGAAGGTATTCTCAGATATAAAATAGATATGGATGTAAAGTGCAAATAGTCAATCAGTGTAATCACAAATCAATAAATATACACATATATCTTATATAAACATATAAAGTGCATAGTAGTGCAAAGAGCAGTGCGCACACCCCCAAAATAATATATATATATAATGGTTATATATATAAAGTGATTATATTGAAAATGGCCAGTTGGAGGGTCTGACCCGTGTACCAACAAAAGTTAATGTAATCCTATAAGTGAAAATGATATAATAAAATTCCCCTCAGTGAAAGGTATAATTAATATAGTGAGATAAATGGGGGTAAAGTGCATTTAATATAGTGAAAGGGATGGGATAAATTGTATAAGTGCAATGTGATATTTAAACCAATCAAAAATATTATATAACAAATAAATAATCCTAAAGTGCTTGTTAGTGCGAGTAACTCAGATCAGAAAAAAACTAATCCGAGAGCCCGCATTGTATAAAAAAGGTTGTAAATTAATCCGTGGCTGTGAGAAAAAAGGGGGAAATACAATCGATCAAATAAATGGAAAAAAATGGAAGAAATTAAGAAAGTCCATAAAAGTCCAGTGAAAAGTGAACTGTGGCCATATTCTACTCCGTAGGTGGTTATCTAGTAGTGCTCCAATAATTTGAGTGCCAGGTGTGGAGACAGTGCTCCCCTCTTGTTCCCAATTACTCCCGCACTCACCAGATAATCGCACCCCTACAGGGGTAACCAGCATATAGGACCAGGGTCCACTATCCGGTCGTGGGATGTTCACATGTACTGATCCTCCTGATGTAATACTCTCGGAGTCATACAGATCTTGGATGTCATATATCAGAATATGCTCATAGGGAAAATGTCCAGTGAATCACAGGGAAAAAGAGCCTCATATAGTGATGTATCGTTTTAAAATAGAATCTTTATTTAAACTTCAAAAACCGTACTCACATTTAGGCAGATAAAGCAGGCGAAATGTATTGTAGGGACCGCGAGACCCTCTTTAGCGGTGGCTTCCGGGACGCCGAATTAGCCTTACGCTTCTGAAGACGTCATTGATGACGAAACGCATCAAGCGTAACTACGTCACTTCCGCATCGTTGGAACGCAGATCCGGTGGTTGGCTAATTTGGCGTCCCTACAATACATTTCGCCTGCTTTATCTGCCTAAATGTAAGTACGTTTTTTGAAGTTTAAATAACGATTGTATTTTAAAATGATACATCACTATATGAGGCTCTTTTTACCTATGATGCCCTGGACATTTTCCCTATGAGCATATTCTGGTATATGACATCCAAGATCTGTATGACTCCGAGAGTATTACATCAGGAGGATTAGTACATGTGAACATCCCACGACCGGATAGTGGACCCTGGTCCTATATGCTGGTTACCCCTGTAGGGGTGAGATTATCTGGTGAGTGCGGGAGTAATTGGGAACAAGAGGGGAGCACTGTCTCCACACCCGGCACTCTAATTATTGGAGCACTACTAGATAACCACCTACGGAGTAGAATATCGCCACAGTTCACTTTTCACTGGACTTTTATGGACTTTCTTAATTTCTTCAATTTTTTTCCATTTATTTGATCGATTGTATTTTCCCCTTTTTTCTCACAGCCACGGATTAATTTACAACCTTTTTTATACAATGCGGGCTCTCAGATTAATTTTTTTCTGATCTGAGTTACTCACACTAACAAGCACTTTAGGATTATTTATTTGTTATATAATATTTTTGATTGGTTTAAATATCACATTGCACTTATACAATTTATCCCATCCCTGTCACTATATTAAATGCACTTTACCCCATTTATCTCACTATATTAATTATACCTTTCACTGAGGGGAATTTTATTATATCATTTTCACTTATAGGATTACATTAACTTTTGTTGGTACACGGGCCAGACCCTCCAACTGGCCATTTTCAATATAATCACTTTATATATATATAACCAATATATATATATATTATTTTGGGGGTGTGCGCACTGCTCTTTGCACTACTATGCACTTTATGTTTATATAAGATATATGTGTATATTTATTGATTTGTGATTACACTGATTGACTATTTGCACTTTACATCCATATCTATTTTATATCTGAGAATACCTTCTGTATACCAGCTATTGGTTTTAAAATTTTTTTTTACCTTCCATACATTTTTTAGGCAGCGCCAATTACCTCATCTCCTTTTATACTTTTGATTCAAGTCCATGTCTCCCCAAGAGAGTCATACTCAAAGCAGATGCTAATATAATCAGCTCAACCACCTGTCTTCCACACATTGTTAATTGTGCTAATTTACTCACCTACTGTCTACTGTGGGAATGTGTTTATACTTAGGATAATGTGTATTGATGTAGCCTTGTTGCAGTGCTAAGATAATTAACATGTTAATGATAGCATTGTCTGGGTGTAGATTCCAATTCACCTATTGTTTCTATCCAGATGGCTTGGTAATTATTTCAGGTTAATTATGTTTCTGTACACAATTTCATCTGCATAGGATAATGTAATCAGGCACCTGACCTGATGAGGTAATTTGATCAGGAGGGGGATGTCCTCCTGTGTGGTATATATTCGGTGTGAGTTTGTTCAATAAAGGATGCAGATCTTACAAGCTAAGTTGTCAGCTAGCTTTGTATGTAGGGTGGCTGTAATATCTGATATCTATGTTCAAGACTGGAGGAAGCGGTATACTGACGGTAGCACACAAGCACGTTGTACGTCGGTTCCGTTACATTGGTGGCATCATGGCAGATAATACTTCTATCAATTAGAGACACTGGGAAGCAAAGAGATGAGAAATAGATACGACTTGTTTGAAATTGGACACTAAGACCGTTGTCTTCTGTAACAGGATCTAAAGTATGTTTTTCTAAATATTAAGGACTGCCTCCAGAAACATCATTCTATTTTTAGGGTTTGGAATTGTATATCCCAATAACTTGTCAGAGTATGAGGATGTTGTCTAAGTAATGGAACACTGGCAACCCATGCTCACATATGTTGAAGATGATTGGGGGATGTGTACAAGCCAAAAAGCAGGCAAACAAAATTGAAAGTGGAACTTTAAAATGTAAAAGTGAAGATATTTGTGTGATCATGGGTGCACAGGAACATGCAAATACTTGTGGGCCAGATCTAGAGAAAAAATCAGTTTGTTTGTTTTGATTGCTTTTGTGATTGACTGCAAACCTTCTGGACTTTCATGATTTTCCTGCTTAGTGCCTTCAGGTCTTAGACTGGCCCTACGTCTCCTGTCTTCTTATTCACCAAGAATAATAGAGAATAGAAAATGTGAAACCTTTTCAGAACAGGCACTGGTTAAATGGTCTTTAATGCAATGTTTGGATATACTGTATGTGCGAAGGGTCTAAAGTTTTTGTTGGCACTGAGCAACTCTGGTGCGAATGAAGAAGGGAAGAGAAAGAGGAGCAAAGTAATTCCAACAATGCCCTATGTGGACATCTTGAACATGATCTGACCAAACTAGGACAAATTCTCACAATCTAGATGAGCAATGAAGAGCCTCACCATTAAAATCACTAGCCAGCTGTTTTGCAGAATCAAAGAGACCTTGTTACCTGCCAACAGATCTGCTTCCACCCTCTCTAACCAGGCATACATTGTCTTGCCATTTTGATTCCAAGCAATGGACTTCATCCTCTTTGAATGGGTACATCTTGGTGAACATGCTTGACGGAGAGGAGGATTTCCTTTCCACTTCCTTCCACTCATTGAAAATTAGATCTATATTCTATACAGGAAATGGTAAAACTGACTTCTTTAATTGTGGATAATACTTCCTGAACTTTGAAAGCCGTTATATTGACTCCTCCCACACAATGTCTTCCTTGATGATTTTGGTTAGATGATAGACAGAATCAAAATCAAAGCCAACTCTCAGAGGTTCTTCCCAAGGAGACTCTTCTCAAGAAAGAAACACTGGTGAAGACTCTCTGAGCTAGAGAATGACTTAAAACAGAACAGGCTGCTCTGACAGCTCTTCAGTAGAGACTCAGAAGGTTTGTTTAAATACTGAAACAACATCCCCTTTACCTGCTTCTTGGTCCATTGCTGCCTCTGACATGCAAACAAGGTATAGCATCTTGCCAGGCAATGCCAACTGAACTCTAGCTCAGCACTGTGCAAAGTTTGGATGATTTTTGTGATGTGATGATCTTCCTTTATTCTGGCTACCACTACCTTGACTACATAACAGTTTCTTCAGTGCTTGAATGAAAATGCATGGCGGGTTGAAATACTGGCCATGCATGTATGGGGTCATGGCAGGACAACGACAAAGATAATAGGATTGGCCAGTTAAGCGGGTAATGCTGATAGGTCAATTTCTTAAAATTTTAATGATTGGGCAATGTAATAAACGGTTAGAATGATTGGCTAATAAATTAGAAATTTCAAACCTTGAATAGCTATAAAAGAGAGCAAAAAAATCCGTTGATAGCATTAGGCGGCAGGAGCGGACCAAAGGCTTGTCCCTCCCTCCCGCCCCTATGTCTATAATTTTGTCTATTTCTTTTGTTTTATTGCCTTTGCTACAGGGTTGTTTGTAATTATTTATTACAAAGGTAATGGGTAACTTGGGCTTTAGGGCTAAGTTGCATATTGAGTGAAGTATGTGTTATTAGTTCGAGCTCTAGGGCTGAACTATGTTTGCATATAATTTTTGTGTAAAATATTTTAAAATAAAAAGGCCTCGGCCATTTGTCACCACAACACAGGTCTGCGAGTCATAGTTATTTATTTTAAAGTAAGTAACATGTTTTTTATGTTGTTGTTCCTCCTATGGCACCATGGGATTGATAGAGGGAGTAAATGGTCCTTCTGCTTCTTGAGGAGCAGTGCTAGCATTGAGGCCTGGAAAGATTTGCAATGCCATAATGTCTACTCTTTTTTATGATAGTGCAAACCTACCTGAAAACCTCCACATTGATAAACATGACTGGTCTCTAGAAGAGCTCACAGCTGAAAACTCTGAGGAGTTGATTGACTGCAGGCACAAAAAAAAACACATCTTGTGCCAGTGAAGGAATAACGCACACCTGCCACAGACTGTACTTACCAGCAGGGCACTAAGAGAAAGGTGAATCCGCCAGAACACAGCCTGCAAAAAAAGTGATAGATTTCCACAAATATCTGAACAAACATTGGTAGCATCACAGACACTGGGTAGTCTACCACACCTGAAAGGTATGGGACTGAACATAATGACAAGTAGAGAATACTATGAACAGGGCACTATCCATGAGCTTCTCATCTACCCTGCGAAAAAAAAAAAATACCAGTGCATAAAATACTGCAACTGACCTATTGTGTTTCTATGGCTATTTTAGTGATTTTTATAGCATAACTATAGAATTGATGCATTGTTACATAGTTGGTAAGGTTGAAAAAAGACACCGGTCTATCCAGTTCAACTTTTGGTGTGTGTGTGTGGGTGTATGTGTTTATGTCAATAGTACATTGTACAGTATATCCCTGTACCTTGTGATCATTATGGTTCCCATCTAATAGTATCTATCGACACTCCTGGCTGATACCGCTGCTTGTGGAAGAGAATTCCACATCCTTACCGCTCTGACAGTAAAGAACCCTCATTAAGGTTAAACGCTTTTATAATTTCAGGGAATGACTGCGTGTCTTTTTAAATTCCCTTTCACTGAAACGTTTTCCCTATGATAGGGTCACTCACCAGTATGGTATTTGTACATCCCTATCATATCCCCACTCAAGCGTCTCCTCTCCAGAGAAAATAAGTTAACCACCTCCCTACCGGCCCATTGTAGATATACGTCCTGAGTTTAAAGCTAAATACCGGTGTTATGGCAGCAGATAGCTGCCATAACCCTGGTATTTTTTTAAACTGCAGGCGATCGGCTTTCCGATAAGGGTGGTCCCAGCGGCGGATTCACCGCGAGATCACCCTCCGGGATGGCAGAAAGGGTGCCCCCCCCCTCCCGTCGCGTCCCGGTCCTTTTCCCCGCTTACCGGACCCGCCGGCAGCGGGGAAAACGATCGGGTCCCAGATCCTCACAGACAGGATGTCGAGTGAGGGTAAGCTTGCCCTCACTCGACTCTATTGTCTTGGAGGACCGGAGCGACGACAAACGTCGTTGCCGAGCAACCGGCTTAAAGGTCCCTTTTTTTTTTTTTTCATTTTTTTTTTTCCTTTCTATCTTTATTAGTGTACTTGTGAGATCTGAGGACTTTTTGACCCCAGATATCACAAAAAAGAGGTCCTGTCGTGCCTATTTCTATTACAAGGAATGTTTACATTCCTTGTATTAGAAATAAAAATTATCAATTTTTTTTTTTTTTTAAAAACGGTGTAAAAATAAAAAATAATAAATAAAATAAATAGTAAAAAAAAAAAAAAAAAAAATTAAAGTGCCCTGTCCCCGTTAGCTTGCGCGCGGAAGCGAACGCATACGGAAACCCCGCCCACATATGTAAACGGTGTTCAAACCACACATGTGAGGTATCACCGCGATCGTTACAGCGAGAGCAATAATTTAAGCCCTAGACCTCCTCTGTAACTCTAAGATGGCAACCTGTAGAAATTTTTAAAGTGTCGCCTATGGGGATTTTTAAGTACCAAAGTTCCATTCCGTGAGCGTGCGCAATTTTGAAGCATGACATGTTGGGTATCTATTTACTCGGCGTAACATTATCTTTCACATTATGGAAAAAAATTGGGCTAACTTTACTGGATTCTTATTTTTTAATTAAAAAAAGTGAATTGTTTTCCAAAACAATTGCGTTTGGAAGACCGCTGCGCAAATACGGTGTGATAAAAAATATTACAATAATCTCCATTTTATTCTCTAGGGTCTCTGCTAAACAAATATATATATATAATGTTTGGGGGTTCTAAGTAGTTTTCTAGCAAAAACAACTGATTTTAGCTTATAAACACCAAATGTCAAAAATAGGCCTAGTAGGCAAGTGGAGCTTGTAGCCTTTCCCTATAGCTGAGATCCTCTATTCTGTTGGTTTTGCTTGCAGCAGCTTGGCGTTGCTGGCCATTGCTGAGCCTGCCGTCTACTAGGACTCCAGGTCCTTTTCCATCCTAGATTCCCCCAGAGATTCTCCCCCTAGTGAGAAACTTGTGTTATTTTTAGCACCCAAATGCATTACTTCACATTTTTCAACAATAATGGATTTGTTTTAGAAGTTAGACCTCCCCTATTGATATGCAAATTAACTTGTTGGCATGGTTTGTGAAGCTCACTACATTGAATGATGCTGGCAAGAAATGGGGGGAGGGGTAAGAACTTGGACCACCATGTGCTGGAGAACAGCTGTTTGCAGGACTCTGAGAAGGAAGGAGCCATATGAAGATTGTATTGAAGGAAGGCCCAAGTTAAATAGATGCTTAGTATACTTTTTGCATACATTGTACATGCTTATTTGCTTCCTAACAAATAAGATAGACAGTGTATGTTGTAGGCATATTTGAAATATATGTATGTCTTGTAATGTAATCCTAATATTGTAATAGTTTATATGTGCAGCATTTTCATTTAATAATAGCCCAGATATACACTACAGAGCTTTAATTGCTTCTTTGGGTTTACTGCAAGAGCTTTAATAGACACAAAGCAAAACACCTATCTTCAGCAGCCTGTCACAGGACATCCCCTTCAGTTGCCTGGTATATGCCACAGCACTGTGACAGCTAGCTTAAATAGAGCCCAGGAGTAAGAGGGGGAGAGAGTGGGACGTTACGCAGGAACAGGCCTCTACTGTATCCTAAAACTGACCAATCTGCATCACAGATACATGACCAGAACAACTCAGAAATCAGTTGGGTGCCATCATAGAGAAAGTGTTCATTACCCAAGGGAAAGTGAGAGGAAATAATTAACCACTTGCCGACTACCACAAGTATATATACTGCGGCGGTCAGCCCCGTGCAGGCAAAGTGACGTACCGGTACGTCACTAGCCTGTGAGCCTATAGGGGGCGAGGTCACTCGCGATCGTCAGTTACAGAGGGAGAAAGGCAGGCGGCTAATGTAAACACAGCCGCCTGTCATTCTCCCCTGTGTAACAGCAGAGATCAAACGGTCCTGCTATGTAGGACCGTTGATCTCTGCTGTTACATGAACAGCCACATCCATGCACAGTTAGAAACCCGCCCCTAGGGACACACTTAACCCCTCCTTCTCTAATAAAGTTAACCCCTTCCCTGCCAGTGTCATTTTTACAGTAACAGTGCATATCTATAGCACTGATTACTGTAGTAATGTCACTGGTACCCCCAAAAGGGTAAAAAATGTCCTTCAAGGGTCCGATCTGTCCGCCACAATGTCGCAGTCCCGCAAAAAAAATCGCAGATCGCCGCCATTACTCGTTAAAAAAAAAAACAACAAAAATGACAAAAATCTTTCCCGTAGTTAGTAAACGCAATAACTTTTGCACAAACCAATATTGCGATTTTTTTTTTTTTTACCAAACATATGTGGCAGAAAACAAATTGGCCAAAAATGTTAAAAAATTTAGATTTTTACATTTTTTTTTGGGGGGGGGGGGGGGATTTCATATAAAAAAATGTGAAAAATATTGTTATTTTTTCAAAATGTATGCTTTTTTTTTGTTTATAGCGCATGATCAAAAAGTTGCATAGGTGATCAAATAAAACAAAAAGAAAGCTCTGTTTGTGGTAAAAAAAAAAAAAGCCGTCAAATTCGTTTAGGTACAGCGTTGCACGACTGCGCAATTGTCCGTTAAAGTCACGCAGTGCCGAATCGCAAAATACCCCCTGGTCAGGAAGGGGGTAAAATCTTCCGGGGCTTAAGTGGTTAAGAAAACAAAGAAATATGCCAGAATAATGCCATACAGATAGGTCCGTGTATATCCTATATGGGAATGCTTGTGTGTTCCTGGTTTGAAAATGTCTTGGATGGCTGTGAAAACAGTCACGGATAGCTAAAGTGACTGTCAGCCTGTCATTGCTTTGTATGAGCTGAGCAGCCACTGCTTTTCATACACACCTGTCATTCCAGCTGCAAGCATCTGTAGATTCTTACTGCTAGAATTCTCAGTCAGTGCTAATCACTTTGAATGAATGTGGCCTAAAGGTTGTGGTCTAGTTGCACATATAACTCTGAGCTGCACTCTTAAGAGTATTTTCTTGCATTAAAAGGTGTGTTCTTATGAAATCATCTTCGAGAATCAAAACCTGGACCCAAAAACAATGAGAAAAAATGCAATTTATCTGTTTCATTTTAATATTCACTGTTGTTTTTTTTTATCTAGCAAAAAAAAAAAAATCTGTTTTGTGGGTTATATAGAAATATATGCATTGTTTTTTACATTATTATATTTTGGCTGAGATTTCTTTTGAAACGGATAATAAGAGGTAGGCGCAACATTAGAATTCATGATCATTTATTTCCCACATTAGATTCATTAGACAGGAGTTCATTTTCCTAGTGTTGGATATTCCTGAAATGTTTAATTCATTACTACTCTTTTACAGCAGCATAAAAAAATGATAACCTTACAAACTGTATGCTGAACTCTATAAATCATGCTTTTCTGTTATGTCTGTTTATTGATTGCAATCTAAACAAAGTGAATACTTATGTATTTTTATTTGTAAAAATGACAAGGCCCTTTGTTTGCATCAGATTTGTGAAATGTTAAAATGATTAATTTTTTAAAGGAATATACTGCTGGTTATGTTTTGTGGCATCCATTACTCTAGTGACAGTGATTGGTAAGAACACTGAAATAGGGGTAAGACAATGCTGTGAAACATTGGTGACTTATGATAGACATTAAATCAGGGATGGGATACAGAAAAGAAGGAAACAAGCAAACTCAATTAATATATAAAACTATTCAAAGCAGAACTCCAGACAAAAGACAAAGATAAAAATTTGTATATTTAAAAAGAGACAATAAGAAAAACAGCTTTTTCTGAATATTTAGCATCAATTCAAGGGTTTCCCCCACAGTTCTTTATTTTACTGCTGCTAGAAATTTTCAGTCTCATGGCCAGCATAATTCCCACCATTTACTCAGAGCCCAGGTCATCCTGAATCTGCCTCAGCCTGTGACTGAATAGTCAAAGGAGAAGCAGCGCAATAATAAGCTCACCTCTGTTACTCTGCTCTCTCCTCCTATCAGCATGCGTCCTGTCAGCACATGAACTGAATGGCTTCTTGTGCTGCTACTTCTCACACTCCAGCACTGTAGGAAACTGATACCAGGTCAAATCCAGGCATTTGCACTGCTTGAATCTTAAAAGACATTTTGTAATGCAGAGCTTTAAAAAAAAGGAGAATGTTATATAGCAGAAAGTGAAAAAATATTGTTTTTTTTATTTCAAAATTGTCGCTATTTTTTTATTTATAGCGCAAAAAATAAATAAAAATCGCACAGGTGATCAAATACCACCAACACAAAGCTCTATTTGTGGGAAAAAAGGACATAAATTTTATTTGGGTACATCGTCGCACGACCGCGCAATTGTCTGTTAAGTAACGCAGTGCCAAATCGCAAAAAATGGCCTGGTCATTGAAGGGTTCAAACATCTTTCGGTCCAGAAGTGGTTAATTGGGTGACTATGTGGCAAATAAGGTTTAATGTTGATAAATGTAAAGTTATACACTTGAGAGCTAAAAATATGCATGCATCATACATACTAGGTGGAGTAGAACTGGGGGAATCCATAGCGGAAAAGGATCTGGGTGTTCTGGTAGATCATAAGCTTAATAATAGCATGTAATGCCAAGCTGCAGTTTCCAAAGCAAGCTAAGTCCTTTCTTATATTAACAGAGGCATGGACTCCAGAGAGAGATATCATTTTGCCCCTGTACAAATCATTAGTAAGACCTCATCTGGAATATGCAGTTCAGTTTTGGGCACCAGTTCCCAAAAAGGATATCGGGAAACTGGAGAAAGTGCAGAGAAGGGCAACCAATATGATAAGAGGTATGGGGGAGTTCAGCTATGAGGAAAGATTAGAGGAACTGAATTTATTCTCTCTTGAGAATAGGAGATTGAGGGGGGATATGATCAACATGTACAAATACATAAGGGGTCCATAAAGTGAACTTGGTGTTAGGTTATTCACTTTAAAAGGTCCTCACAGAGGACAAGGGGGCACTCTTTACGTTTAGAGGAAAAGAGATTATATCTCTAAATACAGAAAGGTTTCTTCACAGTAAGAGCTGTGAAAATGTGGAATAGACTACCTCCAGAGGTGGTTCTGGCCAGCTCAGTAGATTGCTTTAAAAAAGGCCTGGATTCTTTCCTAGGTGTATATCATATAACTGGGTACACCCATTTATAGGTAAAGTTGATCCAGGGAATATCTAATTTCCTCTTGGGGGATCAGGAAGGAATTTTTTCTCCTGAATCATTTAATCATGCTTTGCTGGGTTTTTTTTTCCGCCTTCCTCTGGATAAACTGTGGGTATAGGATTGTGTATTTGGGATTTTATGATTTTTATTTATTTTTTAACTAGATGGATTTTTCCGAATGGGTAAAGATAGAGTGGATCAGCAGATGCAGATCCATTCATTCAGTCTCAATTACTGTGAGATTTTTTTAAAACCTTCATCCCCCTTATTCTGCACATTTATCTTAATGCTACCATTGTGTTTTACCTATATATTAACTTCTTTACCTCCTCCTCCCTCTGTGTATGACCTGTGCATTATGATTCTAGTTCATTATTACCAAGCTCATTGGTAAGCTCCCCTAAATACCAGCATATTTATTCCTTATATCCTTTTCATTAACCGTTATAATACAAAATGTGTATTTCATTATCTATACATTCTCAGATGTCAGATGTCAATAGTATAAGTGTGTACAAAATATTTTAGGAGTATAATTAATATTTTACCATTGATCTCTGGATAAAATTACATCTCTTTAGTTAAGGTTTTATGTTTAACACCTTCCTGCCTGGTCTATAGTAAAAGGACGGCCGGGAGGGAGCACTGTTGTTCTGAGAGGACATCATATGACGTTCTTCAAGAATGCGCCTCTCGCGCGGCCATGGGGCCACACAGCAGTGGGATCAATCACCTGCTGTGTCTACCATACACAGCCAATGACTGATCACTGCACCGACCCGCTGCAAGTGTCATGTGATCACTGTGACCAATTACAGAAGATCATATGACAACTCCTTTCATGCCATTCATTGTATACTATTGCGTTGCTAGCTGTGATTGGTCACAGTGAACACATGGTACAGAGAGACTAATCACAGCCCATCTTAATGTGATTAGCTTTGACTAATCCCAGCTAGCCACGACAAAAGACACTGAATGAACTAGTTTTTTTTCTTTAAAATGGTTGTTTATACCAATGAAATTTATTGGGATATGCAATCATAATGTATATAAAAAAAAATAAATCCTGATCACTTCCCTAGAGTAGTACAGTGTTACTATGGTAACACTGTATTGCTCTGGTCACAGTGTGTTAGAAAAAAACATTCCAATAAAAAAGAAAAAAAAATAACAAAAAAATAGAACAATTTTATTTTTATTTTTTTACTTACCGTTACCAGTCAGTGTCCCTGATCATCACCACACCAGTTGTATAATAACGCTGTACTGCTCTGGTGACAGTATGTGAAAATAATGTATTTTTTTTTACATTTCTTATTTTCTCAATAATTTTTGACAAAAAATGACAACTTTAACTACTTGACGGCCACGCTATAGCCTAAAGATGGCTACAGCGTGGGCTTAAAATGTTGGGAGGGCGTACATAAACATCCTCCCGTTCCCTCACGCCCCAGGGGGGCGGCATGCTCTGTGATTGCTGAGTCCTTTGGACTGATCATGGAAGTAAACAGAAGCCAGCTATCGCCTTTTTTTCCCTCTTGCTGTCAGCGTGAAGAAAAGAGGAAAGCCATTAACCGGCTTCTGTCCCACACAGTGCACATCAGTGCCACTAATCAGTGCCCTGCAGTGCTGCTTATTAGTGCCCACCAGTGCCATCTATCAATGCACACAAGTACTTATAATCAGTGTCCACCAGTGCTGCCAATCAGTGCCCATCAGTACCTCATCATAAGTGTTATTTACTTATTAGTTACTTATTAGTGCTGCCTATTAGTGCTGCCTATCAGTGCCCCCTACCAGTGCCTATCAGTGCAACCTACCAGTGCCCCCTACCAGTGCCACCTATCAGTGCCCATCCGTGCTGCCTCATCAATGCCCATGAGTGTTACCTCATCAATGCCTTCTGATCAGTGCCCACCACTGCCACCTCATCCATGCCCATCAGTGCCACCTATCAGAACCCATCTGTGCCACCTACCAGTGACCATCAGTGCCGCCTATCAGTGCAACCTATCAGTGCTACCTATCAGTGCCACCTCTCTGTGCCACCTATCACTGTCTATTAGTGCCACCTATCAGTGTCCATCAGTGCCCAGCACTGCCACCTCCTTAGTGCCTATCAGTGCCCATCAGTTTAGCCTCATTAGCACACATCAGTGAAGGAGAAAAATATCTGTTTGCAAAATTTTATAACAAAATATGAAAAACTTTTTTTTTTAAAACTTCAGTTCTTTTTTTGGTGATGATTAAATACCACCAAGAGAAAGCTCTATTTGTGTGAAAAATGCTAAACATTACAAATGGGTACAGTGTTGCTAACCAGCCAATTGTTATTCAAAGTGTGACAGCACTGAAAGCAGAAAATTGGACTGGGCAGGAAGGGGGTATAAGTGCCCAGTAAGCAAGTGGTTAAAAATTAGCCATGCCTCTTACTAAATACCTTGTATGGTCTACTTTCCAATATATAGCAGAGACCCTAATGGCAATTTTTTATGTCACACAGTATTTGCGAAGCGATCTTTCAAATGCAATTTTTTGGGAAGAAATACAATTTAATGAATTAAAAAAACCAAACAGTAAAATTGGCCCTATTTTTTTGTATTTTGTGAAAGATGATGTTACACCAAGTAAATAGATACTTAGCATGTCATGCTTTAAAATTGCGCACACTCGTAGAATGGCGTCAAACTTCAGTACTTAAAAATCTCCAAAGGCGACGCTTTAAAAATTTTTAATGCTTACATGTTTAGATTTACAGAGGAGGTCTTGTGCTAGAATTATTGCTCTCACTCTAATGTTTGTGGCGATATCTCATGTATGATTTGAACACTGTTTTCATATGCGGCCGTGACTTGCGTATGCGTTCGCTTCTGCGTGTGAGCACGGAGGGACAGGGCGTTTTCATTTATTTTTTCTTAATTACAATTTATTTTTATTTTTTTTTTACACTATTCATTTAAAAAAAAACATTTTGATCACTTCTATTGCTGTCACAAGAAATGTAAACATCCCTTGTGACAGTAATTGGCAGTGACAGGTCCTCTTTATGGAGGGATCTGGGGTCTAAAAGGCCCCAAATCCCTCCTCTACGCTTAAAAGCATCCAAAACGCAAATTTTGGCTGTCTTAAATGCTGTAATTCTTTTTTTTTTTTTTTTTAAATCTGGCGCCTTAAAGGCTCCAGTACCCAAAAGGGATGCCATGACATTGCTTCTGGATTTTTACATCGGGGACCCGATCAGAGCTGAATTCAGCTTTGTTCGGGTCTTCGACCAGCCGGCGGATGTGTCGGCTGGTCGCTTGGGTCTCCCGGTGGGATGGGAGACCCAAGTGAACCACAGAAGGTGGCAGGTGGAGGGGGATCTCCCCTCCCACTCCTTGTAATGAGAGCCGAGCGGCTTTTGAGCCACATTGGTTGTCATTACAAGAAAGCCGACCCTTGGCTCTAAACAATGGTATCGGGGTGATGCCTCTAGCTGCAGGCATCACCCCGGTACAACCCCCTAAAGCCAAGGCTACATATTTGCACTCCATTGGTGCTAAGGGGTTAATAAAAGCCCTACTGCACTATAGACCTCATATCTTCTTTTCATTGTTTAAACTTTTACTTGATCAATTAGTATTAGTGCTGGTTCACACTAGGTCCCTCCGACTCAGGGGGCGACCTGTGAAGTCGCGTGCAGCACCACTTCGGCACGACTTGCACGGACTTCATAAAATGAATGTCTATGCAAGTCGCCTCCAGGTCGCCCCGAAGTAGTACAGGACCCTTTTTCTAAGTCGGAGCGACTTGTGTCGCTCCTATTAGAACGGCTCCTGTACTACACAATGGGAGCGTTATGAGAAAATACCACCTTTCTCTTTTCATAAAACAAATGTAGGTTTATTGTGAAGTAGGTATATATCCTAATTGAATGGGATTTATTTGATAACACACTTTCCTGTATTGTTGTGTTTTCACTTATTTTCATCTGTTATTGTGTGTCATTGCTGCTGAGCTTCCGCAGCCTCTTTACAGCAACCTTCTGTCCATGTAATTGCTCTCTAGCAATGGCTGTATATACTTTTTTAGGGTGGGCTCCCAGCACCTAACTCCCTGTCTAAGAGGATTGCCACACAGGCTGTCTCACCGCACAGGCAGGTATCAAACTCCCCAGTCTACACAGGCACAAAACTGGTTTCAGGATGGAGCAACTCTCTAAGCAGGCTGGAAGTTTTTGTAGAGGCCATAATGAGCCAACCTACTTCAGCTGGACCCATTACCTCTACAACTGAAGGACTCTCAGCACTTCTCCCTAGTCACAGTGGAACAAATCTGCATAGAGCCTGAATCTAGGACACAGACACCTGCCATCATGGATGCAACCAGGAGATTTTAACTGCCTGCTGTCACAATATCTATATTTTAGGGGCCTGGCAGCCCATGTTTAATAAAAAGGCAAAAGTCCAACATATAATGTGTCCCACACAGGTCACAGCTACTTCAGTGTGGACAGCTTCACATCAATGCACACAGCTACTCTGTCCTCAGGCTGTTTACTGTCTCTTGCAGAGACACAGGCTTTGGCAGCCACATGCAGCCTTTCTGACTCCTGGAGACCTCCTGTCTTCCTTGGGTGGAGCAGTGTCCAACTGGGAGCCCCAAGGAATTTCTAAACCTCCATTATAAGGGCTGTGTGCCCCTGAACACACACCCTTCTGGTCCTCCACAAAATCAGGACACCGGGTTGGAGATTCTGTTCCACCCCAGACACTATGAAATCTCCAAACTATGGAGCCCTATCAAAGGCAAAAGCAGTTCTCCCCACTTTGCGTGAATGCTCTGTAGTTCTGCACGGAACCAATGTGCACACCCTGTGTCCTTTAACTACTTCTGGACCGGAAGGTTTTCCCCCTAATGACCAGGCCATTTTTTGATACGGCGACAATTGCACGGTTTTGCGACACTGTACCCTAATAAAAATTGATGTTTATTTTTTCTCACAAATTGAGCTTTCTTTTGGTGGTATTTGATCACCTGTGCGATTTTTATTTTTTTGCACTATAAACAAAAAAGAGGGACAATTCTATAAAAAAAAAAAAAAAAACTATACAGTATTTTTTACTTTCTGCTATATAACATTCCCAATTAAAAAAATTAAAGTTTTTCATCTTTTTTAGGCCAATTTGTATTCTGCTAAATATTTTTGGTAAAAAAAATCCCAATAAGTGAATATTGATTGGCTTGCGCAAAAGTTATTTGGTTTACAAACTAGGGGAAAGATTAATGTCATTTTTATAAATTCTTTTGCTAGTAATGGCGGCGATCAGCGATTTTTAGCGGGATTGTGACATTGCGGTGGACAGATCGGACACCTAACTGACATTTTTTACACTTTTGGGAAAACCAGTGACATTACTACAGTAATCAGTGCTAAAAATATGCACTGTTACTGTAATAATGACATTGGCAGAGAAGGGGTTAACACCAGGGGTGATCAAAGGGTTAAATGTGTCCCTAGGGGGTGTTTTCTAACTGGGGGGGGGTGTATTTACTGAATGAACACAGAGACCTGTGTTCCTAAATTAGAGGATCACAACGGGGTCCAATAGTTCTGTAGCCTCAGCCTTCTTCTTCTATCCTTGGGGTTCCTGAGCTCACATTTATTTTCTAGGGGCCCTCTGCTCCTAACACTACGCCTGATGAGGGTCCACCTTTTCCCTTACTGGTACCAGTTTTAACCATCACAATAGGTCCTTTCGTTTTCCAACTCTTTTGCAGTTACCCTTGACAACTAAATTCCCAAAACTCAACCACTGTTTATCATGCTCATTTACCAATAAATTATTAATCTCGATTTCATCAATGTCATAATTTTCAGTAACAAATCACCTTTTCCACAATTACCAACACTGTCAGTTCTTTTTTTCCTCAGCGTTTGTTAGGGCCAGACCCAAGCAGGGACCACACACTAGTAAGCAGCTATCCCCTATGAGACCTTTGCAAGGCTTCACTTTACCTGTTGCCCAAATCTCTGTGGGCAGTTGTCCTAACAACTGGCACTGATCAAAGCACTGATCAAACCTTTATGGTTTACTCATTACAACATCCCAGTCACAAAAAGCATTGTTAACAGTACCAATCCTTGATAGCTTACATTTTTCCATGTAACAATTTCTGATACCCTCAGTACTATATTTCAGGGTGTCTCTGGGTACTTCAGCGTTTACCTCTTTGCAGGTGACAGACAGAATCTCTGCTTTTGCAGCGTCCATATCAGGCCCTTCCTGAAGGTCTAGCGGTTGAGGTAGTGTCTGCACAATTTACTAATACCTGCTCAGCCACACTTCGGACTGCACTAGCAGACGTGTCCATCATCACAACAGGCAGAGAGACCTTTGATGTCTCCATAGTTCTCCTGGGCACCTTCCATCTGAACCAGTCACTGGAAGCACCTTCACAGGGAACCATGAGATCACTCAGGAAAAAGGGGGGAGATTGGCGCAATCGGACGGCAAGAGCTGCTGCGATAATCTGGATATGGGCAAAAAGCAGATGGCAGAGTCCAGAGGAATTGCTAACACTTTGATGGCTGCAGGCTTTGTAGGGTGAAGTAACCCTGTATGGATCCAAGGCAAAAGAGAGAGAGAAGACCAAGCGCCGATCTAAGTGTAGCAATAAAGTCAATTTAATAGCAATTTAAAAGAATATTACTCACAAGCGAGCGTAAAAAACAGGCATCTCAATAAGTATGGGGCATCTGGGCACTGTTCGTCCAGGGTGTCATTCGGGATCCCTTGTGGAGCAGGCGCTGTGGGGGATGAGCGGCGATCTCCTGTTGCGAGGCAGGGGACGTGCAGATCCTTCAGCGGCGGTGTAGCAGCGTGGGTCCCTGGGTCGGAGGGCTATGACATCACTTCCTGAGTATGCTGGTGTGTGGAACGGCGACGCGTTGCGGAGCATGCGCTCCTTCTTCAGGCCTGATCCAAAACTCTATGTCCATTGGGAAGAGGGAAAAGAAACAAGGTCCCAGGAGAGCAACGCTGTCCATCAAAAGGTTAACAGGGGGAACATTTGTAATGTCTGAACCAGTGGAGACCTTTAAATAAGTGGTGGTGTTTCTTGTTGATAACCTAAAGAGAAAAACATAAAAAAAAAGTTTTCAAAAGTGGCAAAAACTTACAAGCTTGTGGCAAAAGATGCATAGGCAACAAAAGGATATGGCTGGGCAATACAACCGATCCAAGTAATCCACGACTCAAGGAGTATCCAACCAGGTGAAAGCAGCTTCAGGGGATTCCAAAAAACGTGTACGATCTCCATCCACTACTCTGGGCCTGCTAGGATAAAACAGGCTGAACTTGATGCCTTTCCCTCAGAGGTGCCTGCAGACTTCCGTAAAGGACCTGCGGCGTTGCTGGATTTCCAGGGAATAGTCAGAGAAAAGGAGAACTTTACAATTTTCATATCGGAGATCCGATTTGCTCCTGGCAGCCACCAGGGTCTGATCGCTGTCTCTGTAGTTCAGCAGTCGAATTAAGAAAGGTTGCACTTTAGCTACTGGGATCGGTGGAGTGGGGGGGACCCTATGGGCCCTCTCCACCACAAACGTAGGTGGTAGATCATGCAGGTCTAGCAGTAAATCAGAAATATTTCAGCAAACTCTGCTGGCTTTGATCCCTCCACGCGTTTTTGGCAGGCCTAGAATCCGCACATTGTTGCAGCGGAGGCAGTTTTTGGTTTTTGGTATCTATGTTATCTATCTACGCACTCTGGTGCAGCTGTAAAGCATGCAATTCAGTAGAATCAGACCAAACTGTGTCTTCCACTCACGAGATGCGATCCTCCGCCTCTGACACGCGGGAGCGGAACTTGTCAAGATCATAAAGGATCAAACTAACATCCGCAGCCAGCCCATCTATTTTGGCTGTAAGTGCCTCTTTAGAGGCATTGATTGCTGCTAGGATCTCTGATCCAGTGGAGCCAGCAGCCGCCAGTGCCCCAGAGGATGTCTGTGTTGCGGTCGACATTGTGAGAGGCCTCCTGGCCAAGATGGCTGCAAAGGAAGAAGTGTGGAGAGCACCGCTTTTTGATTGTGTAGTGTGTTTCTTGTCCTGGGGCATCTGGATCGCCAGAGATGCAGAGTTCTATCGCAGGGGACCCAGCATGAAAGCTGGAGTGAGAAGCTGCAGGAAAAATAGCCCAAATGGTTTGTTAGGATGCCGACAGGATCAGAGCTGAAGCGGCATACGTCGGTCTATTCTTACATCCTGGCCATGCCCCTTAAATTTGATTATTGCTCTAAAAAAAAGTGCTATAAGCTCCTGAAGAAGTAGTGGTTTCCCCGCAAAACATGTCGAGAATCCAACACTCAGATAGTATCTGCTAAAATTGACAATGGTTATTTTCTAAAGGTCACTCCATCTGTGATTTTATAGAGCCAAATGTTGAGGACACAGTACTTTGTGTCTGCTTTTTAGATGTGTGTATATTTTATGATGTTTTTGGAATGAAGTTTCATTTTTACCTAATGATCATATCAAGTCTTTGTATGGTACCATGAAAGTCCACATTAGCCTCAACTCATTTCTCCTCACATTTCGATAGGACGTAGGTACCTTTTTCTATGTGTGATTTACACTGGCACCCTCCTTTTTCAAGATCCCAGAAAGCAATAATTGAATCAATGACTAACAGATTGTTCCTTCATGCATGCTGTTTATTATTATTCTCAGGTTTATAATGACCTGTACAAAACTATAGTGTGCTACCTCTACTCTTAGAGATAAAAAAAAAACACAACTTAAACGCTCTTTTATTACCATTGTCATTGAAGTAGACATCAAGCGAAACTGCCTTGTGTTTGGAAGCCTTCCCTATCCTTCTGTGTTCCTATAACATTTTCATTATTTTTTAGCACAGAGCCTTGAATTTCACATAGGTAATTGAATTCTTGTAAAGCAAAGGGTATTTTTAAGAACAGGGAGTGTGGGAGAAGAGGTATTATGTATATTATGTACCCCAAGTGAAAATCAAAAGACAGTACTGGAACATCCCTAAGGCTCCTTTCACACATGCTGTTTATTTGTCCATTTTTCATCCATCTGCTGACGGATGAAAAACGGACATCAATGCATCTCTATGGAAAATCAGATGTAAATGGATGATCTTCCATTTACATCAGTTTGTCATCATTCATTTTTTTTAACTGATCAAAGCTCTATTTTTCTTCCATTAAAAAAAACGTATCGGACAAAAAACGGATGTAAATTGAGAAATGGTCAGTTTTTCATCTGTTTTTGCATTGGTAGTAGATGTAAAAGAAAAACTGATAAACTGATGACCACTGATGAAAAACTGATGATCACAGATGAAAAAACTGATGAAAAACTGATGACTACTGATGAAAAACTGATGACCACTGATGAAAAACGGATGAATACTTCATTCATTTTGACATGACTGAACTGATATAATGAATGGTCCACATGTGTGAATGGGGCCTAATGTATACTTTACATTAAATCTTTGTAAATGGTTCAAAGGGCCTGAAAAATCAGCTGTTGGTTTATCTAAGTATGACCTCTAAGGGCTCTTTCACACACGGAGTCCACCAGGCGGACTCAGTTTTTCTCAGCGGGCGATCAATCCGCCGATCCCCTGCTGAGCAGGTGGATGACAGCTTTGTCTCTGCGCTGTGTGTGGAGACACGGCTGTCAGGTCCCCATTCATCTCTATGAGGGAATTGGATGGGAACGGACCGTCTGTCCGTTCTCATCTGATCCGATGCGCCAGACGGATGAAAAATAGGTTTTCCATCTGTCCGGTTTGAACGGATCGGATCGGATGTCAGCGGACATGTCTCTGCTGACATCCAATGCCCCATAGGGATGCATGGGGCGTCCGTTCAGATCCACCAAAAAATACTGACAGGCAGATCTGAATGGACTCCATGTGTGAAAGAGGCCTGACAAAAGCATAAAGGTTATATATGCTGTAGCAAACTCAGAATATAAATAGAATATTCCTATAGACAGATGTGTAGCTTGACTTCTTTCTTCTTGCCACAACCCTCCCCAATCCTTTCCAGTTATTACCCAATGGTCTTGTACTACTGTAAAGTATATGCCCATTTTAATAAGCATAAACTGCACATACTTTTTCTATCAAGCTTAATAAATAAGGCAGTGGAAAGAACAGTAGCCTGAAATTGACCAACCAGGTTTCAGATTACAGTATTTTGATCGATTAACAACCTAACTAAAAATAACAGGGTGATTGTTATGGGATACTGTACTTTGCACTGGATTAACATTTGGTAATATAACTTCAAACATAATCTAAGAATGAACATGTTCAGTTATCATTGAGATGCCGCAAATGCATGGTCTTTGGGGGAAGTCAGGATTCCATCATTATTTCACAACTAATTAAATCCTACTTCTGCTGCTGTCTAATGACCACATGTAGTGTTTTTGGCACTTTAGGAAGGTGAAAAAGAGCCATTTGGACACTGCTGTGTTGTGATAATTAGCTTTTTCATGCCATGTTGACCCATGGCATAATGAGCTGATGCGGGACCAATTAATAGGAAAAACTAACAGCCCACATATTTATAAACAGCTCTATACATGGTGTACCTTATCTCTGTATGTGCAAGTTGCTTGACAAATTTAATATGTCTCTGTAGAGTGAACTGCATTTCAACGGATGTGTTGTTTTATTCAATGTAAGTGTAAGTGGGGATTATTTTCTATATGACATGAATGTTTATTAGCTTATAGTAAGTGAATATGAATATATAGAAAAAATACACAAATTATTTAAAAATGAGTAAAACCAATCAATTAATATTTTGAGTCTTTTGAAGGATAACCTTTAAGATATAACTTCCTAAAAATATCTTTAGAATAGCTTAGTGCATTGTTGTTCAGCCATTGAAAATACACTTTCTTCCAAAAGAAGAGATGCATATTATCTCTACAACTCTTAAATTATATTAAAGTCTTGTTTCATATTTTTTCAGCTGTGTATTATTTCAAAATGAAGACTGCATCAATGACAAGGTAATGTTAGAGGAAAATATGACTGAGATTTCTATCACAGCATTATCAGAAAATCCCAGATAAGTATTAGACTTATTTTAAAGCATACAGTATTCCAATAGTTGAAAAAAAATAAAAAACACACCCTAAAATACTCTGAAAATCAAGAAACAATCACTTAAAGTAGCTGCATGTTTGTATGCGTTACTATACATATTGGTGGGGCAACCTATTAATTTTAAAAGGGTGTCTACTGCATCTAAATTGCACCAAAAAAGCGCATAACCCTTTTTTAAATTGAGCTGCACCACAACACATGATATTAAGTTACTATGCGTCATGGTAAAATAAAACATATAGAAAACGCTCTCTGTTTCTAATGACTGTAAAAGCTTAGATCCATACACTGACAGGTCGCAGGCCCTAGTTCTTATAACCCAAAATGTTTTTATTGACAGCACTTGACAGCAGTGTTTTTCGGCACATTGCAGGGTTAGGGAGCATGACACTCGCTATCAAACAGTTCCGTGTCTCTTTAAATGCCAAAGGAAGTGCTCTGTGTTTATTCATGACACCTTACCCCGTGCACACAGAGACTCACCAGATCATTTGACCTTATGAACATGAATGGGTAAAATTGCACACACAGATGTAACAACGCCTCCTTATTCAGTGCCACTCAAGATCTCCTCCCGCTATCTCTGGGCTCTCCAATGCTCAAAAAGAAATGAAAGAACCACAGACAACATCATAGAACAACCCATTTATTTACATGTCACAATATGCACACCATATAACATATATTCCACTTATGTGGTCCAGTGTCAAGACTGGCACCTAGTGTAATCAAGCAAGACTGGGTGAGCTGGCCGCCACTGATCCAAAAACCCAGAAGAGGAGTGAGTTCCACTGGACAGAAGTGAGGCCACAGGAAGTGACGTAGGCTTCTCGATTCCCCGCCTCAACACATTTTACCGTTCCCAGTGTCCCCAGTGTAGTTAATATCTTCCTGAACAAGTGGGGGCAGAAGAATATTTTTGGCAGGACATGGCCAGAATAAACTTTATACAAAAGATTCATCGATGACATTGTAATAGTTTGGTGGGGTGCCATTGATTCCTTGGAATAATAAATTCAACAAAACAATTCCAATTTTATACTATCAAGTTCACAATTAACAGTTACAAAAAGAATATAAACTTCCCAGATTTGGTCATTTTTTAATCACAGGCAAAGTTATACACCAAAACCTTTTTTTAAATAATACAGACAGAAATTGTCACCAACTGAAGTGGAAGGAAGCCATTCCTAAGGGACAATTTGTAAGAATAAAATGGAATTGTTACTTTTCGATAGATTACTACGTTCAAGCAGATATTTTAATAGAGATATTTGTAGACATGGGGTATTGTAGGAAACAACTTGAGCATATAGGGGAATCAGTAGGTGAAATAGGGAATCCCTTTGTTAGAAAAAAGAAAAAGGAAAAACCAATCAGGAACGGACCTTCATTACTGGATATAATTACCAATATAAGGAATTGGAGAAGGTTAGAAAATTTTGGCCTATCTTATACAGGGATCCTACGTTGGGGAAGGTTCTACCCATTAGGCCCCAGTTTATTTAGAGAAAGGCTCCACATTTAAGACATAAGGTTTTGCATAACATAGCAGACCCCCCTAAGAAATTGGTATACATTTTGGATGAAGTTGGCTTTTTTAGGTGTGGTAGGTGTTTTCCTTTCAAAACTATAACCAATAAAGAGGGGAAAAAGACTTATTTTCAGTCCTATCAAACAGGCAGAGCATATGAAATTAAAAATTAATATGTGTAATACCAAACACGTAACGTATGTAATAGATTGTCCTGTGGGTATCAGTACGTGGGTCGCCCCACATGCAAACTAGGAGTACTGATTTGAGAAAAATTTAATAATATACGTAAGGGTTTCAATAAACACAGTGAGCCTAATTAACCATGATGCCTAGTAGGTGTACAAGCGCACTTTTAGTCACAATCGGGGGAAAGCACGTAGATTTACTCTTAAACAGAATTCAGTATAGGTCGGTTCGCGGCGAATTTTGCTTGTTCGCTACCCGCCAAATTTTTGGACACTGGTAATCCACAGTGTAATATACTTTGTAGAAAGCATATTATAGTGGATTAGTACTATTATTGTGCACTGTGCAGCATTGTGACAGGTGTGGTGGTGAGACTGAGCGTTTCTGCAGCAACACTACACACAGTGACAAAAGCACTTATAATGTATTATAACTGATGTGATAGACCAATTGCCCCCCCCCCACCACAATGCCACATATTGAAGTGGGATTTTATCTGAGTAAACTTTTTCAAGTGTATTTGTGTCATGCAACAATATTGCCTAGTTTGCTGAGTGAAGTCTGGTACACACAGCGCCTAACTCACTGGCCAATTTTTTGAACTGGTGTGCTACACCAATGCCACATACTGAAGTGGGGTGTTATCTGAGGAAACTTTTTCAAGTGTATTTGTGTCATGCAACAATATTGCCTAGTTTGCTGAGTGAAGTCTGGTACACAGCCCCAAAATCACTGGCCAATTTTTTGAACCGGTGTGCAGCTACACCAATGCCACATACTGAAATGGGGTGTTATTTAACCGTTTAATTTTCTAATAGTGTATTTTAGTCCTGCAAAAATGTGGCCTCTCGCTGTGTAAACAGTGCTACACACGGTGACAACAGTTACTGGCCAATTATTTGTAGAACTGGTGTAATAAACCCGTGGGCCCCCCCAATGCCACATATTGAAGTGGGGTGTTATTTAACAGTATACTTTTCTAAGATTGTATTTTAGTCCTGCAAACATTTGGCCTCTTTTGCTGTGTTAACTCTGCTACATACAGTGACAACAGTTAGTGGCCAATTATTTGTATAACTGGCGGACTGACGGACTGGCAGATAGGGAGAAGAGGCCGGCAGAACTTGCATTGCAGAAGAGGTAGAAAGCAGACTGCAAATGTATCAGGAGCGAGCTATCAACCATGTACAGTCACATCTGGCGCTCCTAGGACGCCGGCACATGGCTCCGCAGTGTGGGCTTTTATTAATGTGTCCATTGCTGACACCATTGTTGCCATCTGCCACCTTTGCAGTCAACGCATAAGTCGCGGTAAGCCCAACACTCACCTAGGGACAACCGCCTTAAGAAGGCACCTGAAATCCCATCACCAAGCCCAGTGGGAGCAAAACTTGTGTATACTGTGAACGCCTACTCTACCTCTAGCCATCATATACTACGTTCTTTGCTGTCAGTTCAACCCATGTGAGCTCATTTTTGCGGCCTAAACAGCCCGCCACCAACTTGTGTATACTGTGAACGCCTACTGTACCTCTAGCAATCATATACTACGTTCTTTGCTGTCAGTTCAACCCATGTGAGCTCATTTTTGCGGCCTATACAGGCCACCACCAACTTGTGTATACTGTGAATGCCTACTGTACCTCTAGCAATCATATACTATGTTTTTTGCTGTCAGTTCAACCCATGTGAGCTCATTTTTGCGGCCTATAGAGGCCGCCACCAACTTGTGTATACTGTGAACACCTACTGTACCTCTAGCAATCATATACTACGTTCTTTGCTGTCAGTTCAGCCCATGTGAGCTCATTTTTGCTGCCTATACAGCCCGCCACCAACTTGTGTATACTGTGAATGCCTACTGTACCTCTAGCAATCATATAGTATGTTCTTTGCTGTCAGTTCAACCCATGTGAGCTCATGTTTGCGGCCTAAACAGCCCGCCACAAACTTGTGTATACTGTGAACGCCTACTGTACCTCTAGCAATCATATACTACGTTCTTTGCTGTCAGTTCAACCCATGTGAGCTCATGTTTGCGGCCTAAACAGCCCGCCACCAACATTTTTTATACTGTGAACGCCTACTGTACCTCTAGCCATCATATACTACGTTATTTGCTGTCAGTTCAACCCATGTGATCTCATTTTTGCGCCTATACAGCCCGCCACCAACTTGTGTATACTGTGAATGCCTACTGTACCTCTAGCAATCATATAGTATGTTCTTTGCTGTCAGTTCAACCCATGTGAGCTCATGTTTGCGGCCTAAACAGCCCGCCACCAACTTGTGTATACTGTGAACGCCTACTGTACCTCTAGCAATCATATACTACGTTCTTTGCTGTCAGTTCAACCCATGTGAGCTAATTTTTGCGGCCTATAGAGGCCGCCACCAACTTTTTTATACTGTGAACACCTACCGTACCTCTAGCCATCATATACTACGTCCTTTGCTGTCAGTTCAGCCCATGTGAGCTCATTTTTGCGGCCTATACAGCACGCCACCAACTTGTGTATACTGTGAATGCCTACTGTACCTCTAGCAATCATATACTATGTTCTTTGCTGTCAGTTCAACCCATGTGAGCTCATGTTTGCGGCCTAAACAGCTCGCCACCAACTTGGGTATACTGTGAACGCCTACTGTACCTCTAGCAATCATATACTACGTTTTTTGCCATCAGTTCAACCCATGTGAGCTCATTTTTGCAGCCTAAACAGCCCGCCACCAACTTTTTTATACTGTGAACGCCTACTGTACCTCTAGCCATCATATACTACGTTCTTTGCTGTCAGTTCAACCCATGTGAGCTCATTTTTGCGGCCTATACAGCCCGCCACCAACTTGTGTATACTGTGAATGCCTACTGTACCTCTAGCAATCATATACTACGTTCTTTGCTGTCAGTTCAACCCATGTGAGCTCATGTTTGCAGCCTAAACAGCCCGCCACCAACTTGTGTATACTGTGAACGCCTACTGTACCTCTAGCAATCATATACTACGTTCTTTGCTGTCAGTTCAACCCATGTGAGCTCATGTTTGCGGCCTAAACAGCCCGCCACCAACTTTTTTATACTGTGAACACCTACTGTATCTCTCGCCATCATATACTACGTTCTTTGCTGTCAGTTCAACCCATGTGAGCTCATTTTTGCGGCCTATACAGCCCACCACCAACTTGTGTATACTGTGAACACCTACTGTACCTCTAGCAATCATATACTACGTTCTTTGCTGTCAGTTCAGCCCATGTGAGCTCATTTTTGCGGCCTATACAGCCCGCCACCAACTTGTGTATACTGTGAATGCCTACTGTACCTCTAGCAATCATATAGTATGTTCTTTGCTGTCAGTTCAACCCATGTGAGCTCATGTTTGCGGCCTAAACAGCCCGCCACAAACTTGTGTATACTGTGAACGCCAACTGTACCTCTAGCAATCATATACTACGTTCTTTGCTGTCAGTTCAACCCATGTGAGCTCATGTTTGCGGCCTAAACAGCCCGCCACCAACATTTTTTATACTGTGAACGCCTACTGTACCTCTAGCCATCATATACTACGTTCTTTGCTGTCAGTTCAACCCATGTGATCTCATTTTTGCGCCTATACAGCCCGCCACCAACTTGTGTATACTGTGAATGCCTACTGTACCTCTAGCAATCATATAGTATGTTCTTTGCTGTCAGTTCAACCCATGTGAGCTCATGTTTGCGGCCTAAACAGCCCGCCACCAACTTGTGTATACTGTGAACGCCTACTGTACCTCTAGCAATCATATACTACGTTCTTTGCTGTCAGTTCAACCCATGTGAGCTAATTTTTGCGGCCTATAGAGGCCGCCACCAACTTTTTTATACTGTGAACGCCTACCGTACCTCTAGCCATCATATACTACGTCCTTTGCTGTCAGTTCAACCCATGTGAGCTCATTTTTGCGGCCTATACAGCACGCCACCAACTTGTGTATACTGTGAATGCCTACTGTACCTCTAGCAATCATATACTATGTTCTTTGCTGTCAGTTCAACCCATGTGAGCTCATGTTTGCGGCCTAAACAGCTCGCCACCAACTTGGGTATACTGTGAACGCCTACTGTACCTCTAGCAATCATATACTACGTTCTTTGCCATCAGTTCAACCCATGTGAGCTCATTTTTGCGGCCTAAACAGCCCGCCACCAACTTTTTTATACTGTGAACGCCTACTGTACCTCTAGCCATCATATACTACGTTCTTTGCTGTCAGTTCAACCCATGTGAGCTCATTTTTGCGGCCTATACAGCCCGCCACCAACTTGTGTATACTGTGAATGCCTACTGTACCTCTAGCAATCATATACTATGTTCTTTGCTGTCAGTTCAACCCATGTGAGCTCATGTTTGCAGCCTAAACAGCCCGCCACCAACTTGTGTATACTGTGAACGCCTACTGTACCTCTAGCAATCATATACTATGTTCTTTGCTGTCAGTTCAACCCATGTGAGCTCATGTTTGCGGCCTAAACAGCCCGCCACCAACTTTTTTATACTGTGAACACCTACTGTATCTCTCGCCATCATATACTACGTTCTTTGCTGTCAGTTCAACCCATGTGAGCTCATTTTTGCGCCTATACAGCCCGCCACCAACTTGTGTATACTGTGAATGCCTACTGTACCTCTAGCAATCATATACTATGTTCTTTGCTGTCAATTCAATCCATGTGAGCTCATGTTTGCAGCCTAAACAGCCCGCCACCAACTTGTGTATACTGTGAACACCTACTGTACCTCTAGCAATCATATACTACGTTCTTTGCTGTCAGTTCAACCCATGTGAGCTCATTTTTGCAGCCTATAGAGGCCGCCACCTACTTGTGTATACTGTGAACGCCTACTGTACCTCTAGCAATCATATACTACGTTCTTTGCTGTCAGTTCAACCCATGTGAGCTCATGTTTGCGGCCTAAACAGCCCGCCACCAACTTGTGTATACTGTGAATGCCTACTGTACCTCTAGCCATCATATACTACGTTCCTTGCTGTCAGTTCAACCCATGTGAGCTAATTTTTGCGGCCTATAGATGCCGCCACCTACTTGTGTATACTGTGAACGCCTACTGTACCTCTAGCCATCATATACTACGTTCTTTGCTGTCAGTTCAACCCACGTGAGCTCATGTTTGCGGCCTAAACAGCCCGCCAGCAACTTGTGTATACTGTGAACGCCTACTGTACCTCTAGCCATCATATACTACGTTCTTTGCTGTCAGTTCAACCCATGTGAGCTCATGTTTGCGGCCTAAACAGGCCGCCACCAACTTGTGTATACTGTGAATGCCTACTGTACCTCTAGCAATCCTATACTACGTTCTTTACTGTCAGTTCAACCCATGTGAGCTCATTTTTGGGGTCTATAGAGGCCGCCACCTACTTGTGTATACTGTGAACGCCTACTGTACCTCTAGCCATCATATACTACGTTCTTTGCTGTCAGTTCAACCCATGTGAGCTCATGTTTGCGGCCTTAACAGGCTGCCACCAACTTGTGTATACTGTGAACGACTACTGTACCTCTAGCCATCCTATACTACGTTCTTTACCGTCAGTTCAACCCATGTGAGCTAATTTTTGCGGTCTATAGAGGCCGCCACCTACTTGTGTATACTGTGAACGCCTACTGTACCTCTAGCCATCATATACTACGTTCTTTGCTGTCAGTTCAACCCATGTGAGCTCATGTTTGCGGCCTAAACAGGCTGCCACCAACTTGTGTATACTGTGAACGCCTACTGTACCTCTAGCCATCATATACTACGTTCATTGCTGTCAGTTCAACCCATGTGAGCTAATTTTTGCGGTCTATATAGCCCGCCACCAACTTGTGTATAATGTGAACGCCTACTTTACCTCTAGCAATCATATACTACGTTCTTTAAAGGAGAGAGGGAAAATCGTTCCTGATACAAATGGATAATGCAATATTCTAATGATAATATTCTAATGATAATACTCAATTATAAAATAATTTAAATTATAATGTACAGATGGATAAATGTGCACAATGTGTAAAATTGAAATAGAAAAAAGATGAAAAGCTTGTTGTATTCGAATAGAGTAGTAGTATAGATGTAAAGAATGCAGATGAATTGATGTGACATATATGGTGGTACAGATGGATAAATGCACAACACAAATCTTCAATCAAATACGAATTCAGTGAAGGACTACTTGGTGCACATAAATAATACCAAAGTGGTTCAGTGCAAAAGTGAATAAAAGCAATATAGGATAGTGAAGTCAGCAGATACTGACGTGAAAAAAATGGTACAGATGGATAGGTCAAAAAAACAAATTCTAAACGAGTCAGTGAAGTGGAGGACTCTCAATAAATGTGAAGTGCTGTACTAAATAATAGTGCACATGAAATAGATACCAAAGTGGCTCAGTGCAATAAAAGTGCTAACGTGCAATAAATTGCATGAAAAAATCACAGAAATAAATAATGAATAAATCTCATTAAATAAATGCAACAAATAAACAGTTCATCAAAAATGATGTAAACGGTGATGAATCAAATCATATGGTGACTTGCAAAGAAATGTGAGTCACAAATATGTGACAAGTGACATCTGTGGATAAATCAAACGTGTTGTCTGATGACAGTGGTATACCACTCCAGTGAGCAGTGGCCGCTTACCTCCATGCACACTCAAAAGAGCGTGTTTGTATTATATGGCAGCCTCTCCTTATAAGGATGGATGGATTGGGCTCCATTTGACAGAATCCTTTATCTCCTTAATGTATAACTTATCTCTCCTCCGTGTGGATTACTTCAGAGCGTTATACCGGTATTGACCCCAAAACTTATCCGATATGTCTCATATATGTGGGGATTAAATAAAGGCCATCATGGTGCAGTAATTCAGGATAACAGATGTTTTAATGTATAAAATCACACTTACAATCAAGCAGAGATCACAGCGCAGTACATGCAGTAAAACAAAGCGACTTCCGGTTACGGCCGTACACTGGAAGTGACATCACCTGACTCCTCCCGACGCGTTGCGTCACAGACACGTGATTTTATCAAGGGATAAGGAGGTGGGGTGACACATGCCGGTTAAATAGCATGGCTGTTTCTATAGCAACCGCTGTGGTGGATGATAGTAGGAAACTTTTAACCCTTGCATTGCGGATGCTTAATAAGTGATACATGGGGATGATAATAGATAAAAATACTCTTTAATGTAAATGTTAAAAACAAGCATAAATCATCATAAATCTTGATAAAAAAATATATAAAATCAATTGATTGTAATAAAAATACTAAAAATGAAAAAAAAAAATACCAATCAGTATAAAATCCAATATAAAAGAGGGCAATCTGTATAAAATCCAATATAAAAGGAAAATTGATAATGGATAAAATACTCGGCAATGCGAGAGATAAAACTATCCAGCAAACAGAGAAATACATCATACAAATCAATAATCATAAAAACATCAAAATATAAAATACATAAAGCAGAGCAGTCACATGATAAAACAGGAGAGGACATGAAAATGTGTATATATATATAAGTATGGACAAAAGGTGCAGATAGATAAATCAATAGTCTGGGATGAAGCAATTTAAGTCAAATTCAATGTTTAACCCTTGGGGAGTGAGGGATTGAATTTCAAAAATCCATTGCGACTCAGCTTGACTCTATGTTCTAATTTTATTACTCCCTCTCCAATGGGCTTTATATTTTTCTATACCCCAAAATAGAAGTGATGACGGATCTTTTTGATATTTCTCAGCAAAGTGTTTTGCTACACTATGCTTTGGAAAGCCATTTTTTATATTCTGTACATGTTCGCGCAATCGTTTCCATAGTGCTCTTTTTGTTCTTCCCACATATTGGAGGTTGCATGAACATTGTAAAATGTAAACAGCACCTTCCGTTCTAATGGATACAAATTCTTTGATTTTATATAGCTTCCCAGTACTGGTGGAGGTAAATTCTTCTTTTTTCTTTTTATTTGAACTGGTGTGTTAACAAGGGTATCATGTTTTGCAGGGATAAAAGCCTTTTCCCTCAAAGAAACTAATATGGTATTTCTTTGGCTCATCTACAATGTTTTTTGCTACCATATTTCTAAGGATAGGTGCTTTTCTATAAAAAAAATCTTGGATGTGTGGGTAAAAATTGTGAAAAATATTTATCTGCAAGTAAAATCTTCCAATGTTTTTTTATTATGGCTTCCATACGTTTATGTTGTACGTTGAAATCGAAGATTAATGATGGATTTTGGTAAGGTGATATTTGTTTTTTATTTTTATCAGTATTTAATAATAAATGTTCTCTTTCCACACTTCCAAATTCTTCTATCTTATCTTTAATGAAGGAATCTTTATATCCTTTTTCTTTAAACCTCTGTCCTAGCATAGCCGCTTGTTGCATCTTTATTTGTACAGTTTCTCCTTACTCTTATTAGTTGCCCTTTTGGGATGTTGATTAGCCATGATTTTTGGTGGCAACTACTCATTGGGAGATAGCTGTTGCGATCCACCGGTTTAAAAAATGTTTTTGTTTTCAGAGAGTTTCCTTCTCGCCAGATCTCCATATCTAAGAATGTTATTTTGTCTTCTTTAATCTCCCATGATAGGTTGATGTTTTTGTCATTTTGTGCTTAAGTGGTTCCAAACTCTGCAAGGCTTTCTTGGTTGCCAGCCCTGATGATTACCATATCATCTATAAAACTCCTATAAAATAATAATTGTGAAGGTTTTTCATCATTAAAAATGTCTGACTCTTCCCATCTGGCCATAAATAAGTTGGCTACGCTGGGGGCAAACTTAGCCCCCATCGCAACGCCAAGTAATTGTTTGTAATATTGCGAGTCAAACCAAAAGTAGTTATATTTAAGAGAATATTTCAAACATTCGATAAGAAACTTCCTTTGTTTCCTCTGAAGATCGCTCAATTCTTCAAATGCCCATTTTATAGCTGCAATTGCTTCTTCATGGTCTATAATTGTATATAGACTTGACACATCAGCAGTGGCCAACACAATATTGGCGTCTTTGATCTCCATAGCTTCTAGTAATTGTGTAAGATGTTTCGTATCTTTCAAATAAGACTGTGTTTTTTGAACCAGGGGTTGTAGAAACCAGTCAATGTATTCTCCAAGAAGTGCTCCTACCGAATTTATCCCATTGACGATGGGTCTTCCTGGTGGATTGATGTTATCCTTATGTATCTTCGGCAATGTATACAATATAGGGATGCGGTGGGTAGGAAAGTGCGCTGATTCAATATAGGGTGTGCTGCTACCTTAGAGTGTATGTTGTAGAATAGGTAAAGAAATCAGGTGCGCTGCCCTAGTGCATATGTGCAACATACAAAATGATGTAAACAAATAAACCGAAAATGCAATAATAATGCAAAAAAATGAAAACGTATGCAAATCGTGTAAAACAAAAAATGTCCAGAAGGTGACTAGTGATACACCAATGTGCAATAAACGTCCATATTATAAGTCCATAAATAAAGTGCAAAAAATGGTGACAAAAACTTCCAGCTTGGGGAAAGGTGAACTGTGATTGCAAGGTGCAAAGTCCCACCACCAGCTTGGCCTCTTACCAGAAGTTAAACGTTAAGGGCATATATGAATATGGCCGCTCCAAAGGTCATGCAGCCAGGTAAAAAAGTTCCCAGAAATACAGAAGGCACTCTGACACACTCGTGCTCCCTAGACTCTTACCGGACAAAAGCCAAACAAGAAGCCTGGTTCTATGGTGATGAGTGGTCCTGCCGGGGGCTACTGGACTCTAGGATGGCTGATGTAGTTGCTTGTGTCCAAGAGGAACAGACCCAGTCAGAAAGCCTGACGAAAGAAGATCCTGCCAAAGGTGGCTAGATTCTGATTGGCTGCTGTAACTCCTTAGTCTGGTCGACCTCAATAATAGGGGACACAACAGAGGGGACCGCAATAGTGCATTAACAACAGTAGATTTTTATTAAAACAAATGGTTGCACTTACAGTTGTGAAGACAATAATAGCGAGTTCCCTCACGGAGGAGCTGTATGGCGGGGTCCACCTGCAGTGCGGACCGCTGCCTGGTCTAGATGTGATGACGCGGCGCCTCCTCTCTGACGCTTTTTCTTCCGATAGGGCATCCACTTAGATCCACCTCCTATCTAAGTGGATGCCCTATCGGGAGAAACGCGTCAGAGAGGAGGCGCCGCGTCGTCACATCTAGACCAGGCAGCGGTCCGCACTGCAGGCGGACCCCGCCATACAGCTCCTCCGTGAGGGAACTCGCTATTATTGTCTTCACAACTGTAAGTGCAACCATTTGTTTTAATAAAAATCTACTGTTGGTAATGCACTATTGCTGTCCCCTCTGTTGTGTCCCCTATTATTGAGGTCGACCAGACTAAGGAGTTACAGCAGCCAATCAGAGTCTAGCCACCTTTGGCAGGATCTTCTTTCGTCAGGCTTTCTGACTGGGTCTGTTCCTCTTGGACACAAGCAACTACATCAGCCATCCTAGAGTCCAGTAACCCCCGGCAGGACCACTCATCACCATAGAACCAGGCTTCTTGTTTGGCTTTTGTCCGGGAAGAGTCTAGGGAGCACGAGTGTGTCAGAGTGCCTTCTGTATTTCTGGGAACTTTTCTACCTGGCTGCATGACCTTTGGAGCGGTCATATTCATATATGCCCTTAACGTTTAACTTCTGGTAAGAGGCCAAGCTGGTGGTGGGACTTTGCACCTTCCAATCACAGTTCACCTTTCCCCAAGCTGGAAGTTTTTGTCACCATTTTTTGCACTTTATTTATGGACTTATAATATAGGGATGCGACATGTATTGGGTATCAGGTAGTCGGCTTCTTTATCCTTCAATAACTTCTTCTTTTTTCCTTTTAAGATAAGTTTCTCTAAATCTTTTTTATATATTCTCTTTGGATTTGTTGGAAGTTTCATTCATGTATGTGTATCTGATAATTGTCGCATAATTTCGTTGTTGTACGACTCCTTTGATTGTATCACTATAGCTCCACCCTTGTCAGCTGGTCTAACGACTATATTTTTTTTGTTTTCTAATTGTTTTATGCCATCTTTTATTTATTTTGGGTCCCAAGATTTTTTTAGATGTAGATCATGTAGATCTTGAGCTACTAATTTCTTAAACACATCAACATAGTTGTAATTTGTTCTTGCAGGGTTAAATAAAGATTTATTCTTCAAATTAGTATACACAATATTTTCGCTTGTCCGTCTTTGTATTGGTGGTTCTCCTGGTTTTGAAAGCATGTATTTTTTTATATAGATTTTTCTTGTAAATTTAAGAATGTCCACATATGTGTTGAATTCGTTTAAATTCTTCTTGGGGGCGAATTTAAGACCAGTAGTTCAGGTTTGATAAATTCTACTCCACTCAGATTAACTATGCCTTCTCCTAATATTCTCTTTTTCTTTTGCTCTTTGTAGCCTGCTCTGCATCCTCTCTTTTTTATGAATTTTTTCTTTGAGTACTTTCTGATACTGGGGATCTTCTGTTTTCTGTTTTCCCGTCCGATCTCCTTGGGGAGGGGGGGAAGGGGTTGGTGGGGGTTGGTTGGCGATTCCCTAAAAAACGCTGATTGTCTTTATTGTAGTCATCTCTCTGACGTTCATCTCTATAGTGTTGTCGGGGTGATCTCTGATAGTTTTCTTCTTGTCTCAATGGTTCATATCTGTTATATGTAGTGATGTAGTTTCTGCCTTCATTGTAATTCCTATAAACTGGTGTACGTTGTGGATAAGGACTCCTCCTGTCGTCATGATGATAATCTCTATGGGGTGATCGTCTTCTGTCATGGTGATCATCCCTGTGAGGGGATCTTCTCTATCTTCTCTGTAGTTTTGGTTTCATAATTATTTTGTTGATAGGGGGTGTGATTCCCATATTGGTGATAGTTGTTTTCCCTCTTTGGTGGTCTATACCGTTGCCATCCATTTTTCCAAAATGGCTTTTTACCATTATTGTTGTCTCTTTTTCCAGTGTGGAGTTTTTTGATAGGGTTGATCATATCTCACTGTATTAGCAGGAATGTTTGTGGTATATCCCCAATTATTTACGTCATCTCGGTGCCTTTCTTCTCTGGTGAGTGACACTCTTCTCTGATTTTCTTCCGGAGTGGTATGTGTTGATGTTACAACGTTAGAGGTTTGCCATTTATACGCTACCCCTTCTTTATAGTCATTTAAATCTCTCATGTATTTTTTCTTAAAGAGGTCTCCCTATTTTTTCTTCCATATCTTTATTAAGTTGTTTGGAAAGGTTAATAAATTCTGGGAGTTCCTTTGATGGTTCTAATGTTTTCTTAAGTTCTTTTAGCTGCCCATCTATCGCTCTAATAACTTCTCCTTCTTCTTAGTGAATCAGGCCCAGTGTCTCCAACCAATTTAAACTTGTGCATAGAAAAGATCCAAAAGGCTTTTAATGAGATAGAATAAAAAGAAAAGCATTGGAGAGGGTCTAATTTAAAAATGGAAATTTCATGCAACAAGACATGGTGGATTTAAGAAATGCAAACATAGAAACATAGAAACATAGAATGTGTCGGCAGATAAGAACCATTTGGCCCATCTAGTCTGCCCAATATATCTGAATCCTATGAATAGTCCCTGGCCCTATCTTATATGAAGGATAGCCTTATGCCTATCCCATGCATGCTTAAACTCCTTCACTGTATTTGCAGCTACCACTTCTGCAGGAAGGTTATTCCATGCATCCACTACTCTCTCAGTAAAGTAATACTTCCTCATATTACTTTTAAACCTTTGCCCCTCTAGTTTAAAATGGTGTCCTCTTGTGGTAGTTTTTCTTCTTTTAAATATGCTCTCCTCCTTTACCGAGTTGATTCCCTTTATGTATTTAAAAGTTTCTATCATATCCCCTCTGTCTCTTCTTTCTTCCAAGCTATACATGTTAAGGTCCTTTAACCTTTCCTGGTAAGTTTTTTCCTGCAATCCATGTACTAGTTTAGTAGCTCTTCTCTGAACTCTCTCTAGAGTATCTATATCCTTCTGGAGATATGGCCTCCAGTACTGCGCACAATACTCCAAGTGAGGTCTCACCAGTGTTCTGTACAGCGGCATAAGCACTTCTCTCTTTCTACTGCTTATACCTCTCCCTATACATCCAAGCATTCTGCTGGCATTTCGTGCTGCTCTATTACATTGTCCTCCCACCTTTAAGTCTTCTGAAATAATTACTCCTAAATCCCTTTCCTCAGATACTGAGGTCAGGACTGTGTCAAATATTCTATATTCTGCCCTTGGGTTTTTACGCCCCAGGTGCATTATCTTGCACTTATCCACATTAAATTTCAGTTGCCAGTGTTCTGACCATTCTTCTAGTTTTCCTAAATCCTTTTCCATTTGGCATTTCCCTCCAGGAACATCAACCCTGTTACATATCTTTGTGTCATCAGCAAAAAGACAAACCTTACCATCGAGGCCTTTTGCAATATCACTTATGAAGATATTAAACAAAATTGGTCCCAGTACAGATCCCTGAGGTACCCCACTGGTAACATGACCTTGTTCTGAATGTTCTCCATTGACTACAACCCTCTGTTGTCTGTCACTCAGCCACTGCCTAATCCACTCAACAATATGGGAGTCCATTCTCAATGACTGTAGTTTATTGATAAGTCTTCTATGTGGGACAGTGTCAAAAGCCTTACTAAAATCTAGATATGCAATGTCTACTGCACCTCCACCGTCTATTATTTTAGTCACCCAGTCAAAAAAATCTATAAGATTTGTTTGACATGATCTCCCTGAAGTAAACCCATGTTGTTTTTCATCTTGCAATCCATGGAATTTAAGATGTTCCACAATTCTATCCTTTAATAGGGTTTCCATTAATTTGCCTACTATTGATGTCAGACTCACTGGTCTATAGTTGCTCGATTCCTCCCTACTACCTTTTTTGTGAATGGGCACGACATTTGCCAATTTCCAATCTTCCGGGACGACTCCTGTTACTAATGATTGGTTAAATAAATCTGTTAATGGTTTTGCCAGCTCACCACTAAGCTCTTTTAATAATTTTGGGTGTATCTCATCAGGACCCTGTGACTTATTTGTCTTCACTTTAGACAGCAATCTTAGAACGTCTTCCTCTGTAAAGACACATGCATCAAACGATTCATTAGTCATCCTTTCAAGTGGAGGTCCTTCTTCTTTTTCTTCTGTAAAAACTGAACAGAAGTATTCATTAAGGCAGTCGGCTAGCCCTTTATTCTCTTCTACATACCTTCCGTCCTTTGTTTTTAATTTAGTTATTCCTTGTTTTAATTTCCTTTTTTCATTTATATATCTGAAGAATGTCTTATCCCCCTTTTTCATAGACTGAGCTAGTTTTTCTTCTGCCTGCGCTTTAGAAGTTCTTATAACTTGCTTGGCCTTTTTCTGCCTAATCTTGTAGATTTCCTTATCTTCATTGCTCTGGGTTTTTTTATAAAACAAAATGCTAGCTTTTTATTTTTAATGATGTGGGCCACTTCTGCTGAGTACCACAGTGGTCTCTTTTAACCCCCCCCCCCCAGTCTAAATATTCAATTAGACATCAATTGTTTCATAGCTGGTTATTAGGTACCAGTATAAATTATTTGTGCTATTTAGCTAATATATAGTAATAATATAATTACTAATATATAGTGTTTTTAGTATTTTTTTTTACTTTCAATAATTTTTATTCAAGAATAACAAATGTACAGGACATTCAAGTACAATAATATTGTAAAGAAGGCAACACAACTTCGGGAGCTTAACAGTACCAATAGTATAAGGTATAACATGAGTAGAGGACATCCAGGGCATTTGCCAGTAGTCCATAGAAGAGTACCTTTCTGACAACACCAAAGAGTCAATGTGCAATGAGGAAACAAATGTAGCACATGTAAAACAAACAAACCAATGAGATTTCATGGTTGTCAAGCCTGTCATCAAGTATCCTGACCCAAGAGAGGTCTATGTGAGCATGGTGAAATAAGAAAATTAGATCAGTAAATAGAGGAATACTCCCGGTACATGTCCGTACCAAATCGGGTTTCAAACTCCCATATAAGGCATAACGTAATGACAACTAGTTGCCTCACAACAACATAGAGAAAGGGCCCTATGGCCCAGAGAAGATTGGAATGACAGAAGATCAGGAGAAGGGAAGGAGGAAAAGGAGAAAAGAAGAGAGAATAGGACAGAAGTAAGGGTTTACAGCCAGTCCCCAGATAACATCAGTAAGACAATCTAATTCATAGTCACTCCTGGAACCAGTGAGATACCTACGTAGGATGCCCAGGGCTCCCAAATCATCTCAAATTTGGGTACCGTGGTGGTCAGCACGCTGACCATTTTCTCTTGGGTCATAATCCATGTGATTTTATTCCTTATTTTCCTGATGGAGACCCTGGGCAATTTCCAGGATCCCGCTATAGCGAGTTTGGCTCCCAACAGTATGTAGCGAACCAGTGTGTAGGTGTATTTCGGAATGCCCGGGGGTTTTGAATGCAGTAGGGCGATAGGGGCAGTGTTGGGAATCCTATGTCCAGTCACTTTGTATGTCATATGAAAAATTCTGTTCCATGTGCCCCTAATTCTAGGACACTCCCACCATATATGCAACATAGAACCAGGCATCTGGCATCCCCTGAAACAGAGAGGTGAGGCAGAGGGATACATCTTGTGTAATTTGACGGGCACAAAATACCAACGGGTCAAGACTTTTATGCCTGCTTCCATTAATGATATACTGTGGATCCCCTGAAAGGAGCGAAATCCAACCCTACCCCATTCCTCTCCGTCCCATTCGGATGCCAGATCCCGTTCCCAGGCCCGCATATATGGAAGTTTCTCTTGGTCGGATACCAGTGAATTATAGATTATTGAGATGCCCCCTCTCTGCTCCGCTGAATTACAGCACCATACCTCATAGCTTGTGAAAGAGAAGGGAGGGGATTCCCCTTTCGAGATGGATGTGAGAAAGTGCGAGATTTGTAAAAATCTAAACTTTTCCGAAAGTGGCATTTTGAGCTTGTCAGAGCAATGTTTGAGGGTGAGAGGTCCCTGGGAGGTGAAGAAGTGTCCTATACGATAAATTCCTTTATCCAGCCACCATTGGAAGGCCCTAATGTCCATACCGGGTTGAAATGCCGGGTTATGGAATAAGTGTGAAAGTGGTCTCATACTGGAGGTGAGGGAGGAGGACTGCCGTAGACCATCCCACAAAGCGAAGGAAGACGACAAAACAGGCGACAGTATGGGAGGTCTGAGCTTAGGTGGACTCCATAGGAGATAATCCAGGGTGTACATAGGAACTGCCTGTCTTTCAATTTGTATCCAGTCTGGTTTCTCAAATCTGGAGTAAACCGCAGAGAGCTGTGCTAATCGCGCAGCCTGGTAATAGAGCCAAAGGTTAGGGACTCCCAACCCCCCTTTCCGTCTGTGTGCATACAATACCTTGCGAGAGAGTCTATGTCCCATTCCCCCCCAGATAAAGTTGATAATCAGGTTTTGAAATTTCCGCAGCGGTTCCCTGAGGAGTGGAACAGGGAGAGCCCTGAATATGTAGAGAAGCCTAGGAAGCAGATTCATCTTGACAGCATTAATTCTGCCTAGCCATGATAATCGATAAAGAGACCAACTCTGTAGTTCACCCTTCAAGGACTGGTAAATAGCTGGGTAATTTGCTTTATGTAAATCCTCGAACTTGGCCGTAAGGCTAACCCCAAGGTATCTGATACGGGAGTCTTGCCAAAGAAACTCGAGGGAGGATTGCAAGCGTTGAGCCTCCTCTCTTTTTACAGAGATATTTAGGATGGAGGATTTTGATAGGTTAACCCGAAGGCCCGAAATATCTGCAAAGTTAGCCAATGTTTTGCATACATTAGGGAGGGAGACTGAAGGAGAAGTGACGAATAAAAGAAGGTCGTCTGCAAATAATGCACATTTATGTTCCTGAGTGCCACAGGAGACCCCCTTAATGTCTGGATTAGACCGAAGTGCAATGGCGAGAGTTTCAATAGCGATTGCGAATATAATAGGTGACAAGGGGCATCCCTGCCTCGTCCCCTTAGAGATTGGGAACGAGTCAGAGTAATATCCCTGATATCTTATTCTTGCCGTGGGGGATGAGTAAAGAGCCCTGATAATGCCCATGAAGTGTGCTCCAAATCCCCATCTTTCTAATATCGAGAACAAATATGGCCATTCAACTGAGTCAAATGCCTTTTGAAGATCTATGGAAAGGAGCAGACCTTCCTGCGGGACACCCCCCGACCAGCCTGACTGTAGTATAGAGATGATGTCGATCGCTCGCCTCACTTGGTCGGGACCCTGTCTGCCAGGGATAAACCCTACCTGATCTTTATGAATGTAAAGATTAATGAAGGACGCCAACCTATTCCCCAGTAGTTTAGTGAGTATCTTTAAATCATTATTTATGAGCGAGATGGGTCTATAATTGCTGACTTCTCCAGGGTCCTTATCAGGTTTAGGGATCACTGAGATGAAAGCCTGATTGTTTTGTTTGTCGACCGGGCTACCGGTTTTAAGGGTGTTAAAGTATCTAGTTAAGTAGGGGGAGAGCAAGTCAGAGAATGTCTTGTAGTAAAGGTTAGGGAACCCATCAGGTCCCGGTGCCGAACCTAATTTAAGATCTTTAATCACGCCTCTGACCTCCGCTTCAGTGAAGCGTGCATCCATGACCTCCGTATGTTTCTCGGAGATACTAGGGATAGGCAGGCTGTCTAGGAAGGATTGTAACGCTTGTGTCTTATCCGAGTGTGCATCTTGATAAAGGTTTCGAAAGTAGGTTGCAAATTCCTGCAGTATGCGTTGTGGGTTCTGGGTCCTGCCTCCCCCCCCTACAGACATTTTGGGCATTGCATGCAATCCCATTCTGGGCCTAAGCTTCAGGGCCAGCATGGACCCTATTTTGTCCCTCTGGTGATAAAATTTGGCTCCCTGACATCGGAGGTGTTTCTCCGCCGAGCTGGTCAAAGCCAAATTAAGGTCTGCCCTTGCTGCATCAAGTGCCTTCAAGGACGCCTTGGTAGGTTTACGCTTATGTTCGGTACTTAAGGCTACAAATTCATTTTCCAGGCGGCGTATTTGTGCATTCCGTTCCCGTTTGAGATTGGATGATATTTGTATCAGTTTCCCCCTAATGGTCGATTTATGAGCCGCCCAGAGGACTTCAGGAGAAATCCCATCTAGGTCATTCAAAGAGAAGTATTCCGAAATAGCACGCTCGAGTTCCGACACTCTACAGGGTTCACTAAGAATGGATTCATTAAGTCTCCATTGGAAGGGGCCCTTAGGGGTGCAGGTCCTGGCTACCTTAATTTCCACCATCGAGTGGTCCGACCATACCACGTCTTTAATAGAGGCCAATAACAGTGAGGGGAGCACGGCCCGAGAGACTAAAATATGGTGAATGCGTGCAAAAGTCTGGTGAGGATGAGAAAAGTGTGTGTAATCTTTCGATGTCGGGTGCAGTTCCCTCCAGCCATCCACCAGTCCCAGTTGGTTAATCAATTTGGCTATCTGCGAGCTATGTTTGGGAGGTTTAACCTCTCGAGAGCCCAGTGGTTTAGATTTGTCCAAGCCATAGTCAAAAGCTGTGTTAGAGTCCCCTCCAAAAATGACGCGGCCCTCCAGATGCTGCGAAACCCAACTAAACATGTGCTGGAAGAAGTGGGACTGATTCTGATTTGGTGCATAGTACGAGACAAATGTGTACAATTGTTCTGCAATGGTACCCTTGACTAGCAGAAAGCGCCCCCCGGGATCCCGTAGCTCAGATTGGAGGGTGAAGTTACAAGATTTAGCAAAAAGGATCGCCACACCCCGCGTTTTGTCCTCTGCATTGGCTAAAAAGAAAGTGGGGTACTTAGCGTGCAAAAACGAGGGACAGTATGAGTGGGGGAAGTGAGTCTCCTGGAGCAATAAGACCTCTACCCCTCTGCGGTGGTAATCCTGAAAAGCCTTCCTTCGCTTTATGGGAGAGTTGAGACCCTGAGTATTGTGGGTAGCTATTTTGAGGCATGGGGCTGTAGTTTTAGAAAGAGACATGGAGCAGGTAGTGTAGGTGCATCTGAAAAATCACATCACTCACCCCGTTCCGAGACAAGATACCTGGAGTGTTCATTCGACAAAATCTGGAAATCCGGTTAGGTGTAGAGATCGTAAGCATCATTCTCCCAGGGACCAGCTGCAAGAAAAGAAGAAAGTAGATGAGAGAGAGAGACAGGAGAAAAAGGGAGAGAAGCGGGTAAGGGTGAAGTCGTGGACCAACGTCCAAATAGGACATCCAATGTCGGGTTGAGGTCCACATCAACCCGACAAGGTCAAGTACAGAGTTCCAACCTCCCATGAAGGGGGGCTGGAGAGAGTCACTTGAGAGAACCGAGATCCTCTCCCGTGACTAGTGGAGGCGTCATCCGACCACTCCGGCAGGGCTCCCGCCCTAAGTAAACAAATGCTGTAAATAAAGAACAAATAAATGCAGGTAAGCATGCAAGTAGAACGGCTGCAGGAGAAGAAAGAAAAAAAAAAAAAAAAAAAAATGCACTACCCCCAGGTGCTCCGCTGCTACCCAGCTATCCAGCTGGAAGAGCCCCCAAAGGCAGTGACAGAGTCGTCTGCAAAGTTCATAAACAAATGGCAGGCCAGTGTCCAGACTGCGAAACTCCTCGAGCAGGACCCCTCCAATTGAAGGGGAGCCTGCCCGAGAGATTGGATCAAAAATAGCAGGCAAAAATCAAAAACAAAGAACCGAAAGGTTCTTAATCAAGGAGACAGGTTCATAAGGTGGAACTCCACAGTGAAGGAAATCTTGCTAGGAGCATCCGTGGCTACGATCAGGGGGGCTTGCCATCTTTAGAGCGCTTAAATTTGGATCCGTTCCAGAGCGGGGCAATGGGGCTGGATGGGTTGGGGCGCTTGGATGATCCTGGGCCAGTTGAAGAGGCTTGGTGATCCGGGGGCTGAGGCATTAGTTGCAGATGATGCAGTAATCTTTCTCCTTCCGTGAAGCTGGAAAAGGTATACGTCTTATTCCTGTAGGTGAACTTGAGTGCGAAGGGGAAAGCCCACCAATACTTAAGCTCTTTCTGGGACAGAATGGACAAGAGTGGTTTTAAGGATCTCCGTCGTTGTATTGTAGATGGGGCTAGATCAGTGAAAATCTGAACTGCGTGGCCTTGACAAGTAAGATTTTGAACCTTCCTGGCTCTGCTGACAATTTCTTCCTTTATCATATAGAAGTGGGGTTTGACCACTATGTCCCGCGGATTACCGTCCCGCCTTGGGGGACCCAGTGCTCTGTGAGCTCTGTCAAGTTCAAGTTTGTGCGCTGGTATATCAGGGATAAGATCCTTAATGAGCCCCTGCACAGCGGTCTGGACATCCGCAATTGATTCTGGCAGACCCCGCAGTCTAAAATTGTACCTGCGAGACCTGTTTTCAAGATCTTCCACCTTAAGGAGGGCCGAGTCCAGCTGATCCTGAAGTGATTGTATGAGGGTAGTGTGCTGGTTAGTTTTTGTCACTGTCCTGTCTATTTTGTTCTCAATAGCTTCCATCCTGTCACCCAGGTTCTGAAAATCCACTTTTAGGTTTGAGGTGACTCTGTCAGCAATTTGTGACATACCCCTCTCCATCATGATGGACATTTTATGAAGAAGATCCTCATAATCTGAATGGGAGAGCCCTCCGGATCCCTCCGTGGCAGGGGGTCTGATAGTGGGTATGGGTGTATAGCAGGCAGGGGAGAAATCCCCCATCACCCTGCTCAGGAGGGACTCTGTGGAGGCTGGGGAGGGAGTCAGGAGCAGGGGGTTACTCACAGGTCCCTGTGGGGTAGCCAGGCAGTTTCCTATAGCCAGAGAATCTGGATGTAGCTGAGCGGCGTCCCCCTCCTCCATCTCCTCACGCTGCTGGGACGGATCCGCCATCTTGGATAGCACTGCCTCCGGAAACCCTGAGGTAAATTGCCTCGCTAGTAGGGTTGAGCGGACACCTAGATGTCCGTGTTCGACGGGTTCGGCCGAACTTTAAAAAAAAGTCCGGGTCCGTGTCCCGGACTTTTACCGAACTTTTCCCGGACACCGAACCCCATTGAAGTCAATGGGGACCCGAACTTTAAGGCACTAAAATGGCTCTAAAACACCAAAGGAAAGGGCTAGAGTGCTGCAAATGGCAGCAAAACGTAATTAAGAGCATGGCAAGTGCTCTGCAAACAAATGTGGATAGGGAAATAACTTAAAACAACAAAAAAAAACAGAAAAATAAAACAATGTTCTTCTTCATCTCTGAAGGACGAGGCCCATATGGAGTAGGAGGGAGGTTGAGGTGGTGGTGGATGTGGCGGTGACATAGGCGTGCGCACAGGGTGTGCTGGGTGTGCCTGGGCACACCCTAATCACCTAGGGCACATAGCATTGCCAGTGAGGAGATGGGAAAGATCTCCCTGGGACCTGCTCTGCTCTATTTCTCCTTGCCTACAGGTACATGGCCCCGATACATTACTCTCCCTGCTGGCAAACACATGCATGTGTATTTCAACTTTGGGGTGCACACCTTAATGCAATAGGCTGCGCACACCTATGGGCGGTGTAGGTGGAAGCGGCGGTGGAGGAGGACCAGGGCCGGATTAACAGCATCATGGGCTTGGTGCTGAGGATTTTGAAGGGCCTTAGGGCCGTGCCTTGCCATGCACCCAGAGGAGGAAGGGTGCAGCCATGCATGCCTAATTCAACATGGGATGCTGTCTCTGAAGCCCATAAACACATCCATGCATCGCCAACTGTCCCTCCTTGTCCGGCCTTCACGCTGTGTGGGGAGGTTCTGAGGGTGCTGCCTGGGGAAGCGAGCATAGAAGCCAGACTTCTGTGTTTACAAGTGACAGAAGAGCGGTAACAGTGAATATGGCCAACCCGGGGCCTATATAAAAGGTAGGGGCCTGGAGCTGCAGCTCCAATAGACCCTACATTAATCTGGCCCTGAGGAGGAGGACGAGGTAGCCAACACTGCTTCTTTTCACAAATTTTAAATGAGGGTACACCCCAAAAGAGTGAGAAAGAGCAAAAATGGAACAATGGGTGGGTAAGGTCGGTATCCATTGCTATTCTGCATAAGGTACGGAAAAGTCCCGTGGGATCCATGCCTGGTTCATTTTAATGAACGTGAGCTTGTCCACATTGTCTCTGGACAGGCGGCTGCGCTTGTCTGTTATAACGCCCCCAGCCGTGCTAAATACCCGTTCAGATAATACACTGGCTGCAGGGCACGCCAGCACCTCCAAGGCGTAAAGGGCAAGCTCAGGCCATGTGCCCAATTTGGAGACCCAGAAGTTGAAGGGGGCAGACCCGTCATTCACTACATGTAGGCGTGTGCACACATACTGCTCCACCATGTTGGTAAAATGCTGCCTCCTGCTAAGACGTTCCATCTGAGCTGCTGGTGCTGCTGTTTGTTGTGGCGTGCTGACAAAGCTTTTCCACATTTCGGCCATGCTAACCCTGCCTTCTGAGGTGCTGGCGGTGCCCTGGTTGCGTTGGCGACCTCCTCCTCCTCCTCCTCTGCCTTGTGCTTCCACTGTGGCCCCGCTGTCAGATGGGAATGCCAGCAGCATGGCGTCTACCAGCGTGCGCTTGTACTCGCGCATCTTGCGATCGCGCTCCAGTGAGTGAATTAAGGACGGTACGTTGTCCTTGTAACGGGGATCCAGCAGCGTGGCCACCCAGTAATCAGCACAAGTTAGAATGTGGGCAACTCGGCGGTCGTTGTGGAGACACTGCAGCATGTAATCGCTCATGTGTGCCAGGCTGCCCAGAGGCAACGAAAGGCTGTCCTCTGTGGGAGGTGTATGGTCCGTGTCCTCTGTATCCCCCCAGCCACGCACCAGTGATGGCCATGAGCTGGCCTGGGTGCCACCCTGCTGTGAACATGGTTCCATCTCCTCCTCCAGCTCCTCCTCCTCCTCATCCTCCTCATCCTCCAGAACTGTGCCCCTGCTGGACAATTGCGTCCCTGGCGTTTGCGTGTGCAGGAACCCACCCTCGGAGCCCCTTGCGAATGACTGCCCTGAAAGCCTTGGAAATGTTACCTCTTCATCCTCCTCCTCCTCCTCATCCTGTGCCACATCCTCTTCCATCATCGCCCGAATTGTTTTTTCAAGGAGGCATAGAAGTGGGATAGTTAAGCTGAGAACGGCGTCATTGCCACTGGCCATGTTGGTGGAGTACTCAAAACAGCGCAACAAGGCACACAGGTCTCGCATGGAGGCCCAGTTATTGGTGGTGAAGTGGTGCTGTTCCGCAGAGCGACTCACGCGTGCGTGCTGCAGCTGAAACTCCACTATGGCCTGCTGCTGCTCGCACAGTCTTTCCAGCATGTGCAAGGTGGAGTTCCACCTTGTGGGCACGTCACATATGAGGCGGTGAGCGGGAAGGCCGAAGTTACGCTGCAGCGCTGCCAGGCGAGCAGCAGCAGGGTGAGAACGCCGAAAGTGCGCACAAACGGCCCGCACTTTCTGCAGCAGCTCTGACATATCGGGGTAGTTTTTAAGGAACCTCTGCACCACCAAATTCAGCACATGCGCCAGGCAAGGGATGTGCGTCAAACCGGCTAGGCCCAGAGCTGCTATGAGATTTCGCCCGTTATCGCACACCACCAGGCCGGGCTTGAGGCTCGCTGGCAGCAACCACTCATTTGTCTGCTGTTCCATGCTCCTCCACAACTCCTGCGCGGTGTGTGGTTTGTCCCCCAAACAGGCAAGTTGTAAAACTGCCTGCTGTCGTTTACCCCTGGCCGTGCTGAAGTTGGTGGTGAAGGTGTTACGCTGTCCGGATGAGGAGGCGGTAGAGGATGAGGAAGCGGAGTAGGAGGAGTTAGGAACAGGAGGCAAACTGAAGCGCCCTGCAATCCTCGGTGGTGGAAGGACATGCGCCAAATTGCTATCCGCCTCAGGCCCATCCGCCACTGCATTTACCCAGTGTGCCGTTAGGGAGATATAACGCCCCTGACCGTGCTTACTGGTCCACGTATCCGTAGTTAGGTGGACCTTGGCACAGATGGCGTTGCGCAGTGCACACCTGATTTTTTCCCCCACTTGGTTGTGCAGGGAAGGGATGGCTTGCCTGGAAAAGTAGTGGCGGCTGGGCACGACGTACTGTGGGACAGCCACCGACATAAGGTTTTTAAAACTGTGCGTCTCCACCAGACGGAATGACAGCATTTCAAAGGCCAATAATTTTGAAATGCTGGCATTCAGGGCCAGGGATCGCGGGTGGGTAGGGGGGTACTTCCTCTTCCTCTCAAGTGTTTGGGAGATGGAAAGCTGAACGCTTCCACGGGACATTGTGGAGATGGTTGTTGGTGACCCAGGTGGTGGTGTTGCTGACAGATCGTCTGTTTGCGGGGTGGCAGGTGCCGGTATCACTACAGATGTGGCTGGAGCGGCCGAGACTGCAGCAGAAGAGGAAGCAGGATGAGCCAGAGACGTTTCTTGGTTTTGAAGGTGTGTACTCCACTGCAGCTCGTGCTTTGCACTTAGATGCCTGATCATGCAGGTTGTGCTCAGGTTGAGAAGGTTCATGCCTCGCTTCAAGCTCTGATTGCACAGGGTGCAAACCACTCGTGTCCTGTCATCAGCACATTTTCTAAAGAACTTCCACGCTAGAGAACTCCTTTGAGCTGACTTTGGTGCGCTCGTTCCCTTGCTGCGTTGGGCAGTAGCGGGCGTAGTGTCTAGGGCACGGCCGCTCCGCTTCTGCAACCTGCTCCCTCTTCTGCTGTGCTGGTGGCTCTGTGCGACCACCGCCTCTTCCTCCAAACTACTCAGTTCACCTGCATGACGTTCATTCCATGTGGGGTCGAGGACCTCATCGTCCTCCACATCATCTTCCACCCAGTCTTCACCCCTGCCCTCCTTGTCGGTCTCCACAATGCTGAACGCCGCAGCAGTTGGCACCTGCGTTTCGTCATCATCGGAGACGTGCTGCGATGATCCTTGCATGTACTCATCTTGAGGAATAAGTGGTTGGGCATCGCTGCACTCAATCTCTTCCACTTCTGGGGCAGGGCTAGGTGGATGGCCCTGGGAAACCCTGCTGACAGAGTCCTCAAAAAGAATAAGAGACTGCTGTATGGCTTGGGGCTCAGACTGCTGGCCTGATTTGCAAGGGGGTGAGGTGAAAGACGGTTGGACATTGGCTGCAGGTGCCAACTCTGACCTTTCTGCAGTAGACTGGGTGGGAGACAATGTGAAGGAACTGGAGGCACTGTCAGCAGCAAACCAATCTACTATCGCCTCAACTTGTTCTGGCCTCATCACTTCTAGGGGCGTTTGATGCCCTACCAAATACTGATGCAGGTTCTGTCGCCTACTCACACTTGAGGAAGGTGTTTCACTTGTGCGTGTAGCTGGCACAGATCGACCATGTCCTCTCCTTGCAACAGGAGCTCTACCAGCAGCACCACGACCCAGGCCACGGCCCTTATTTGACGGTCTCCTCATATTTCTGTAATTTAAGATCTTGCCCTAGAAAGGTTTTTATTGAATAGCGGAATAGAAAATATGATCCAAAAAAAGTGTATGTATATCACACGTACACAACCACACTAGGCCCCAATTACTATTGTTTGTACCCCTAAAAGGCTAGATGAGGAGTAGGGGGAGTATGGAACAGGCAGCACCCTCAAACCTTCAGAAGTATGAGATGAACCCCAACAACTTGGAAAGGTGGATCTCTCTCACACGTACCGACACAGACTATCCCGCAATTCAATTGATCCTCAAAGGTTTTTATTGAATAGCGGAATAGGAAATATGATCAAAAAAAGTGTATGTATCTCGCACGTACACAACCACACTAGGCCCCAATTACTATTGTTTGTACCCCTAAAAGGCTAGATGAGGAGTAGGGGGGGTATGGAACAGGCAGCACCCTCAAACCTTCAGAAGTATGAGATGAACCCCAACAACTTGGAAAGGTGGATCTCTCTCACACGTACCGACACAGACTATCCCGCAATTCAATTGATCCCCAAAGGTTTTTATTGAATAGCGGAATAGGAAATATGATCAAAAAAAGTGTATGTATCTCACACGTACAGAAACACACTAGGCCCCAATTACTATTGTTTGTACACCTAAAAGGATGGATGAGGAGGAGGAGGAGTATGGAACAGGCAGCACCCTCAAAGCTTCAGAAGTATGAGATGAACCCCAAAAACTTGGAAAGGTGGATCTCACACGTACCGACACAGACTATTCCGCAATTTAATTGATCCCCAAAGGTTTTTATTGAATAGCGGAATAGGAAATATGATCAAAAAATGTGTATGTATCTCACACGTACAGAAGCACACTAGGCCCCAATTACTATTGTTTGTACACCTAAAAGGATGGATGAGGAGGAGGAGGAGTATGGAACAGGCAGCACCCTCAAAGCTTCAGAAGTATGAGATGAACCCCAAAAACTTGGAAAGGTGGATCTCACACGTACCGACACAGACTATCCCGCAATTTAATTGATCCCCAAAGGTTTTTATTGAATAGCGGAATAGGAAATATGATCAAAAAATGTGTATGTATCTCACACGTACAGAAGCACACTAGGCCCCAATTACTATTGTTTGTACACCTAAAAGGATGGATGAGGAGGAGGAGGAGTATGGAACAGGCAGCACCCTCAAAGCTTCAGAAGTATGAGATGAACCCCAAAAACTTGGAAAGGTGGATCTCACACGTACCGACACAGACTATTCCGCAATTTAATTGATCCCCAAAGGTTTTTATTGAATAGCGGAATAGGAAATATGATCAAAAAATGTGTATGTATCTCACACGTACAGAAGCACACTAGGCCCCAATTACTATTGTTTGTACACCTAAAAGGATGGATGAGGAGGAGGAGGAGTATGGAACAGGCAGCACCCTCAAAGCTTCAGAAGTATGAGATGAACCCCAAAAACTTGGAAAGGTGGATCTCACACGTACCGACACAGACTATTCCGCAATTTAATTGATCCCCAAAGGTTTTTATTGAATAGCGGAATAGGAAATATGATCAAAAAATGTGTATGTATCTCACACGTACAGAAGCACACTAGGCCCCAATTACTATTGTTTGTACACCTAAAAGGATGGATGAGGAGGAGGAGGAGTATGGAACAGGCAGCACCCTCAAAGCTTCAGAAGTATGAGATGAACCCCAAAAACTTGGAAAGGTGGATCTCACACGTACCGACACAGACTATCCCGCAATTTAATTGATCCCCAAAGGTTTTTATTGAATAGCGGAATAGGAAATATGATCAAAAAAAGTGTATGTATCTCGCACGTACACAACCACACTAGGCCCCAATTACTATTGTTTGTACCCCTAAAAGGCTAGATGAGGAGTAGGGGGGGTATGGAACAGGCAGCACCCTCAAACCTTCAGAAGTATGAGATGAACCCCAACAACTTGGAAAGGTGGATCTCTCTCACACGTACCGACACAGACTATCCCGCAATTCAATTGATCCTCAAAGGTTTTTATTGAATAGCGGAATAGGAAATATGATCAAAAAAAGTGTATGTATCTCGCACGTACACAACCACACTAGGCCCCAATTACTATTGTTTGTACCCCTAAAAGGCTAGATGAGGAGTAGGGGGGGTATGGAACAGGCAGCACCCTCAAACCTTCAGAAGTATGAGATGAACCCCAACAACTTGGAAAGGTGGATCTCTCTCACACGTACCGACACAGACTATCCCGCAATTCAATTGATCCTCAAAGGTTTTTATTGAATAGCGGAATAGGAAATATGATCAAAAAAAGTGTATGTATCTCGCACGTACACAACCACACTAGGCCCCAATTACTATTGTTTGTACCCCTAAAAGGCTAGATGAGGAGTAGGGGGAGTATGGAACAGGCAGCACCCTCAAACCTTCAGAAGTATGAGATGAACCCCAACAACTTGGAAAGGTGGATCTCTCTCACACGTACCAACACAGACTATCCCCCAATTTAACTGATCCCCAAAGGTTTTTGATTAAATAGCGGAATAGAAAATATGATCCCAAAAAAGTGTATGTATATCACACGTACACAACCACACTAGGCCCCAATTACTATTGTTTGTACCCCTAAAAGGCTAGGAGTAGGGGGGAGTATGGAACAGGCAGCACCCTCAAACCTTCAGAAGTATGAGATGAACCCCAACAACTTGGAAAGGTGGATCTCTCTCACACGTACCAACACAGACTATCCCCCAATTTAACTGATCCCCAGAGGTTTTTGATTAAATAGCGGAATAGAAAATATGATCCCAAAAAAGTGTATGTATATCACACGTACACAACCACACTAGGCCCCAATTACTATTGTTTGTACCCCTAAAAGGCTAGATGAGGAGTAGGGGGGGTATGGAACAGGCAGCACCCTCAAACCTTCAGAAGTATGAGATGAACCCCAACAACTTGGAAAGGTGGATCTCTCTCACACGTACCGACACAGACTATCCCGCAATTCAATTGATCCTCAAAGGTTTTTATTGAATAGCGGAATAGGAAATATGATCAAAAAAAGTGTATGTATCTCGCACGTACACAACCACACTAGGCCCCAATTACTATTGTTTGTACCCCTAAAAGGCTAGATGAGGAGTAGGGGGAGTATGGAACAGGCAGCACCCTCAAACCTTCAGAAGTATGAGATGAACCCCAACAACTTGGAAAGGTGGATCTCTCTCACACGTACCAACACAGACTATCCCCCAATTTAACTGATCCCCAAAGGTTTTTGATTAAATAGCGGAATAGAAAATATGATCCCAAAAAAGTGTATGTATATCACACGTACACAACCACACTAGGCCCCAATTACTATTGTTTGTACCCCTAAAAGGCTAGGAGTAGGGGGGAGTATGGAACAGGCAGCACCCTCAAACCTTCAGAAGTATGAGATGAACCCCAACAACTTGGAAAGGTGGATCTCTCTCACACGTACCAACACAGACTATCCCCCAATTTAACTGATCCCCAGAGGTTTTTGATTAAATAGCGGAATAGAAAATATGATCCCAAAAAAGTGTATGTATATCACACGTACACAACCACACTAGGCCCCAATTACTATTGTTTGTACCCCTAAAAGGCTAGGAGTAGGGGGAGTATGGAACAGGCAGCACCCTCAAACCTTCAGAAGTATGAGATGAACCCCAACAACTTGGAAAGGTGGATCTCTCTCACACGTACCAACACAGACTATCCCCCAATTTAACTGATCCCCAAAGGTTTTTGATTAAATAGCGGAATAGAAAATATGATCCCAAAAAAGTGTATGTATATCACACGTACACAACCACACTAGGCCCCAATTACTATTGTTTGTACCCCTAAAAGGCTAGGAGTAGGGGGAGTATGGAACAGGCAGCACCCTCAAACCTTCAGAAGTATGAGATGAACCCCAACAACTTGGAAAGGTGGATCTCTCTCACACGTACCAACACAGACTATCCCCCAATTTAACTGATCCCCAGAGGTTTTTGATTAAATAGCGGAATAGAAAATATGATCCCAAAAAAGTGTATGTATATCACACGTACACAACCACACTAGGCCCCAATTACTATTGTTTGTACCCCTAAAAGGCTAGGAGTAGGGGGGAGTATGGAACAGGCAGCACCCTCAAACCTTCAGAAGTATGAGATGAACCCCAACAACTTGGAAAGGTGGATCTCTCTCACACGTACCAACACAGACTATCCCCCAATTTAACTGATCCCCAGAGGTTTTTGATTAAATAGCGGAATAGAAAATATGATCCCAAAAAAGTGTATGTATATCACACGTACACAACCACACTAGGCCCCAATTACTATTGTTTGTACCCCTAAAAGGCTAGGAGTAGGGGGAGTATGGAACAGGCAGCACCCTCAAACCTTCAGAAGTATGAGATGAACCCCAACAACTTGGAAAGGTGGATCTCTCTCACACGTACCAACACAGACTATCCCCCAATTTAACTGATCCCCAAAGGTTTTTGATTAAATAGCGGAATAGAAAATATGATCCCAAAAAAGTGTATGTATATCACACGTACACAACCACACTAGGCCCCAATTACTATTGTTTGTACCCCTAAAAGGCTAGATGAGGAGTAGGGGGGGTATGGAACAGGCAGCACCCTCAAACCTTCAGAAGTATGAGATGAACCCCAACAACTTGGAAAGGTGGATCTCTCTCACACGTACCAACACAGACTATCCCCCAATTTAACTGATCCCCAGAGGTTTTTGATTAAATAGCGGAATAGAAAATATGATCCCAAAAAAGTGTATGTATATCACACGTACACAACCACACTAGGCCCCAATTACTATTGTTTGTACCCCTAAAAGGCTAGGAGTAGGGGGAGTATGGAACAGGCAGCACCCTCAAACCTTCAGAAGTATGAGATGAACCCCAACAACTTGGAAAGGTGGATCTCTCTCACACGTACCAACACAGACTATCCCCCAATTTAACTGATCCCCAGAGGTTTTTGATTAAATAGCGGAATAGAAAATATGATCCCAAAAAAGTGTATGTATATCACACGTACACAACCACACTAGGCCCCAATTACTATTGTTTGTACCCCTAAAAGGCTAGGAGTAGGGGGAGTATGGAACAGGCAGCACCCTCAAACCTTCAGAAGTATGAGATGAACCCCAACAACTTGGAAAGGTGGATCTCTCTCACACGTACCAACACAGACTATCCCCCAATTTAACTGATCCCCAGAGGTTTTTGATTAAATAGCGGAATAGAAAATATGATCCCAAAAAAGTGTATGTATATCACACGTACACAACCACACTAGGCCCCAATTACTATTGTTTGTACCCCTAAAAGGCTAGGAGTAGGGGGAGTATGGAACAGGCAGCACCCTCAAACCTTCAGAAGTATGAGATGAACCCCAACAACTTGGAAAGGTGGATCTCTCTCACACGTACCAACACAGACTATCCCCCAATTTAACTGATCCCCAGAGGTTTTTGATTAAATAGCGGAATAGAAAATATGATCCCAAAAAAGTGTATGTATATCACACGTACACAACCACACTAGGCCCCAATTACTATTGTTTGTACCCCTAAAAGGCTAGGAGTAGGGGGGAGTATGGAACAGGCAGCACCCTCAAACCTTCAGAAGTATGAGATGAACCCCAACAACTTGGAAAGGTGGATCTCTCTCACACGTACCAACACAGACTATCCCCCAATTTAACTGATCCCCAGAGGTTTTTGATTAAATAGCGGAATAGAAAATATGATCCCAAAAAAGTGTATGTATATCACACGTACACAACCACACTAGGCCCCAATTACTATTGTTTGTACCCCTAAAAGGCTAGGAGTAGGGGGGAGTATGGAACAGGCAGCACCCTCAAACCTTCAGAAGTATGAGATGAACCCCAACAACTTGGAAAGGTGGATCTCTCTCACACGTACCAACACAGACTATCCCCCAATTTAACTGATCCCCAGAGGTTTTTGATTAAATAGCGGAATAGAAAATATGATCCCAAAAAAGTGTATGTATATCACACGTACACAACCACACTAGGCCCCAATTACTATTGTTTGTACCCCTAAAAGGCTAGGAGTAGGGGGAGTATGGAACAGGCAGCACCCTCAAACCTTCAGAAGTATGAGATGAACCCCAACAACTTGGAAAGGTGGATCTCTCTCACACGTACCAACACAGACTATCCCCCAATTTAACTGATCCCCAGAGGTTTTTGATTAAATAGCGGAATAGAAAATATGATCCCAAAAAAGTGTATGTATATCACACGTACACAACCACACTAGGCCCCAATTACTATTGTTTGTACCCCTAAAAGGCTAGATGAGGAGTAGGGGGAGTATGGAACAGGCAGCACCCTCAAACCTTCAGTATGAGATTGTGTTCACTGTACCCCACAAAGATTGAGTTCACTGCACCCCACAATGATTGTGTTCACTGCACCCCACAAAGATTGTGTTCACTGCACCTCACAAAGATTGTGTTCACTGTACCCCCCAAAGATTGTGTTCACTGCACCCCACAAAGATTCTGTTCACTGTACCCCACAAAGATTGTGTTCACTGCACCCCAAAAAGATTGTGTTCACTGCACCCCAAAAAGGATGTTGTTCACTGCACCCCAAAAAGGATGTTGTTCACTCCACCCCAAAAAGATTGTGTTCACTGCACCCCACAAAGATTGTGTTCACTGCACCCCAAAAAGATTGTGTTCACTGCACCCCAAAAATGATTTTGTTCACTGCACCCCAAAAAGGATTTTGTTCACTGCACCCCAAAAAGGATGTTGTTCACTCCACCCCAAAAAGATTGTGTTCACTGCACCCCAAAAAGATTGTGTTCACTGCACCCCACAAAGGATTTTGTTCACTGCACCCCAAAAAGATTGTGTTCACTGCACCCCAAAAAGGATGTTGTTCACTGCACCCCAAAAAGGATTTTGTTCACTGCACCCCAAAAAGATTGTGTTCACTGCACCCCACAAAGGATTTTGTTCACTGCACCCCACAAAGATTGTGTTCACTGCACACCAAAAAGGATTGTGTTCACTGCACCCCAAAAAGATTTTGTTCACTGCACCCCAAAAAGATTGTGTTCACTGCAGCCCAAAAAGATTGTGTTCACTGCAGCCCAAAAAGATTGTGTTCACTGCAGCCCAAAAAGATTGTGTTCACTGCAGCCCAAAAAGATTGTGTTCACTGCAGCCCAAAAAGATTGTGTTCACTGCAGCTCACACACAGAAAAATGGATGTGGATCACTGACACCTGCCTATCTCCAATCCCACACCACACAGCAATATCGATTGTAGTTTGTAGAACACAGTTTCCCTAAAATTCAGCAGACTCTGTCCCTAACAGGATTGAGAAGAGATCGTAGATCAGGATTGAGTGCAGATTCACCCCACCCCCCACACAGCAATATCGATTGTAGTTTGTAGAACACAGTTTCCCTAAAATTCAGCAGACTCTGTCCCTAACAGGATTGAGAAGAGATCGTAGATCAGGATTGAGTGCAGATTCACCCCACCCCCCACACAGCAATATCGATTGTAGTTTGTAGAACACAGTTTCCCTAAAATTCCGCAGACTCTGTCCCTAACAGGATTGAGAAGAGATCGTAGATCAGGATTGAGTGCAGATTCACCCCACCCCCCACACAGCAATATCGATTGTAGTTTGTAGAAGACACTGACCCTATATAATTCAGCAGACTCTATCCCTAAAATGCCTACAACTCGCCCTGCCTAAACACTCCGACCTGTCCCTCAATTCTATCCGGACACAAATGGTTTTTTCCTGCCTATCTTTCCCTAATCAGCAGCCAGCACGTTGATGTGTGCTCTGTCCCTGAATCTAAGCAGCATAATGACGCCGCTGCGGCTGCCTCGAACTTATAAAGACTTGGTCACATGCTTCAGACGGCCAATCACAGCTACTGAGACATTTGCAGGCATGGCTGGGATGGCTTAAGGCACACCAGTTAAACGATTGTTGATTGGCTGTTGAAAGCCCGCCATGAAAAGAGCGCCAAAGCATGCAAAACCCGGAAATAAAACGACCGAACACGGATTTTTACCCGAACATACAGTAAAGTGTCCGTGTCCGTGTTCGGGTACAAAAAATCCAATTATTCGGTACGAACACGAATAATACAGTCCGTGTTCGCTCAACACTACTCGCTAGGTCTCTTCTGACCCGATTAGCCTGCATACATTGATTCCCGCGGGTCCGGTGGAGGTGCGGACCCCGATCCGGGTCTGCTAATGTGCTGCGTTACCGCGCTGGGCGGGAGATAGTGCCGGGATGGCGCGGAGCTCCGGTCCTAAGCGGCCATCTTGGGAGCTGCCGCGCATGCGCCTCGTGTTTTTAGTATTTTATAGGATAGCTATAAACCTTAGATTTCATAACTATATTCTTTTATAGCCAGTAGATAGAAACATTTGAATTGTGATATATAATTCTTTTAATCCTATTTTTTTTTTTTGCTAAGTGGTTTTAATTTTTTTTATTATTTATATAAAATAAAACATATATTTTTTGATTAGGATTGTTGCTTGTAGTACAGTATCTGACAAAAGTGAGTCAATTTTTGTAAATAATTTATTATATCTTTTCGTGTGTCAACACTGAAGAAATTACACTTTGCTACAATGTAAAGTAGTGAGTGTACAGCTTGTATAACAGTGTAAATTTGCTGTCCCCTCAAAATAACTCAACACATAGCCATTAATATCTAAACCGCTGACAACAAAAGTAAGCACACCTCTATGTGAAAATGTCCAAATTGGGCCCAATTAGCCATTTTCCTCCCCGGTGTCATGTGACTTGTTAGTGTTACAAGGTTCTCAGGTGTAAATGGGGAGCAGGTGTGTTACATTTGGTGTTATCGCTCTCACTCTCTCATACTGGTCACTGGAAGTTGAACATGGCACCTCATGGCAAAGAACTCTCTGAGGATCTGAAAAAAAGAATTGTTGCTCTACATAAAGATGGCCTAGGCTATAATAAGATTGCCAAGACCCTGAAACTGAGCTGCAGCATGGTGGCCAAGACCATACAGCAGTTTACCAGGACATGTTCCACTCAGAACAGGCCTCACCATTGTCGACCAAAGAAGTTGAGTGCTCGTGCTCAGCATCAAATCCAGAGCTTGTCTTTGGGAAATAGACGTATGAGTGCTGCCAGCATTACTACATAGGTTGAAGGGGTGGGGGGGTCAGCCTGTCATTGCTCAGACCATATGCCGCACACTGCATCAAATTGGTCTGCATGGCTGTCGTTGCAGAAGGAAGCCTCTTCTAAAGATGATGCACAAGAAAGTCTGCAAACAGTTTGCTGAAAACAAGCAGACTAAGGACATTACTGGAACCATGTCCTGTGGTCTGATGAGACCAAGACCATTTTTTTTTTGGTTCAGATGGTGTCAAGAGTGTGTGGCAGCAATGTGGTGAGGAGTACAAAGATAAGTATTTCTTGCCTTCAGTCAAGCATGATGGTGGATGTGTCATGGTCTGCGGCTGCATGAGTGCTGCAGGCACTGGGGTGCTACAGTTCATTGAGGGAACCATGAATGCCAACATGTACTGTGACATACCGAAGCAGAGCATGATCCCCTCCCTTCGGAGACTGGGCCACAGGGCAGTATTCCAACATGATAACGACCCCAAATACACCTCCAAGACGACCACTGCCTTGATAATGAAGCTGAGGGTAAAGGCGTTGGACTGGCCAAGCATGTCTCCAGACCTAAACCCTATTGAGCATCTGTGGGGCATTCTCATACGGAAGGTGGAGGAGTGCAAGGTCTCTAACATCCACCAGCTCCATGATATCGTCATGGAGGAGTGGAAGAGGACTTCAGTGGCAACCTGTGACGCTCTGGTGAACTCCATGCCCAAGAGGGTTAGTTAGGGCAGTGCTGGAAAATAATGGTGGCCACACAAAATATTGACACTTAGGGCCCAATTTGGACATTTTCACTTAGGGGTGTACTCACTTTTACTGCCAGCAGTTTAGACATTATTGGCTGTGTTGAGTTATTTTGAAGGGACACGAAATTTACACTGTTATACAAGCTGTACACTCACTACTTTTACATTGTAGCAAAGTGGAATTTCTTTAGTGTTGTCACATGAAAAGGTAATAAAATATTTACGAAAATGTGAGGGGTGTACTCACTTTCGTGAGATACTGTATATAGGTACTATTCATTTTAATATTATTTATTTATTGAATTTATTTAATACATCTGCTTGTAACGGTCCAGCAAAAGTGTAGAACACTGAAGCATTAAACCTAAATGATGGGGTTAATTCAGCTTCTATTCGGATCAAGGAAACAAAAGGGGTGCAATTGGTGGCCTTCCCCAGCTTCCTGAAGACGCCGGGTATGGTGAAACATGAAATCAAAAGGCCTATGTCACTTACTGTGACGTCACTTCTGGCTGGTGGAACTCACACCCCTTCTGGGTTTCTGATGGAGTGGTGACCGGTTCATACAGTTTTGCAGGATACACTGGGTGCATATGTGTAATGGTGTGCATATTGGGGCATGTAAATAAATCTAAGTAGTGATTTTTTTTAAAAAGATAAATATATCATTTAAAAAAAATATATACTTACAATGTGTTTTCAATAACATTTAAGAATTTGTATTTGTATAATGATAGCTATTACAGATGTTGCAAAAGAAGTACACAACCTAGGCTATACCAATTTATTTAGGGTGATTATCGTAATTAGTAGATATCGAAAACAATATTTAGGAAAATTATTTTAATGTAACTAATGTAAATACCCCAAATCTATTTTTGGCCTCCCGTAATCCTTGTACAGCAAAACTCAGACTGGGAGAGGGAGGACAGGCACTACCAATTAATCAGGTCATCAGCACAAGTGCTGACAAAGAATATGCTAATAGTAGGAGAGAGTAAAGTGAGCAGATAGAGGAGCTCATCATATTGTTGCTGCTCCTTCACTGTCCAAACACTGGCTGGGTTTGGGAGGTGGTCACCTACATTTTTAAGCTTGAATAGAAAAATGTGAGGTTACCAACCTAATACTGTAGGCTGAAAAAGTTGTGTAAACCTCATAAATGGATGGAAAAACATTACAAGTCTTTTGGCAAGTAAAACAGTATATCAATTTCAATTGTGGATTTTGCTGTTTGCATGGATTTCAATTAGAAAATGACTAAGGTGTTTCCATTCAATCTACAGATACCCATCTTTCTGAGAACTAGTTTACCTTTACCAAAAACTGCCTATATAGATAAGGGGTGTCTGTAGAAAAAAACAAGCAATGCAGCTTTGACCAAAATTGAATAATGCCCTGGCTATAGGTGCAGGCCATTTTTACACCCCATGAAGCCTGAAGGCCGAAAAACTTCTAAAACATTGCTTTGGACATTACTAAGAGAAGCCTAGCTTTGCTGCTCATCTTCACCAGCATAGGTGGGAACTCTTTCTCTGTTTCTCTGACACTCTGAGAGCTCACTCTGGCGAAGGTGAACAGTAACTACTCGGCAACATCCTAAAGGTTTTCCAGTCATACTTCACAAGGTATGTAAATGGCCTATGCCTATAGCAAGGGCACTCATTAAAACTGGTCAAAGCTGCACCAATTGTTTTTTCTACAGATGCCTCTTATCTGCATAGGCAGTTTTTTGGTAAAGGTAAACTAAAGCTTTAAAATCACCAAAACTAAATGTTTTGCATGCTCACATTGTTTAATTATATAGGGTGTATCTAATGACCGTGAGTTTGTTCTTTTGTGCCAAATCTAAGAGATCAGTTGTGTTTGTCCAAACATTTTACAATTTTGTAAACCTTTGGAATTTCCAGAAGTCCTATTTATGTCAATCTAAATCTGATCCAACCAATCAATAAAAAAGTGTGCTTTCCTTGTGCTAGGTATAGATTGATAACTCACATTAAAGACACAAAAAAAAAAGCATTAGGGCTCTTTCACACTCCGTATGTCCGCATATCATCCCATCCGTTTGCGGATGATATACGGACATAATGTATGTCTATGGGATTGCGGATGTCAGCGGATGACACCGCTGACATCCGATTTTGCTTCCTTTCCATTTTTTAAACAGAACAAAAATAGGGTTCTGTTCTGTTCCAAAAAACGGAACAGAACTGAAAGGAAGAAAATCGGATGTCAGCGGATAGTCATCCACTGACATCCGCAATGCCATTGACATACATTATGTCCGTAAATCATCCGCAAAAAAATAGGATGATTTACGGACATGCGGAACTGCTGCGTGAAAACATATGATGAACTCATCCTAAATTGACATACTGTATCTGTTCTCATATCTGTGCCGCAGATGCCTTGCTGAAAGTAGCCATATACACTACGATCTTGCATGCAAAGGTTCCACGATCTCCTAAGCTAAGATAGACTCAACGAAGGAAGGTAAAGTACAAAGGAAAATCCACATAGTGTAGTATTTAATCAACATTTTAATAAAATTATAAAATCAATAATTTTGAAGGAATTACACAACATGTGTTACAAACAACCATCAGGCCCAAGCGGTCAGGCCGACTTGCAGAATAATGTCACATGTGAGGCCCATCCCAACTCGCGCGTTTCTCTGTAACCAGCGTCATCTGGGGATATGATCCTCATATCCCCACATAACACATGCTGTGTTTGGTTGTTTGTAACACATGCTGTTTTATTCCTTCAAAACTGTAAGTGTGATTTTATCAATTTATTAAAATTTTGGTGAAATACTATATGATGTGGATTTTCCTCTGTACTTTAACTTCCTTCATGGAGTCTATCTTGGCTTAGGAGATCATGGAATCTTTACATGTTAGATTGTGGTGCATATGGCTGCTTTGCAGCAAGGCATCTGATGGTCTCATTGTGGGATCAGAGCACCTGGTAAGGAGCTGATTTAATTGCTTGTGGTGATTCCTTTTGGGAGCACTTTTTCTTCAGTTGTGCACGTTGTCATCATTCCTTCACGGCAAAGAAAGAGGGACTAGTGATGTTTAGAAAATCTAGGCACCTTTTACACACAAATAATATATATATATATATATATATATATATATATATATATATATATATATATATATATATATTTATAATATTTTTTTTTGCACATTTTATATTTGTCAAATTAGGATGAGTTCATCATAAGTTTAATACACTTTTATTGTGTCTCTTATGTGAGTTATCAACCTATACCTAGCACATGGACAGCGCACGTTTTATTGTTTTGTTGGAGCTTTTTACACATCCTACTTGGATTGGAGTTTTAGATGCTGCTTTCCGATTGATCTAACTGAGTTTTTATTGCATTTGTTTTACCTAGTTTTTTGTCACTAAGGTTTACAGTTTTTTTGCAAGCGCATGAATATTATTTTGGGTTTAGTAAATCTAAGTCTGTGCCAGATCTCAAAAAAGTATGTATTACAGAACAGCAAATGATTGAAAATTGTGTAAAAATGTTTCATAAGCTATTAGGGGGCCAAAAAACAGACTGATCCACTTCATTACACTCAATCTACATAGAAATCCAATGCTGGCCATACACAGTAAGAAAATCATACAGAAACACCTTGTCCAAAAGGTTTAGGAGTGTGTCTATGGGAATGTTTGACCATTCTCCCAAAAGCGCATTTGTGAGGTCAGACACTGATGTTGGACGAGAAGGTCTGGCTAGCTGTCTCCGCTCAAATTCATACCAAAAGTGTTCTATCGGGTTGAGGTCAGGACTTTGTGCAGGCCAGTCAAGTTCCTCCACCCCAAACTTGCTCACCCATGTCTTTATTGACCTTGCTTTGTGCACTGGTCCAAATTATTTGGTGGAGGGGAAATTATGGTGTGGGGTTGTTTTTCAGTGGTTGGGCTTGGCCCCTTAGTTACAGTGAAGGGAACTCTTAAATCGTCAGCATACCAAGACATTTTGGACAATTTAATGCTCCCAACTGTGTGGAAACAGTTTGGGGATGGCCGCTTCCTGTTTCAACATGAGTTCCAACATGACTGCGCACCAGTGCACAAAGTAATGTCCAAAAAGACATAGATAAGTGAGTTAGGGGTGGAGGAACTTGACTGGCCTGCACAGAGTTCCCTCCTCAACCCGATAGAACTAGTTTGGGTTGAATTAGAGCTGGGACTGCGAGCCAGGCCTCACAAATGCTCTTCTGGAAGAATGGTCAAACATTCCAAAAAGACACTACTAAACCTTGTGGACAGCCTTCTCAGAGGAGTTGAAGCTATTATAGATGCAAACGGTGGGCCAACTCAATATTGAGCCCTACAGGCTAAGACTGGAATGCCATTAAAGCTCATGTGTGTGTGTGTAAAAGCAGGTGTTCCGATACATTTGACAATATAGTGTATGTTCAAACAGTGGGGCTCTTATAAACTAGAGTTAGGACCTCACTATACAGAGGAACCTTGACAAGGCAGGGTGGCTTCCACAAATATTTGCTAATGATGTGCAACTAAAACCTCTGTTTTTAACACACATTGCTAGATGAGTTTTGATTTGTTGACCAGCTGGTAAGGGTGCTTGCAAATACATTTTGCTTTTCTGTGCTGTGCAAATCCTTTCCATATGCACTTTACATTACTTTTTAAAGCTAGTTATAAATTTGGGGTGGTTGCTGTTTTGTTTAGATTGCTATCCGTGTTCCTGCATGGGAGAGTCAAATTTTCTGGTGACCATTGTCTAAGATGGGATATCTCCTCATTTGGAGAGATCCCCAATAGGACATGTGATCTCAATTATCCAAAAGTAAAAAAAAAAAAAAAAAAAAAAAAAAAAAAGCAAAGCGTCTGTGAGTGAAGGATATTCATTCGCCTGTTAAAAAAACAAACAAACAAAAAAAACGTTGGTTTACATAGACTTTAGACTTTAAGATTTGCAGCAGATACTTAATTCTTAAGAGTTCTTTTCAGTAATGTTATTTGAAAAGCTTACTAATCATATATCCAACAGATATTTATTCATGCTGAGTAGAAATAATACAATGGATGTTTAGCTTAGCAGAAGTAATGTACCACTAGGGCCGCCATCAGGGGGGTACAGGCAGTACAGTTGTAAGGGGCCTGAGCTTCCAAAGGTCCACGGCCTGCACCCCTACATAATATTAAAATGTCAGCAGCACTATCCCGCCGGGATTCACTTCACTGCCAGCAACCACCCCCCACTCCCACGACCCCCCCCCTCTTGCGTGGCACCGGGTGGGGGTGTGTTGTGTTGGCTTGGGTGTTTGTTTGTGAGCGGGGATTGTGGTAGAGAGCCACCATGATACATTTCACCAGCAATCCCCCCCCCCCTGCGGTGCCAGGAAAAGAGATGAGGGCACTTCCTGGTGATTCCTTTCACCAGTCCTGATTACTGACAACACGCCCCCCGTCCTGCAGGTTAACCTGGCCAGCTCGCTCTGATTCCCTTCGTTCCCTGCTGAGGGTGAGCCTGCTGCTGTGAGAATAGTTAGGTATCATCTGATTGAGCAGCACTCGGGCATGGGGGTGTGTTCAGCTGGTCAATAAGGAAAGTGGCCCCGACCCTCGCAGGTGCATGGAGTAGAAAGCAGCAAGGAGGGTAAGTCACTGACCGAGTTATGTGTGTGCAGCAATGTGCTACTGCTGTGCTGCCTGTTGATTGGACTCCTCAGATGGGAAAACGGAAACCAGACAAGCTGGCATGATGGAGTTGCATTGTGAAAATGGATGAGGATGATTTTGGGTGGGGATGAGAGTTACATTGTGGGGAGCCCCTTCACTTTCACTATGTAACTTTCATCCCCACCCAGAATCATCCTCAGCCATTTTCAAAATGAAACTCCATCATCCTCATCCCCACCCAGGCCAGATTCATCCATCCCTCTCCACAATGTATCACCATCCCCGCCTAGAATTATCCATCTCTTTCCACAATGTATCCCCATCCCCGCCCAGAATTATCCATCTCTTTCCACAATGTATCCCCATCCCCGCCCAAGAATTATCCATCTCTTTCCACAATGTATCCCCATCCCCGCCCATAATTATCCATCTCTTTCCACAATGTATCCACACAGGATTCTGGGCGGGATGGGGGGATACATTGTGGAAAGGGATGTGGATAATTCTGTGTGGTAATGGGGATACATTATGGAAAGGGATGTATTATTCTGGATGGGGAAGGGGATACATAGTGGAAAGGGATGGATAATTCTGTGCGGGGATGGAGATACATTATGGAATGGGATGGATCATTGTGGAAGGGTATGGATAATTCTTTGTGGGGATAGGGATACATTATGGAAAGGGATGAATAATTCTGTGCAGGGATGGGGATACATTATGGAAAGGAATGGATTGTTCTGGGCGGGGATAGGGGATACATTGTGGAAGGGGATGGATAATTCTGGGCGGGGATGGGGGATACATTGTGGAAAGGGATGGATAAGTCTGTGTGGGGATGGAGGATACATTATGGAAAGGGATGGATTATTCTGGGCGGGGATGGGGCATACATTGTGGAAAGGAATGGATAATTCTGGGCGGGGATGAAGGATACACTGTGAAAAGGGATGGACTATTCTGTGCGGGGATGTGGAAAGGGATGCAGATAATTCTGTGTGGGGATGGGGATACATTATGGAAAGGGTTACGGATAATTATGAGCGGGGATGGGGATACATTGTGGATGTGGATTTGGTTGCAGGGCCAGAGGGAGGGCCATGTGGAATGTTGGTGGTCAGGCCCCGGGGGGGGCCCAGGCCTAAAGCTGTGTAAGGGGCCCCAACATTTCTGATAGCTGCCCTGTGTACCACTATTATTTCTAAGATTATAACTGGAAGAAGCAGAACATCCTATATGGACCATTTCTACATCTTTATTGTAATATTGTCTTTATTGTAATACCTGTATTACATTGAGGAATATATTAAAAAGTCAGTCACCAAGTCAATGAATCTATCTAGGTATCTATCTACCTATGTAATCTTTCTCCATCTCTCTGGTTTACTCACATTTTATTGTTATGCGAGTACAGTATATGTTATGCTGGCATCAGAAGGCAAGCAGCAAAACCAATCAATAAATAACTGAATATGACATGCAGTAAAAGATGTTTTACCATATGAAAGCAAGAATGGGTGTTTATAATTCAGTACAACTCTCAACATGAAAAGACCAAAGAGAATTTGCCATGAAGTAGATAGCATGACATTTACAATGCCTGAGAACAAATTTGCCATAGATTTTTCAAAATTTGATAAAGTAGAACTTAACTTTTTTTTAAAATAAGATAATTATCATAAGACATAGATAGATGTATTTTATTTTAATAATGCACCATCATGATATTTCTCTGTCTGGTTACTGGGGTCATGTATAGCATTAGGGATGAGACTTGAATTCCTGGCCATGTAGAGTTTGAGCCAAACTTTACATGTTTTCAGTTCATTGAACAGTTGAATTAAATGGTTTATTCATCCATCTGCCCAACAAACCTCTGGCTATCAGTACTGCCACAAAATGAATTGCTGTAACCGATAATGTCACCGGTTGCTACGATACCAGTGGCCACACAGTCATTGCTTGGTATGGTACACTATTGCAAAAAAAAAAAGAATTGCCCCCTCCCCCCCAAATTCCATACAACAATCTCACCTTAAATAGGAGTCTGGTATAGATTTTAAGGGGCAACCTACACAAAAAAAGCAGTAAAAAAGTGTACTCCCCCATAAATTTATACCAAAATCTTTGGGATAGATTTTAAGGAGATACTCTGTCCCAAAACGAAAAAAGAAAAGCATGGGGTCCCCCAAAATCCTTAACAAACTCTATTATGTATCCTTTACTCATTCTCATGGAGAGCATAAATCTAGGGGTATTTCAGATTTTCATAAGCTTTCCATGAAGGCCCCCACATCTACCATACAGGGATGCTGAGAATAGATCCTTGTCTCCATCAACAGAGTATTCTGACAATGTTGAGTAGTGATGAGCCAAACATACCTAGGTGCAGTTTGATACCGGTTCAAGAAGGCAGAATCCTAATCCCATTGATGTCAATAGAAGCTGAATGTTGAAAAAAATGTTCTGACCATTTTAAAGGGCTAAAAGGCAAGGCATGTCAAAACAAAAGCATGGGAGGCTTGGCCACTGCCCTGAGGAATTTGTATTAAAAAAAAAATGTTAAAAACTTTAAAAATTAAACAAGTTTAATTATGCTTAAAAAGCTAATTTTCTTTAAGCTATTCCTTCATACCCGAGGAATGCACTGACCCTGCCCATGAAGTTGCACATGTGTGTGATGTATATAACCTACTGCAGCAAAACTGTATTTTGACAAAGTGAAAAACTGACAAAGAAAAAAGTGTGTTTAAATTGCAAGGAAAATGACAGCCCCCAGCTGCTTCATTCTGTTTGTAAACAGAGCTTCATCTGTACCAGATCCTTATTCTAGAACTATCCTAGCTCTGATATAAATATTAATTAGGGTCCCCTCACACAAAAATAAATGATATAGGCTTTTCCCCAGTAACTAATACCAGGCCTCTGGGTATGTAATTATTTTTAAGATACCCCATTTAAGGAAACAAAAGGGAAAAAAAGGCATTTGTTTTCCACCAAATTCTCACAAATTATAATTTTTATTAAAGTTTTACATCAGAATTAACACATACACATCAATCACATAATCTTATTACGAGCCTCTATTCCTATGTAACCCAACCACAATCAGTATTATGATAAAGAGGCCAGCTTAAATGCCTAAGAACTCAAATAGATTTCCTATACTAGCTCACCCTATTTAAAACAAACCCCCATCCAACCACAAGAAAGATAAAAAAATGCAAAAAAAACACCAAAAAGAACTAAAGTTTCTTTATTCGTTATAAATACATACAGTATGTATCCAATACTGATGTCCAAAAAAGGTACAATTCTTGGACATGCCCACCAAAGATGCAGTAGTGTGCCTGAGTTTACATCTCCAGCATTTATTTGACTTTTGAGGAAATATTCTGTGTAATTTAACTAGATGTTGATAACATCTTGATATTAGTTTAAATATTTTTTCTTGTACACTGCTGGCTGTGAACATCTTATGTGCCAACATTAAAAGGCTTTTATAATGTCTTCCTGTGGAATTTTACTCCCCAATTCCCTTTCCCACTCAGCTATATAATATGGCACTCTTGGAGTTGAGGAAGACAGCAAAAGAGTATAGATAATTAAAATTGGACAAGATAGAGTGATTTAATAATTTTAAATCATCGAAAGGTGTAAGATGTCTATGTACTGAGCCCTTCTTTAATAAGTTCATGTAAAAATTCCTAAATTGGAAATATACCAGCCAGCTTCCCTGTGCCTGATCTGTATTCTTAAGCATTTCCCTTAAGGGCTTTATATTATTCTCAGAGAGGACATTGAGTATCGGTGAAATCAAGAGAAAAATCCACGTGAACAATTCTTGTCTAAACTGTCCTGTTGGAAAATCTGGATTGCCCAGAATTGGGGTCACTGGTCCTTCATATGATGAAATGGCTATAGTTTTTATTAATTGATCCAGAGTTTTGAGAAATGGAGGTAGTAAAAATGATAAGTCCTTTTTAATGGACATTTCATAGGGAGTATCCATGGTAAAGACAAAGAAGGAGAGGGGGATATAAGGGCATCTATCTGCACCCATTGTTTATCCTTTAAATGATATATGTTGTCTATGAATCTAGCCATAAAAACTGCTTCATGGTAGAATGCTAAATCTGGTAATCCCAGTCCTCCCTGTTGTTTCTTCCCTATAAGAACAGCATATTTTAATCTGGGTTTAGACCTAGCCCAAACATATTTTAAAAGTACAGAACGTACTATTGGAAAGACAGAGAGACAGGTAGAGTCTGAAATAAAGGTATATACAATAATCTTGTAAGAATATCCATTTCAACCTCCCTGGTGGTAATCTCGAGTGTGGCTCAGGGTTTGTTTTCAGTGCCAAAAGCAGTAACCCCAAGCCATACTCTGGATTACCCTGTAGTAAAACTTACCTTGTCCCTACGATCCCCCGATATCCTCCGGCCGATATCAGTGTTCTATGAGAATACCGCTACCTATCAGATTCTGCAACCGGAAGTGATGGCCGAGAAAACTTACTGCGCATGTGCCATGGGTATTCCAACATGGGAAGTATGCATTACAATAGCTTTCCTAATGTAACAGAACATGAAGCAGCAGCAGATATGTTCTTACAATAATGCAACTCTTGAATTTCAGACTTATTTTTGCAGTAAACTCACCATTTATACTGAAATAGACTATTTCACCACGACCAAATGAAATAGTCCATTTTACTATATAATCAGTTTGTCGCTGAACAGTGCGGGGTGTACCAAGATGGACGTTGACACCTTCTACCCACAGGTTACTTGCTATATTTACTATATAACAATAATAATAGAAATATAATACTGTTATTCAGTTTATAAGGTCAGTTTACTGGTTAAATAAATCTAAAATTCAAGACTTGCGTGGGTGCAAGAAGATGACCGCCGCTGCTTCGTTTTCTGTCACATTAGGAAAGCTATTGGAAAGCATAGCGGCCATGTTGGAACACATGCGCAGTAAAAAAAATTCCCGAGCTTCACTTCTGGTTGCAGAATCTGATAGGTAGCGGTATTCTGATAGAACGCCGGCATCCGTCTTCCTGGTTCCCTTCCCTGCGAGTGCAGTGACGCAGGGGGGCAGAACTGGGTGGAAAATTAAAAAAAGTACACAAAACATGACATGATACATTGTAATCTGTTAGGATTACATTACTGTATCAAACCATTTCACCTCAGTTTTGTCCCTAGTGCTTTGTCCAATGCCCTGCCTGCACTTTTACTGTTTTATTCCTTTTATTTTTATTAATATTTTTTTAATAATAATTTATTCATTTAATTTATGTATTAATAATTTTATTCACTTTTACTGTTTTATTCCTAAGAATTACAGGCCTACAAATATAAAACAACAGATTTCCATGCAAAACAATGTACTGCTTTGACATTCAAAAATACTGACATAATCAGACCGCCAGGGAGGTTAAACAAGGCTACTCTACCAATCCACGAATGCTGCAATCTTGCACACTGTTTTAATTTCCATTGCATTATGGTAATTAGTGGCTGGTAGTTTAGCATATATAAATCTTCCAGAGTCGTAGCCAAACAAACACCCAAATATTTCAAAGCTTTTTCACGCCAATGGAATGTAAAGTCTTTCTTTAGAGAGCTTACCTCCCTTCAGTTAAATATACATCCAGTGCCTCTTTTTTCATATATACAGTATTAGGCTTAAAATTATACTAAAGTCTCATTTTTTTATTTGAAAATAACAAACATGGTATCCTTACCTGCTCTGTGCAGTGGTTTTGCACAGAGCAGCTCCAATCCTCCTTTTCTCGGGTCCCTTTTCGGCATTCCTGGCCCCTACCTCCTGGCCAGTGCCCCCACAGTAAGCAGCTTGCTATGGGGGGCACCCAAGCCAAGCCACTGTTCTGTGTGTCTATTTAGACATGGAGCCCCGACCCCGCCCCCTCTCTCCTCATTGGCTCACTCACCTTGATTGACAGCAGTGGAAGCCAATCAGGAGGGAGAGTCCTGGCCAGTGGAGTCTCTTGTACAACATCGCTGGATCGAGATGGGCTCAGGTAAGTATTAGGAGGGCTGAGGGGGGCTGCTACACACAGAGGTTTTTTTTATCTTAATGCATAGAGTGCATTAAGATAAGAAAACCTTCTGTCTTAACAACTACTTTAAAGGTACTAACCATAGAGAAGGCATTTGATTCTTTTAACAGTGCTGGAAAGGCTGTTCGAGGGTTAGAAACTAGTAACAGTAGGTCATCATCAAAGAAACACATTTTACATTCCATATTGCCAAATATATATACCTTGTATTGTGGAGTTTTTCCAACTTAATAATGGATGCAAAATAAAAAAGTTATCTAACCTACTATATGATGAGTGAGGCGCTGAGAAAAATTTAAAATCCCTCTCAGTGGGATGCAATATACTCCACACATCAGCTAACTGAAGGGAATGTAATTGTTTACATATCATATTTATCGTAGATACAGGCTGATCAGTTTTCTCCACAGAAAAATCTAACTTTGGGTACAGCACAAGATTGAAATCTCCTCCCACTATAAGGCTGGCCATACACTATACAATTTTCTTGTTCAACTTTCCTTTAGATTTACCAAAACCATATAATATAAGTTCAAACCTGAACACTTTCAATTTGTATGCAATCAGACAGGCCCTTGCACTACATAGTTGAAGGTAAATCTAAAGGAAATTGAATAAGAAAATTGTATGGTGTATGGCCAGCCTAAGATAGCCCTGCTTTACTTGCTCTATTTTAGTCTTTATTTGTTGGAGTGTCAATTTCTGACCCTTTAAGGGTAGATATACTGTACACTGGCTAATGTAAAAGTCACATTATATTATCTACAAATAAGTATCAGGTATCTCCCTTCTGGATCTCTAACCTCTGAGGAAACTTGTACTGGAAGATTAGAATGGAATTTTATTGCAACTCCTTTTGATTTTTTCTGAGGATTATCACTTGTGTACCATTGATTATAGTGTCTTGATATAAGCTTCGGGACATTCTGTTAACCACTTAAGCCCCGGAAGATTTTACCCCCATTCCGACCAGGGGGTATTTTGCGATTCGGCACTGCGTGACTTTAACGGACAATTGCGCGGTCGTGCGACGCTGTACCTAAACGAATTTGGCGTCCTTTTTTTCCCACAAACAGAGCTTTCTTTTGGTGGTATTTGATCACCTGTGGGATTTTTTGATCACGCGCTATAAACAAAAAAAGAGCGTCAATTTTGCAAAAATAGCAATATTTTTCACATTTTTTTATATGAAATTCCCCAAAAAAAAATTTAAAAATCAAAATTTTTTTACTTTTTCGGCCAATTTGTTTTATGCTACCTATGTTTGGTAAAAAAAATCGCAAAAAGCGTATTTTTATTGGTTTGCGCAAAAGTTATCGCGTTTACTAACAAAGGGAAAGATTTCTGTCATTTTTGTTGTTTTTTTTTTTAACGTGTAATGGCGGCGATCTGCGATTTTTTTGCGGTACTGCGACATTGGGGCGGACAGATCGGACCCTTGACTGACATTTTTGACACTTTTGGGGTTACCAGTGACATTTCTACAGTAATCAGTGCTATATATATGCACTGTTACTGTAAAAATACACTGGTAGTGAAGGGGTTAACTTTATTTGGGAGGGAGGGGCTGTGTGTGTCCCTAGGGGCGTGCTTTCTACTGTGATTGGCTGGGGCTTGAGCTGTATGGACACTGATCAACGGATCTACATACTAGATCCGAGTGATCAGTATCCTAACAGCAAGGAGAATGACAGGTGGCTTGTTTACACAAGCTGCCTGCCATTCTCCCTCTCCCCCGCCGATCGCCGAGTGACCGGCGGACATCGGGTCCGCCGGTCACACGCGCGGGGGGGTCCATGACCACGCGGGAGCGGGAGCGCGCCTCCGGGGGCGCGCGCTCGCTCCCTAGACCCTCACAAGCTAGTGACGTAGCCCTACGTCACTTTGCCTGTGAGGGGCTGACTGCCGACGTAGATCGGCGTTAGGCAGTCGGCAAGTGGTTAAAAAGGTGTCTCTTAAAGAACTAAACCTTGAAAAAACCTATGGCTTATTTTTCTGGGGAATATTTAAGTCCTAAACAATCAGGGAACAAAAAATTGTGGAACTCTCTTCCACAAGCAGTGGTATCAGCAGGGAGCATCGATAGTTTCAAAAAAACGATTAGATGGGCACCTTGAAGACCACAACATACCGGGGTATACAATGTATGGTTAACAGCAAACCCACACACACACATTATGGGTTGAACTGGATGGACTGATATCTTTTTTCAACCTCACTATATATGTAACTACGTATGCAACTTTGTAAAAAGCCAATAAGGCCATCTCAACTAATCTGCCTAAACTATAATTGATGTACCCTGCCAAGGTTCAGTTTCCTCCAATAGGGGGAGGGGTGAGGAGAGACAAGAAGACCAGAAGAGAGAAAAAAGAGAGAGAGAAAAAAAAAGGCGGGGGGCGGGGGGGGGGGCGGCATTCCAGCTCATCCACATCCATCCTTTGTGCAGCACACCATAATCGGAATAAGAATCTTACTGCTGCTCTACAGAAAACCCAATACCAAAAACACACTACCAACAAACAACATAAAAAAATTGTTCAATACAAAATCTCAAAATAAAAAACAAAAAACAAAAATCAAAATAAATTGGGGTATGTGGGGTAAGTGCCCAGTAAACTACCCCTGGCGCCTCCAAGGGTTATCCCCTGATATTATAGACATCATATTTTTTTGGTGAATTCATTTTATAAGCTAGAAAAAAATTATATATATAATATATATAGTATCTCACAAACGTGAGTACACCCCTCATATTTTTGTAAATATTTTAATATATCTTTTCATGTGACAACACTGAAGAAATGGCACTTTGCTACAATGTAAAGTAGTAAGTGTACATCTTGTATAACAGTGTAAATTTGCTGTCCCCTCAACACTCAACACACAGCCATTAATGTCTAAACTACTGACAACAAAAGTGAGTATACCATTGAGTTAAATTGTACAAATTGGGCCCAAAGAGTAAATATTTTGTGTGGCCACCATTATTTTCCAGCACTGGCTTAACCCTCCATGGATTTCACAAGAGCTTCACAGGTTGCCACTGGAGTCCTCTTCCCCTCCTCCATGATGACATCACGGAGCTGGTGGAGGTTAGAGACCTTGCGCCCCTCCACCTTCCGTTTGGGGAGGCCTCACAGATGCTCAATAGGGTTTAGGTCTGGAGACATGCTTAGCCAGTCCATCACCTTTACCCTCAGCTTCTTTAGCAAGGAAGTGGTTGTCTTAGAGGTGTGTTTGGGGTTATTATCATGTTTGGAATACTGCCCTGTGGCCCAGTCTCTGAAGGCAGGAGATCATGCTCTCCTTCAGCATGTCACAGTACATGTTGACATTCATGGTTCCCCCAATAAACTGTAGCTCCCCAGTGCTTGCCGCATTAATGCAGCTCCAGACCATGACAATCCCACCATCATGCTTGACTATAGGCAAGACACACTTGTCTTTGTACTCCTCACCTGGTTGCCACCACACATGCTTGACACCATCTGAACCAAATAAGTTTATCTTGGTCTCATCAGACCACAGGACATGGTTCCAGTAATCCATGTCCTTAGTCTGCTTGTCTTCAGAAAACTGTTTGTGTGTATTATCTTTAGAAGAGGCTTCCTTCTGGGACGACAGCCATACAGACCAATTTGATGCAGTGTGCGGCGTATGGTCTGAGCACTGACAGGTTGACCCCCAACCCCTTCAACCTCTGCAGCAATGCTGGCAGCACTCATACGTCTAGTTCCCAAAGACAATCTCTGGATATGACGTTGAGCACGTGCACTCAACTTCTTTGGTCCATGGTGAGGCCTGTTCTGAGTGGAACCTGTCCTGTTAAAGTGCTGTATGGTCTTGGCCACCGTGCTGCAGCTCAGTTTCAGGGGGGTCTTGGCAATTTTCTTATAGCCATCTTTATGTAGAGCAACAACTCTTTTTTTTCAGATCCTCAGAGAGTTTCTTGCCATGAGGTGACATGTTGAACTCCCAGTGACCAGTATGAGAAAGCTTGAGCGATAATACCAAATTTAACACACCTACTCCCAATTCACACCTGAGACCTTGTAACATTAAAGAGTCACATGACACCGGGGAAGGAAAATAGCTAATTGGGCCCAATCTGGACATTTTCACTTAGGGATGTACTCACTTTTGTTTCTGCAATATCTCCAAAATAGGTCCCCTTTTACCCAACGACACTACAAAGCTTCTAATTCACTCCCTGGTTATCTCTCTATGACTACTGTAAATGCCTCTTCATTTGCTTACTTTTACATTGGCTATCCTCCCTTCAGTCCATCATGAATGGTGCTGCCAGACTCATCCACAGTACCATTTAGTAACCATTAACATTTAGTAACCATTTTGTAACCATTTAGTGTCTACTACCTCTCTCTGCCAATTCCTCCATTGGTGTCCACTTACCCAATAGATAAAATTGAAGATTTAAACAAAAACTTACAAAGCCATCAACAACTCTGCCCCCAGCTCTATCACTAAAAACCAATCAAAATGCTCTTCTTGGTCTTCGCAAAGCCTCATGCATTCTAGCTCCCACATCCCCTCCTCCCATACTTACCTCAGGGACTTCTCCAGAGCCTCTCCCATGCTTTGGAACTCCTTACTCCAATCTGTCTGACTATCTTCTATTTTTTTCACCGTTAGGCAATCCCTAATCTCTTTGGAGAAGCGTATCCTCTTTCTAACGAATACACTGTCTTTTGAGTTTCTCCCTCAGCTCATCCCCCAAAGTTATTGCCTTATGTGTTACTTGACCCTCCCTCTTGGACCGCAAGCTCTAATGAGCAGATTCCTCTTTTATTAAATTGTATTGTTTCTGTAATGTCTGCCTTAATTTTGTAAAATGATGTGCAAACTGTTGGGGCTATATAAATCTTGTATAATAAAAAAAATATATAATAATTAATGCCTGGAGTATACTCCTTTTTAGGGTTGTTTTCACTTTTGTATGGTATCACAAGGGGCCAATATCCAAGAATTTGTGGATGAAAAATGTATCATTAGTAATAACCATCATGAATTTATAAGTAACTGTTTTTGTCATTTGATAGAGGAAGGCCTATAAATGTAGAAATGCTTAATTTGCAAATTTAAATCTTTTGGCATTGGTGAGATCCTATGTACCTGGATAGAAAATTACAGGTGCGAGTCTGCAGGAGCGTGTTCAAAGGGTGGTGAAAATTGTGTGTTTTTTGATATCTCGAATTGTGAGCAGGGTACCCCAGGGCTCTGTCCTGGGATCAGTTCTGTTTAACTTGTTCATAAATAATGTAAAGGTTAAAATAAATAATAATAAATTCATTATCAGTGTTTGCTGATGATAGAAACTAAGTAGGGCATTGACTTCATAGCAAGCTTTAGCATCCTTAGAGGAAGACCTTGATAAGACAGAAAAGTGAGCTGCTAAATGATAGACGGGGGTTGATGTAGAAAAAATTTAAAGTAATGCATGCAAGTTACTCGCTAGGGGGAGAACCTCTGGGGTAAGTGAGGATGGAAAAGGATCTGGAGGTCCTTGCAAATCACAGACTCAGCAATAGCATGCAATGCCAAGCTACAGCAAACAAAGCTAGTAGACTATTAGCATGCAATGAAAGGGAAATTATAGTTTAATTATATTTATAATAGCTATAATTCTACCATGTTACAAAACTCTGGTTAGGTCACACCTTGAGTATGCTGTCCAGTTCTGGTTACCCATCCTCGGGAGGGATGTGCTGGGACTAGGGAGAATCCAGAGAAGGGCAACAAAGTTAATACGGGGACCTCAGTTATGAGGAACAACTACAAAAATTATACTTATTTTTCCTGGAGAAGAGATGATTAGAGGGGATATGATAACGTGTTATGCAATAGTGCAGCGCAATCCTAATGTTGCATCATCAATTATATATTAGCATGTTCAAGAAAGAAAGTCCCAAGAACTCAGGTGCCAGTGAAGAAAAGGAAGAGATGACTGTCCCAGTGGTCAATGGTCCTAGAGCAGATATCAATTCTGTGACAATCAGAACAGGTGCTCAAAAGATCCCGCCACCTATCACTCTCTGCCTCTCACCTTATCCTTGTGACCCTACAGGGTCAAACAGCATGTAATATCCACAGGATTCAGTGTAAACCACCTCCACTCCTTCTCTCCTTGAATCACAGTATGCCAGGTGTATAAGCTTCAGACCCTCCTTAATACCTGGAGACCTCAATAAGCATAGATGGATCCTCTAAGAAGTATCCCCGTGGTGTATATAAGAGAGAAAACAATCGAATGCTCTCTGTATGTACTCAACATATTCTTTATTCAAATTAGGTAATACACTCACGTTTTATCTGATCATAAACAGCGGTAATGCAGAGCCTGCAAGCGTGCGTGCATATCCGTGTCCAAGCAGATAGAGTTCTAAAGATGGCCGCGGGTCACGTGACATCCCCCGTACGCGTTACATCCAGAATGGGCGGGACTTCATCAGCGGGGATCGCATAGCGTGTCACGGACCTACTTAAATAGCAAAAAACACTCTGCCCAGCTCCCGGAAACCAATTGAGCATTACACAGGAGACCAGCCCCTACCGGTAGCCATGTATAATAAACTAAGGGATATGATAACTGTATACAAATCCTTAAATGGGGGCTCTAACATTGGGAGAAAATTATTTATTCTTAGGTCTCTAAAGAACACATGCAGCCACATAATGATGTTGGATGAAAAGAGGTTCAATCCTAGAGGGGTAAGGGTTCTTTACTGTTAGAGTGGTAAGGATGTGGAAATTCCTTTCACAGTTGGTAGTGTCAGCAGGAGTGTAGATATATTGAACAAACTTTTAGATGTGTTTCTTAGCAAAGAACAGGGATAATGAAAATAGTAGTGATATAGGCACACACGCACACACACAAACACACACACACACGTTTAACTGGATGGACTGGTGTTTTTGTTCCACCTTACTAACTATGTAACTACAGTGCCTTGTGAAAGTGTTCGGCCCCCTTGAACTTTGCGACCTTTTGCCACATTTCAGGCTTCAAACATAAAGATATAAAACTGTAATTTTTTGTGAAGAATCAACAACAAGTGGGACACAATAATGAAGCGGAACGAAATTTATTGGATATTTCAAACTTTTTTAACAAATAAAAAACTGAAAAATTGGGCGTGCAAAATTATTCAGCCCCTTTACTTTCAGTGCAGCAAACTCTCTCCAGAAGTTCAGTGAGGATCTCTGAATGATCCAATGTTGACCTAAATGACTAATGATGATAAATAGAATCCACCTGTGTGTAATCAAGACTCCGTATAAATGCACCTGCACTGTGATAGTCTCAGAGGTCAGTTTAAAGCGCAGAGAGCATCATGAAGAACAAGGAACATACCAGGCAGGTCCGAGATACTGTTGTGGAGAAGTTTAAAGCCGGATTTGGATACAAAAAGATTTCCCAAGCTTTAAACATCCCAAGGAGCACTGTGCAAGCGATAATATTGAAATGGAAGGAGTATCAGACCACTGCAAATCCACGAAGACCTGACCGTCCCTCTAAGCTTTCAGCTCATACAAGGAGAAGACTGATCAGAGATGCAGCCAAGAGGCCCATTATCACTCCGGATGAACTGCAGAGATCTACAGCTTAGGTGGGAGACTCTGTCCATAGGACAACGATCAGTCGTATACTGCACAAATCTGGCCTTTATGGAAGAGTGGCAAGAAGAAAGCCATTTCTTAAAGATATCTATAAAAAGTGTTGTTTAAAGTTTGCCACAAGCCACCTGGGAGACACACCAAACATGTGGAAGAAGGTGCTCTGGTCAGATGAAACCAAAATCAAACTTTTTGGCAACAATGCAAAACGTTATGTTTGGCGTAAAAGCAACACAGCTCATCACCCTGAACACACCATCCCCACTGCCAAACATGGTGGTGGCAGCATCATGGTTTGGGCCTGCTTTTCTTCAGCAGGGACAGGGAAGATGGTTAAAATTGATGGGAAGATGGATGGAGCCAAATACAGGACCATTCTGGAAGAAAACCTGATGGAGTCTGCAAAAGGCCTGAGACTGGGACGGAGATTTGTTTTCCAACAAGACAATGATCCAAAACATAAAGCAAAATCTACAATGGAATGGTTCACAAATAAACATATCCAGGTGTTAGAATGGCCAAGTCAAAGACCAGACCTGAATCCAATCGAGAATCTGTGGAAAGAACTGAAAACTGCTGTTCACAAACGCTCTCCATCCAACCTCACTGAGCTCGAGCTGTTTTGCAAGGAGGAATGGGTAAAAATTTCAGACTCTTGATGTGCAAAACTGATAGAGACATACCCCAAGCGACTTACAGCTGTAATCGCAGCAAAAGGTGGCGCTACAAAGTATTAACTTAAGGGGGCTGAATAATTTTGCACCCCAATTTTTCACTTTTTTATTTGTTAAAAAAGTTTGAAATATCCAATAAATTTCGTTCCGCTTCATTATTGTGTCCCACTTGTTGTTGATTCTTCACAAAAAATTACAGTTTTATATCTTTATGTTTGAAACCTGAAATGTGGCAAAAGGTCGCAAAGTTCAAGGGGGCTGAAAACTTTTGCAAGGCACTGTATATAACAATGTAAATAATGCAATGCTGCCCTAATGTATTGCATTATACAATGCACACTATTGCACATGGGTAATGCAATTCACAAGAACAGCAAAGCTTAAATGGTCCCTTACACCAGAATACCTCCTGCTGCCATTGGCACAAAGCTGAGATGTGGGGCCTGAGAGTTACTAAGCAGGAAAGACCAATACAGTGTGAAGAAGTCCTTGGTGAAGGCCGCTAAATTTCTTACCTAGTCATTAGGAGATAACACGTCATCTTGCTTGCTACATATACATATTATGAGATAAAGGCATATATAGTGATACCTCGATCATTTTAGGAAAAAATAAATAAAGATTGTGAAGAAGTACATTCACAGTCTGGTCATCATTGAAATGTGTTGCTTTGGGGTGCACCAACTGTTGACTCTGAGAATTCACTTTCAATCCACAATGATGGCATTCATATTCTAAATACTTAGAGCTGATATGGAAGGCTATTTTGTAAGACAGCCAAACATGGACAGCATATTATCAATAGTAGTTAGAGCTGCAGAGAAGGCCAGAGCTTTACTCTAGTGAATATCTTTTTCAGAATGCATTAAAAGCAGTTCCTAAACCATCTGTGAATATTTCCTTACTGACCTTTTAAATCCTTATCTTTGTCCTATTTGTTTCTTTGCCAAACCAAGATAAGCATATCATCGATAATAATATATGAATGTATTATAAAGGAGCTGTTGTGGCTGAGAATTGGCTGCCGTGATTATTCATTGCTGCACCTAAGCAAGAGCTGTAGACTCAAAAAAAAAAAAAAAAAAAAATGCCTAGTTAAAATGGCCTTTTAAAATAACATTTTTTAAAACACAACTTTGTGGACAGCACAAATTTGTAGAGGGAAAAGATGCATAACTGAGGTTGTTGGTATAATTTGGAACCATCTGCTCGTGCTGAGCAATAGGGGCATGTATAATGTGTATTAAATGGTATTACTTGACAACATACTCATTAATGAAGCAATCACCTGATTTGGTACCTAATGGCCAGAAGTCTAACTATAGGCCATTACCGCTTTTGTGCAGGCCATTAAATGTGATTTCAATCAATTTAGAGTTTACTGTTACTATCACATCTGTTTTTATGTAGAATGCTTATAAAAGAACCATTGACTGCTGTTGCATTTCCTATCAATGCGTTCATTTAAAGGAAAAAAATTATCCCTGCAGGAAAATGAGAAAATTGATTTTTTTAAAAGTAGCTGTAAGCATTTAGAAATAGAGATGGAAGTAGCACGCAACACTGAAATGTGAGTCTGTAAAGGGTAATATGTAAATAATTATTTAAAGTTATATTGTTTGTATATAATAAAAGACGCAAAGCTTCTATTTCAATGAAGTGAGGTGAGAATGCCAGGTGGTTTAACTATGGCTTTAGTGGTCCCCACTTTGACTCACAGATTTCCCCCTGGCCCATATTATTAAAGTAATTGGAATAATATGGCTCATGTGCTCCTGCCTTTTTCAATCACTGCAAGGAGAATATACGTAGTAACTAACAGTGTAAGAAATAGGTATTCTGCTTACTTTCACATGCAGAATCTTGATAATTTTGCAAGTAACATGTGCTTCACTCACTGAAAGGGGCCTTTAGAACTGCCCAAAAAGGTGCAGGACCTTGTTGGAAGCATTAAGAAAAAATCTAAGAAAAAACAGCTAAGAACACTCCTAGATAAATACAGAACGGCAATATGATAATTCCCATCAACCAGTTGTTGCTGTCTCACTAAATATAGTTAGTGTGGTTCCAAATAACCCCCTAAAACATCCAAATTAGATAGGGTTAAAGAAACCCATAAAGAGCGTCATACAATGGACCAATCATCTTATTGTAAGATTCTGGTACCTTCGGTACCCTTCCAGCCCAATTCTTCCGCATATAGCTACCTGTCCCTTTAAATCTCGTGACGTCATCACTAGGCGCCGCTCTGAGCGGCTATTTCAACCGCCGGTTTTCACTCACAAGGTGTTCGTACAAACCGCTTGTTACACAGCCCTGTCTTACGCTGCCGAAGCCTCCAGCTATTTCCTGTATCTCGCTACGGATCCTGTATCTCGCTACCGATCCTTCTCCTCATTACCGGACCCCTCATCTCTCTAAAACCAACTAGTGATAAGTACCCCGCAGGGGATTCCTTCCTATCAACTTGCACTATCTACTCTTGTATACTAAAGACTGTTGTTATCTATGCATTACTATTTCTATCATCTGCACTGTTACATAGATTGCTAGCTCTTGAGTCTACTACCATCTATATCCTTGCACTGAGTTAGCAATTCCTGTACACTTCATCTGCTGTCCCCTACCACCTGTTAATTGTACATGATTGCTAACCTATCTGCATACTATCTATCACCATCTGCTAACACTCCTGAACATTACTATTGAGTGCCTATCATTGCTATCACTACTCACGCCTGTCCTTTCAGCACATCACCTCTATACTATCGTATACAACCTATCACTCCAGGAACATCTTAACTGAGTGCCTGTATATTTGCATGCTGAGGCAGGCTGGGCCACAATGATGAGTCTGGAGAGTTGGATATGGTGATTCAACACATCTCTGCACGACTACTGAGTGGAAATTCTGCAGCTGCATATCCATTTCACTAAACAAACGCCGGAGCGTTACAGATTGTACGAACCAGGAAAAAAAAAATGGATTCAGCAGAATTAGCCACTCATGTGTTACAACTAACACAAAAGGTAGATGCACTAATCTTTTCCCTTACCGAAGTGAAAAATTAAAATCAGACTTTGAGACAGCAGGTAGCTCGTATTTCACAGCTTACTGCTGCTCAACCTCGTGAGCCCAAAATAAACCCTCCTCTAGTGTTTACAGGTGATCAAAAAAAATTTAGTGAATTTAAAAACGCATGTCAATTGCTTTTTAATCTAAAACCTCGTACTTACACTACAGACCAAATTAAAGTCTGCACCACTATCTCATATTTGTCAGGTGATCCACGGGCTTGGGCAGACTCTCTCTTTGAGAAAAATGACCCTCTTCTTAACTCCTATCCTTTATTTTTAGCAGAACTCGCTAGCCTATATGAAGACCCAAATAGGCAGAGTACTGCTGACAGCCAATTGAGGGCTTTAAAACAAGGAAGGAGACCTGTTGAAGACTTCGTAGCAGAGTTCAAAAGATGGACCCTTGATTCAGGGTGGAATGATGCATCTTTGCAAACCCAGTTCAGACTCGGGTTATCAGAAGCCATTAAAGACGAGCTCGCCCGAGCGGATTTACCTGGCACTTTGGATGCCTTAATACAACTCAGCATCAATATTGACAGGCGACTGCGAGAAAGAAAGGCTGACAAAATGGGAATACCATTATCCAATCCTTCTCGGGTTTCGCCCGTTGACCCTACTCCTATGGAGGTAGGAACCATACGCCCACCATTATCGTCTACTGAACGAGCCAGGAGAAGATCTGAAAATCTCTGCATGTACTGCGCCTCCCCGGATCATTTGATAAGCGTCTGTCCCCTTGTCCGCAAAAAAAGGGGTGAGTGTTCACATGTCTTGCTGGGGGGATTAACGACTTCTTTTTCTAATCCCTATCTTTTTATTCATTTGACCTTACAGTGGGACCATAATAGGATCACCACCAAGGCTATGATCGACACAGGATCTTGTGGGAACTACATTGACACTAGTTTTGTTGCTTTAAATAAAATATCTATTATTTCAAAATCTAAACCTGTCTCTGTTAGTTTTATTAACGGTATTCCGTTATCTTCTGGTCCAATTACCAATCAGACACAAGCACTCCTTGCTACTGCTAACGAGTCTCATGCTGAGACCACCACTTTTGATGTATTACCTTCACCCCATTTTCCCATTATTTTGGGACTTCCCTGGTTACACATACATCAACCAATCATTGATTGGAAAACACGGACTTTAACCTTCCCCTCTCACTACTGCGAGACCACGTGTAACCTTCAATCATATAAAAAAATCCTGTCCATGGTGTCAGATGAAATTTCACCACCACCATGTTATCAGGATTTATCAGAAGTCTTCCTTGAGAAAAATGCTCATGTATTGCCTCCCCATAGGGACTACGATTGTTCTATTGATCTACTCCCTAATAGTAAACTACCTTTCGGTCATGTTTATCCTCTTTCTCAGGATGAACTTTCTCATCTCAAGGAATACTTGGATGAAAATTTAGCGAAAGGGTTTATTAGACCCTCTACTTCTTCCACAGCTGCAGGACTTTTCTTTGTCCGCAATAAGGATTTAAGTCTCAGGCCTAATATTGACTATAGGCAATTAAATACCATTACGATAAAGGATCGCTATCCTTTACCTCTCATTCCCGAACTTATTGAGCAAGTGCGTGGAGCTACCTACTTTTCAAAATTGGACCTAAAAGGGGCATACAACCTTATCCAAATCCGTAATGGGGATGAGTGGAAGACGGCATTCAGAACCAGATACGGATTATTCGAATATCTAGTGATGCCTTTTGGGTTGTGTAATGCTCCCGCAGCATTTCAACGATTCATAAATGACATCTTCAGAGACTTACTTGATGTTTGTGTTGTGGTATATCTGGATGATATACTCATTTATTCTCAGTCCTTGTCCGAACATGTAAGACATGTAAGACTTGTGCTATCCAGATTACTCGCACACAACTTATACGTAAAATTAAAAAAATGCCTATTTCACAAGGAAGAAGTACTATTCCTAGGATACATCATATCTAAGAACGGTATCAAGATGGATATGAGCAAGATATCATGTATACTGGATTGGCCTGTACCAACAACTCGTAAGGCATTACAACGATTCCTTGGATTTTCAAACTTCTATAGGAAGTTCATCAAGAACTTCTCTTCTATTGTGAGACCACTCACACAACTTACAAGTGTAAAGAAACCATTCAAATGGTCTGAAGAAGCAAATAAAGCTTTCCGCTTGTTAAAATCAATCTTCACTTCTGCTCCCATACTACGCCATCCAGACCCATCCCTTCAATACATCCTGGAGGTAGATGCATCAAATATGGCTGTAGGAGCAGTTCTTTCCCAACGACCAACGAATACTTCACCACTCCACCCAGTTGCTTTTTTCTCTAAATCACTAAGTAGCCCAGAGGTGAATTACCCAGTGGGTGAAAAAGAGTTGCTTGCCATAAAATTGGCACTAGAAAATTGGCGACATTTACTTGAAGGTACTCGATTGCCAATACTCATATATACAGATCATAAGAATCTCCAATACCTTCAGACCAACAAGACTCTTTCCCACTGGCAGGTACGTTGGTCATTATTCTTCCTAAGATTCAACTTCCTAGTGACCTACACGCCTGCAGACAAAAACAAAAAAGCGGATGCGCTATCACGGCTAACCGAAGATAACTGCGCCGAAATCCCTTCACTTCCTATAATACCCCATGACCGTATTATTGGTGTTGTTCGTTCCTTGAAGGAAGAGATTCTGCACAGTATAGGACTGGATTCACCACCACCACAACTAAGTGCTGATGCAGAAGGCATCCTCTACTTTAACGACAAACTCTACATACCTCCTGGTATGCGTACCAAGATCTTGGAATTATCACATGACGTACCTATGGCAGGACATATGGGTATGACTAAGACATTCAATTTGCTCACCAGGCAATTTTGGTGGCCTGATATGAAGACGTCTGTACAAAAATTTGCTTCCTCATGTGACATCTGTGCAAGGTCCAAAATTGACACTACAAAACCATCTGGTCTACTTTGCAGTCTACCAATACCCAAAGTTCCATGGGAAGTTGTGTCCTTAGACTTTATAGTAGAATTACCACCTTCCAAAGGAATTACTACCATTCTAGTGTCAGTGGACCATCTGACAAAGATGGCACATTTCATTTCTATTCGCAGACTACCTTCATCTAAGGAAACAGCGGAATTACTAGTGAAACATGTGTTCAAGCTACGTGGAATTCCAAAGACTCTTTTATCTGACCGAGGTTCACAGTTCATCTCCAAGTTTTGGCAAGCTCTATGTCATATACTACGAATTGAGCGAAAACTTACTTCTCCCTACCACCCTCAGACCAATGGACAAACTGAAAGAGTCAACCAGTGCATTGAACAATATTTGCGTTGCTACACCTCATACCTACAGGATGATTGGGTGGACCTCCTCCCTCTGGCAGAATTTGCTTACAATAACGCAACCCACAGTACTACTAAGCAAAGTCCATTCTACCTAAACTATGGGTTTCATCCCACACTTCTTCCACCACACATCCTGCCATCAAGTAACCCAGTAGCCTCTGACTATCTTACCCAAATAAAAGACTCTCTGGGTTTACTTAACACCACCATCTCACATGCCCATAGCCAACAAAAAAGGTACTACGACCTCCATAGAAGACCTTCTCCTCAATATGCTATTGGGGATCTCGTTTGGCTATCTACGAAAAACTTAAGGTTAAAGATCCCCAGTAAAAAGCTTGGGCCTTTGTTTCTAGGACCTTTCCCAATTGAGAAGCTCATTGGGAGAGCTGCAGTTCAACTCACCTTACCGGCAGATCTTAAAATACACCTTACATCTTTCACGTGTCGCTACTGAAACCACATGTTCCCAACCAAGGAATAAGACCTACCATCTCGCTTCCACCTCCAGTACAAGTTGAAGGCGGAGAAGAATTTGAGATTAAGGAGATTTTGGATTCTCGTATCCACAGAGGGAAACTCCAATATCTCATAAGATGGAAAAACTATGGACCCCAAGACGACACCTGGTTGGATACTTCTGACGTTTACGCTCCCAGGCTTATACGAAGGTTCCACTCCAAATACCCAGAGAGACCAGTGCTATAGGCCTTCCGGAGCCAGCCTTAAGGGGGGGGGTACTGTAAGATTCTGGTACCTTCGGTACCCTTCCAGCCCAATTCTTCCGCATATAGCTACCTGTCCCTTTAAATCTCGTGACGTCATCACTAGGCGCCGCTCTGAGCGGCTATTTCAACCGCCGGTTTTCACTCACAAGGTGTTCGTACAAACCGCTTGTTACACAGCCTTGTCTGACGCTGCCGAAGCCTCCAGCTATTTCCTGTATCTCGCTACGGATCCTGTATCTCGCTACCGATCCTTCTCCTCATTACCGGACCCCTCATCTCTCTAAAACCAACTAGTGATAAGTACCCCGCAGGGGATTCTTTCCTATCAACTTGCACTATCTACTCTTGTATACTAAAGACTGTTGCTATCTATGCATTACTATTTCTATCATCTGCACTGTTACATAGATTGCTAGCTCTTGAGTCTACTACCATCTATATCCTTGCACTGAGTTAGCAATTCCTGTACACTTCATCTGCTGTCCCCTACCACCTGTTAATTGTACATGATTGCTAACCTATCCGCATACTATCTATCACCATCTGCTAACACTCCTGAACATTACTATTGAGTGCCTATCATTGCTATCACTACTCACGCCTGTCCTTTCAGCACATCACCTCTATACTATCGTATACAACCTATCACTCCAGGAACATCTTAACTGAGTGCCTGTATATTTGCATGCTGAGGCAGGCTGGGCCACAATGATGAGTCTGGAGAGTTGGATATGGTGATTCAACACATCTCTGTATGACTACTGAGTGGAAATTCTGCAGCTGCATATCCATTTCACTAAACAAACGCCGGAGCGTTACACTTATACAAAGCTTTATTGAAAACACAAAATTATATTTACACTAGAGATAAAACCACATACCTTCGCCACACACACACACACACACACACACACTACCTAATAGTGCCGTATTGAGGGAATTGGAGAGACCTGGCTGCAAGGTGCAGGAGCCAGTTAACACTGTGGTAGATGCCCTCCTGTTAGGAGAGATACTGACATAATGTCATACTCCTAGGTTAAAGTGATTGTAAACAATCACCTTGTAAAACAAATCATTGAGTCTAAAAAAGAAATGAAAGGCAAAACATTTTTGTATAGATTTAAACCTACATTGTAAAATACCTTTTCCCCTTTTTTATAAGTGCTCACATGCCCTCTGTTCCGTCTGTTCTCTATCCTTAGCTGCATAAGAACTCGGAGAAGGAGAAGCAGCAGCACACTGAGCTTTCCAGTGAATGGATGTGCAGTGGGGGCATATCAGGACAAGCCTGGTCATTGGAGGAGAGCACAGCTAGAGAACTGACCATGATATGCTCTCCTGCTTAGCATGGTCAGCTTTTAATAGGAATACAGAGAGACTGGCAGGGATTTCACAAAAAGGAAGCAATACAAAGAGGATACTTTCTCATACAATTACATGGCACAGCAGACAAGTGGGTACTGCCCTGACCTGTAACTGGTCACTGCAGCAAGGAACATTGGAAAGGCAAAGCATATAAAAAACACAAAGACAATTCCAAACTTAACTTACCGACCAGCCTACAACCAACTGAATTGACCTGTCCAACAGTATGCGTTAAGAACAGGGGTTTAGTTGCACACATTTGCAAATACATGCATAAGCCACAGAGCCCCAGCAAGGCACCCCATTATCTGTGGACCTAACTCTATTTTCTGTGAGTCTCCAACAATGGAAAGGCACAGGGGTACACTAAACACCCAGCCCATAGTACTAAGGCAGCAAATGTGTCAGTGCATTGCCTGGCCAATATATTTCATACTACTAACAAGTGGGTACTGCCCTCACCTGTAACTGGTCACTGCAGCAAAGAGCATTGGAAAGGCAACGCATATGAAAAAAACAAAGACATTTCCAAGAATGCTTTTGACATTTTTAGCCTATGTATTTCTTTGTCGAAAATATATCTCACTCGTCCACTCCCCCTAAGAAAAATCCTTAACGAAGATATAAAACCTTTAGGGTCCTTTCACACGGCCGCTCCGTGTGTCCGCAAATCATCCTATTTTTTTGCGGATGATTTGCGGACATAATGTAAGTGAATGGCACTGCGGATGTCAGCGGAATACCATCCGCTGACATCCGATTTTCCTCCTTTCAGTTCTGTTCCGTTTTTTGGAACGGAACAGAACCCTATTTTTTCATCCGTGTAAAAAACGGAAAGGAAGGAAAATCGGATGTCAGCGGTGTCATCCGCTGACATCCGCAATGCCATACACTTACATTATGTCCGCATATCATCCGCAAATGGATGGGATGATATGCGGGCACACGGAGCATATGACACAAATGTCATCCGCTCTGTGAAAAAAAAAAAAGTCCCGCAGTGGACTAAAGCAGCGGAACGGCCGTGTGAAAGAAGCCTAAGTTTGTGAAAGCACTATGTGATTGTATAAACAATTGGCACTTGCTTTAACATTGTCATTCTATATCAGAAAGTACCTTCATGGTAAAATCAACAAGTGATATGTAAGCTAAAGGGTTAATACAAATATTAGCAATAGCATTTGAAATTATATTTAAATGTTAAAGCGTAAATATGATTTTGTGCCTGAGTTTACTGTACATATACCGTGTACCATGTTGTACAATAATATGATATGAATATGTATTTTGTCTCATGGCGTGTTAATAATTTTCTACCTCAAACTCCTCCTTTTTCTGCTCTCCTTAACCCTTTTACTGCCCTTAATGTGATATTCACAATGGAGCTGTACTTCTTTCAGCACACCAGGTCAGTAGACCTTATGGGGTTGTATTTACTTAGGGTGTAAGACCACAATCACCTCAGCATCTATGAACCCACATGCAAACTGTGTCTGTGAATGTCCTTATTCATGAATAGATGTGATCAGCAACTAACAACAGGCAACAATATCCACATTCTTCCATACACCCCTAGCTGCTTTCCACAGCTGCTGTACTGGTTTACATAACTAGGAATAAGAAGGAACCTTCTTCCCCTTGTCGCTCTCATCCAAGGCTTGGAGAGTGGTCAAGAATGGTAAACATGACTCAAGTTCACTGCTCTCTTTTTGACTGCAGCTGAATCAAGAAGTGCTCAGTTATAAGCACTCCCTTGATCACTGTGCAGGGATGTTCTTGATTTCTTTTGCCAGAGGAATGGGGAGTAATCACGGGTCTTCCACAAAGAGGCTGTGCCACCCCTGGGTGCCTGTACTCCCCTGATAAAAGCAATGTAGTAAAAACAAATAAAAAAAATAAAAAAGGGCGAAATGACCTTGTCATAATGACATTTATCTAATTCTTTAGAAACATAAAATGAATGTATTAATCAATTGAATTAATTAAATTATTACTTTTTAAATGCAAGCAATGTAGGTTCCAGAATTTGACCTGGTATCAGCCTCTTGCACTCACTGTACAGCAGGGGTGGAACCTGAGCGGAAGAAGCTGTAAAATGAGTCAATCAGTTTATGCCTTAACAAGAAGCATGACAAATGGACTAAAAAGAAGGGAGATGAGCTTGTCACCGTGTTCTGCTACTTCTGTCATTTTCCAATTCAGGCTAAGAAAGTGGGTTGAATGATGGTGGCTGTAGACTGAGAATATACAATGACAGAAAAATGACTGTGAGGGAAATCTCTGAATTAAAAGTGGATTTTGCAGCAAAGTGGATTGTGTTACTTTATCTTTTAACCACTTCAGCTCTGGAAGATTTACCCCCCCTTCAGGACCAGGCAATTTTTGCGATACGGCACTACTTTACTTTAACTGACAATTGCGCTGTCATGCGACACTGTACCCAAATACAATTTCTGTCCTTTTTTTCCCCCCATAAATAGAGCTTTCTTATGGTGGTATTTGATCACTTAGGTTTTTTATTTTTTGCGCTATAAACAAAAAACGATCTATTTGAAAAAAAATATATATATATTTTTTAATTTTTGCTATAAAACATAACCAATAAAAAAAATAAAAAAATAAAAATCAAATTTCTTCACCATTATGTATTCTGCTACATAGTTTTGGTTTAAAAAAAATCCCAATAAGCATATATTGATTGGTTTGCGCAAAAGTTATAGTGTCTACAAACTATGGGAATATGTTTATGGAATTTTTATTTATTTATTTATTTATTTTTACTAGTAATGGCGGGCGATCAGCCACTTATAGCGGGACTGCAATATTGCGGCGGACAAATTGGACACTAAGGGATTTATTTACCAAAGCTAGAGGGGGCTGAATTAGTCACAATTCTGCAGAGAAACCAATCAGCTTCCAGGTTCTATTGCTAAAGTTTATTTCAACTAGCTTAGAAGCTGTTAGAAGCCAATGGTTTCTCTGCAAAATTGTGACTCTTTTTTCCCTCTTTAGCTTTAGTTTATAAACCCCTAACTGACACTTTTGACACTTTGTTGGGTACCAGTGACATTAATACGGCGAACATCAAGTCTGCTGGATTTGCTGATCGGCTCCGGCTGTGTAAAATCAAAGCGGGAGCGAGCCACTGCGGGTGCACACTCGCACCCGATACCTGGAAGTACAGGATCACACACACACATATATATATATATATATATATATATATATATATATATATATATATATATATATATATATATATATGTGTGTGTGTGAGACCCTGTGCAGCACAGCCACCCTCTAGCACTAAAACTGCTATAGGGTGGTGGCAACTGGTTAACAGGCTGTTCATTTTTTTTAGCTAAAGAAAATGTGATGCTTTATTTTATACAATATTCCATATATGAACATCTAATTTGAATGTTGTTTGAATCTGTTCTTCATAGCAGGTGATCACTAAGCCCTAAGAGTTGAGAAACATGTCAGATGGACGTGGTCTAAAGGAAGGGATTGTGTCTACAACCAGCTATGCACAATAAAATTACCAGTGGGACTTCTGTGGAGTGCAATCTTGTTTTTTTTTAATTTGCTATAGGTGAGGATATCTGTCACACAGGAGATAAGTATATATACAGAACAAATGTCTGTAACAAATGTTAGTGAGAACATAGAAAAATGAATTCATTAATAGACCAGTTATAGAATCAAATGTGTTTTTAAAATTTCTAAAATCAAAAGTATCTTATATTTGTAGAAACATAAAAAAAGTTTTTAAAAAGTATCTATTTATAAATAGGCCAGTGTATTTGATCTATGCCTACTTTTAATTGATACTATTAAAATATTTTCTTTCATGAATGAGCAAGCTATTAGGAAGAACTTCAAATTGCTGGCACTTCCATATGAACTTTCTGCTATAATAATAATTGTAATTAGAATTTTATCTTCCCTTTCTAATTATTAGGATAACATTAACATCTGTTCTTTTTGTGTTAAATTTCCCCATAAAAACCTGCTTTGATTTAACTTGAATAATTTAAGCTTGCCTAATCAAAGCTACTGTACAGAAAACTGTTGGTGCATTGTCTAAGGGATCTGATAGAGGTTTTGTTTTACAGAATCTCTATTGCTCAGCTTGGCTGACAGTCACTAACATCATTGGGAAGGATTATCCTTGCAGAAGGACAGGTATTGCTAGCCAGGCTCCTCCAGCTTGCTGGCAGTGTTGAAGTGAAGGTGCCTGAACTTTGGGGTTATGAAGTGCTCTGATCTATGATTACATCACAGCTATCCTGGAGCAATTCAAGTATTAACAAAATCGCATAATTCAGTTCATAAATGTTTGATAATCATTTAGGTTTGGGTGTCCAAATATATGTTAGGACATTTTTTTTTCGATTTTGGGTTCCTGAAATTCAGACCAACTGTCTATGAACGGACATATATTACTTTTTGCTATTAAGATGGTATAATCAACAATATATGTTACATTATTATTCAGCCTGAAAACACAGTTAGTTTTTTTTTTCTTTCAACCTGTGAGCTGAAAAAAAAAAAAAAAATAAACCAATAACAGATTCTTGCAACCACTCAAGTGAGGTAGGGTTGTGCTTTTTTATTCCAACAGTAGGACTCTGCTGTCAGAATACACAGATCTGCGCTCTAGTCAATTGGCTTGCAGCCACTGAATGAAGGAAGTTTTCCAGTAGGACCGTTCAACAGAAGCAAATGCATACTTGCCAACTGTCCCTTTTTTCCTGTGTGGGGTTGATTAGCTCGGTGGCGGGCGTGGATGACCCCTTGGGGGGATTCGTTACACAAGGAGACAGCCGAGAAGTGGTTGCAAACAACAGTTTGGTTTATTCATGCAATTTTCTTCACACAGGTGCAAGCGTCAAAAACATCCAAAATAAAACACAAAATAAATCCTTGCCACTGTGGGTGGCTACCTCTCACATACAGGAACCTACCTACGGAAGTCTGTCTCCAACCTACTGTTGGGCAAACTTTGCTGATCCTACAGCAGACACTCAATAGTCCATGTTTTTTCTCTTCACACAACAAATGTCCATTGAACAAGTCCCTTTTCTCTTCACATAGAACACATTCCTTTGTTTGTCTCTTCACATAGCAACCATTCCTTTGCTTGTCTCTTCACATAGCAAACAGTGCATTTATTTCTTTCCACATAGAAATAGTCCAAGACCTCACCTTGAGTAGTCTTCACACTTTTTACCCTCCTCAGCACACATCGCTCCAGGAGGTCTTCTCCCATGCTCACACAGCGTCGGGAGGCACACATCTGACTGTCCTCCTCTCCCCAGCTTCGCACAGCGTCAGGAGGCAGCAATCAATAGACTTCCTCTTGACCAATTATAGAGGCCTTAATTTCCTCATTCTGAACAGCTGAAGTCTGTTCACCATCCTTAGACAGTTCTGGCTACCTTTGCAGCCGACACCCTATAGTAATTGGTGAATTTTCTAAACCAGGTGGAAATGTATCTCCTGTCTGTGACTACATCCACAGATTTACCTGACTTCCTGTCACACCTGGGACAGTCCCTGCAAATAGGAGCCTGTCCCAGATAATTTATATTGTCCCTGGAAGCGCCTGTCAATCGGGCTGTCCATAAATGTTACACAGAAGTAGTGCAGCTGAAGGGGAGAATTATTCCAACTCTGCTACTGTGGCCTTAAGTTTGAAATTCCCTTTTTAACCACTTGCCGACCAGTCACGTTGACTGTAATGCGGCAAAGTGGCTCGTTCCCGTCCAGCGACGTAGACAGTGTCATTTTCACAGTAACACTGCATATGTATAGCACTGATTACTGTAGTTATGTCACTGGTACCCCCAAAAGTGTCAAAAATGTCAGTCAAGGGTCCGATTTGTACGCCGCAATATCGCAGTCCCGCAAAAAAAATCGCAGATCGCCGTCATTACTCGTTAAAATACGCTTATTGCGATTTTTTTTTTACCAAAAATATGTGGCAGAAAACAAATTGGCCTAAAATGATAAAAAATTTAGATTTTTACATTTTTGTTGGGGGGTGAATTTCATATAAAAAAATGTGAAAAATATTGTTATTTTTTCAAAATTGTCACTCTTTTTTTGTTTATAGCGCAAAAAGTAAAAATCGCACAGGTGATCAAATACCACCAAAAGAAAGCTCTGTTTGTGGGAAAAAAAGTATGTAAATTTTGTTTGGGTACGGCATTTCATGACTGCGCAATTGTCAGGTAAAGTCGCACAGTGCCGAATCACAAAAAGGGGCCTGAACGTAAGACAGCAAAATCCTCCGGTGGTAAAGTGGTTAATTTTCTGTAATTCTCTCTATATTGAGTAGACTCTATAATCTGATAAGTAGGCAAGATTAATTATGCAGAGTGGGTGGAGTGTCAGGGAAGTGGGTGTGGCAATTGATAGCTGTGCTGCAAAGTGTCCCTGGAAATTTTTTTTAAATGTTGGCAACTGTGCAAATGTAATGATCAGCTTCTGTCAAATCAGGAGGGCTACAAATAGATCGGAATTCACGCTACACCAGCAAAATTGTTATGCATGTGTACCCAGCTTTAGTACCCTTTGACGCTGATGCGCTTTTGCCGCACTGAAACGCTCCTTTCCAGTGGGACAAAAGTGCATCAAAACTATTTCCCTTTAAAATTAGACTTTTCACATCGCTGTACTGCATTTGCACTGTGGTTTGAAAAGTCCTGCATGCTGCATCTGTGGTGCATTTTTTAAAAGACACCAAAGATGCACCTTCTATTGAACTCAATGGGAACCACAACAAAATACACAAAAAATACATCCAGGGTACGTTTTTGCTGGGGAAAGGGAAGTTCCGCTTTAAGGAATCATCTCCCGCTCCTCCTGCACAATTGGCACTTTTTTTTGGAGGAGGGGGGGGGGCGGTTACTTGATTTTGATAGGTACCCCCGCTTCCCACTCCTGTTCTGAGCGCCGCAACAGAAATTTTCCTTCCTCCCTCCCCCTGAAGTCTTCTGGGAAGACTGCATTCACCATTCACGATGTGCAGCATGATTTGTGCACGTGCAGTGGGCACCTGGCTGTGAAGCCGCAAGCTGTCACAGTCGTATGCCTATTGTAAAGATGCCTGTGTCGGGGATCGAAGACAGCAGGTGAGATCGCCTGGAGTGAGTTTACCGATTGATCCTGGGACAGGTGAATGGCTGTTTTATTAAAAGTCAGCAGCTACACTTTTTGTAGCGGCTGACTATTATTTTTACCACAGGTGGCTGAAACTCCGCTTTGAGGAGCGGGCACCCACTGACATCCTTAACAATCAGTGAATAGCTGATTGTTAAAGAGTCATAACATGCCTTAACCACTTCAGCCCCAGAAGGTTTTACCCCCTTAATGACCAGGCCACTTTTTGTGATTCGGCACTGCGTTTAACTGATAATTGCGTGGTCGTGCAACACTGTAACCAAATAGAATTGATGTCCTTTTTTTTACCACAAATAGAGCTTTCTTTTGGTGGTATTTAATCACCTCTGCTATTTTTCGTTTTTGCGCTATAAACAAAAAAAGAGCGTCAATTTTGAAAAAACATCAATATTTTCTACTATCTGCTATAAAACATTCCCAATAAAAAATAAAAAAAAAAAATCCAATTTTTTATCAGTTTAGGCCAATTTCTATTCTGCTACATATTTTTGGTAAAAAAAAAAATCCCAAAAAGCGTATATTAATTGGTTTGCACAAAAGTTATAGCGTTTACAAACTACGGGATAGATTTTTGGACTTTTTATTTTTTAATTTTTTTATTAGTAATGACGGCGATCAGCGATTTTTATTAGGACTGGGACATTGCAGTGGACAAATCTGACACTAAGTGGAACAGTTAATAAAAATGGTTTGATTTCTGGCAACCCGAGCCGTAGTGGCTGGGTTGTTTTCTTCACTGGTCTGTTATGGGTGAGCTTGTTATGATTTATTATAACAGCTTTATTTATTATTGGCTTGTTATGTATTAAATTGTATACCAATAATAAAGAGGCAGTGGCCATTTTACCTCCACCATTTTGTTTTTGTTTCCTATTTTGTGCTCCATTTGTTGTCTACAGTCCCATGAATACAAACCTTGTGTGTACACATTTTATGTGTTACCATAACACTGGTTTTGACCCACGGAATGGGCAGCTTGGCTGATCACACTTGTTTCTGATTCTGGTGATTAGTATACTGTTTGTAAACAGTACAAAGCCCCACATAACTGTATGTATTAATCTCTGTCACTGTTATAGGATTTCAGTAAACTGTCATTCAGGAAGAACATTTGTGGAGTGCTGGCTTTTTTGTATGCTAGGTTTTTATTTCTGTATCTCTTTTATTTCTGTTGTGGAGATTTCCTCTCACTTTTTGTCAGGAAAATCTGCTGTGGAAAGTCTCTAACATGCATATGGAAGAAAGTAAAAACAGTTTTAATAGAGTAAAAAGAGCTGCAACTGACAATGTTTTTATTGCTGTTCAAGCTTTCCTGCCCCATTGATTATTGTACCCTTATATCTTGTATAGATCTCGCAGGGACAGAGAGTGAGGAAAACATCCCAATAAGGTCACGGAAAAAAGAAAAACTCACATGAAGTCTTCCCTACTCTATCCAATACTACAGCATAATTTCTAACTATCTACTATATGACCAGTAGGATGTTGAAAGTTGAATGTTAAATCAGTCTAATAGGTGGAAATCATTTCACACTAATAAATAGATATGCATCCTTGGATTGTTTAATTGTTTATGGCTTTTTAGACTGCAGACACAGCTGGTGTCAGTGTGGTTCAAGCAAACAATAGTTCGGAAACTACAAAATTCAAGAAAATTATTACAATATGCATGGGTAAGTACCACATTTGCACTGTCTGCACTGGCTTGGCCCAATCAGAAAACAACCACCAACAAGTTCATCCTCCATTATGAAGTGAAAGGTAGCGATAAGCCAAACTGCCCTGGGTTCAGTGCGAGCAAGGTTTGGCGAACCTCAAAGATGTTCATATGTTGAATCCGAACTCTTATAGTAGCCAAATCTCTCAAAATAAAAATGCCAATTCTATGAGCTAATAGGCAAGGGAATGTCAAAAGTTGCAAGAGGATTATGGTCACTGCCCTGGAAAACATGTGGCAATGCAAAACATTTTTAAAAAAATTCAATTTCAATGGAAGAAGTGATTTTTATTTTTGTTTAAAGCACTGACATTTACAGAGGAAAAGAGAATGTTAAAGACCGGCAAATGACATGCCCCTCTATTAAAAGAAAAAAACTGTGCACAGATCCCAAAGATCCCCAAAAGACATGTCAGATCCATAAAGAAGCCAGCAATGAGTTTTTTTTTTTTTGCTGACAATTTAACTTTTGCTGTAGCACATCTTACAACAACAATTTTAACTAATGAATAGAATCCCCCCAAAATACATACCAGACCCTCTGAGTCTGGTATGGTTTTTAAGGCTCCGTTCACATTATAGCGTATGGATCACGGGCAGAACCGCCGCGGTTCCGCCCGCGATCCGGAGATTATTGCAAATCGCGGGACGCCTGTGCGTTGCCCGTTGATTTGCAATAGACCCCCAAACGCTGAGCGATGTTGCCGCGATTTCCGCCTGCCGAATCGCGGTAACATCGCGCAAAAAAAATCGCGGGACGCATTACGACCAAAAAAGTACAAGAGCTTCTTTGGATTGTATTGCGTCCTGCAATTTTTTTTGCGCGATGTTACCGCGATTCGGCAGGCGGAAATCGCGGCAACATCGCTCAGCGTTTGGGGGTCTATTGCAAATCAACGGGCAACGCACAGGCGTCCCGCGATTTGCAATAATCTCTGGATCGCGGGCGGAACCGTGGCGGTTCTGCCCGTGATCCATACGCTATAATGTGAACGGAGCCTAAGGGGTTACCTCCCACAAAAAAAAAAAACCCAAGCATACAGCCTGGCTGGCCAGAAAAGGGGGGACTGTGTGAGAGGGCCAAGGCAGCCATGCTGTCCAGGATTCATTGGTCAGCCATGACATTTTTTAAAAAAAGAGACAGAACAGCTGTGGCCTCCCTTTCAGAACTAGCTGTAATCCCAAGAGTGCATTTTCATAGTCATTTAGCATGAGTAAACAGATTGCTAAGGGCCTGGCCACTTCAAAAGAACTTTTAGTGTATAACTATCAAAAGAACTCTTAGTGGATAACTATCAAACAGGGCTAAGCGAAAGCTGTGAATATCTAATTGATGTCTTAATAGGACAGAATGTTGCAGTATGTCAGGGTTTGTTTATTATCCCCATGCCTGCTAACAAAAAACATCTAGAAGGTTATCATTTTCAACTGAAGGAATTCTAATTGACCCATCATAAAACTATAAACATTATTTTAGTTTTGTCAAGCATTTTCTGCAGGGTAATTTAAACCATTAGGAGTACATGGCGTGCAAAAACATGTCTTACCCAGGGGTAATAGATATTGTAAAAGCATTTAGGCCTGATCTCTGCTGACAGGTAACCTATTTGACCAGAAAAAGACCCCTTCTCCAATTCACAGTTTCAAAATCTAGTGTCAAGTACCTGGTCTGAGGCCGATTTGATGAGAGGGCTTCCCTAAGTGCCAAGCACCCCTGAAGGTGGTTACAGGGAGTGCTAAACTCAAAGAAGCACGGGTGCCATTTAGGTAGATCCACTGGAAGTGGTTTGCAATGCAGAGGAACTGGATAGCTGTCAGCTGGTCTGTCAGGACAGATGGCAGGACCTACGTAGTCCCAGGTGTGTAGCTGAACCAGGGCATCAACCACAGGCATCTTGACATCTACACATAATTCATAAAATCAGACATGATAAAGTTATTTCTCTATGGATTATATATTTGAATGTGGAAGAAAATACTAAACTGATCAAGATCACACATGACTAGGCTATTGCATACAAAAGGTGAGATAGCTATCTCCCACCTCCAGGGTGACAAACCTATCTGAGGAATATCATGTTTAGCATCTCTGGGACTGAAATTCTATGCTGGACAATAATATACAGGTTACCAGAATGCAACCTGTAAGTATTTAAGGATAGTGATATCTGTATAAAACTGTATTTTAGGATGTGGCTGCTAGATGGTAATAAACACAGGGACATCCCATTGGCCACTCCTTAGACCTTCTCATTGGTCAGATCATTTCAGTTCACACCCTCCTGAAGAAACAGAAAAGAGGGGCTGTATCAACAGTCTGGAGCTCTCTTTTTATCATCAAAGACTTATGTGAACCACTGATCCATCTTGCTCATTGATTGGTATTCGCCAAACCCTTAGAACTGGACCTTGTTAATTTTCTTTCTTAAACCTTTTTTATTTCTCTGTTGCATTATCAACTTTTTTTTTTTCTTTTGTAATGCCTTTTTTCTCTAAATATTTTGTTTGCACAGTTTTCAAATTACTTTTTATTTAACAACATTTCCAAAATCATTAATGCCGTCTCTAGTGCACTAATGCAGAACTTAAAGCATCCCTGTCTCTTTGAAGAATGCTACTATATGGTAAATCTCTGGATATACCTGTCTGTGGTGGCAGTGTATGGTACAGATGTTTATCTTAACCGCTTCCATACTGGGCGAATGCCGGAATTCCTCATCTACATCTAAAAATTATTTTCTTTTTGCTAGAAAAACACTCAGAACTCCCAAACAATATATACATTTTTTTAGCATAGACCCTAGGGAATAAAATGGAGATCATTGCAATTTTTTATGTCATTAGTTGATTGCTGGTATTTGTGCAGCAATTTTTCAAACACAATTTTTTTTGAAAAACAAATGTATGATTAAAAAAAAAAAAGTTAGCCCAATTTTTTTGTATAATGTGAAAGATGATGTTACGTCGAGTAAATAGATACCTAATATGTCATGCTTTAAAATGGCGCCAAACTTTGGTACTTAAAAATCTCTGTAGGCTACGCTTTAACATTTTTACAGGTTACCAGTTTAGAGTTACAGAGGGGGGTCTTGTGCTAGAATTATTGCTCTCGCTCTTACATTAACGGTAATACCTTACATGTGTGGTTTGAACGTTGTTTACATATGCAGGAAGCAACCTATGTATGCATTCGCTTCTGTGTGCGAGTACGAGAGTACAGGGGTGCTTTCATTTTTTTTATTGTTTATTTTTTAAATTCTTTTCATTTTTACAATTTCCCTTTAAAATTTTTTTTGATCACTTTTATCCCTATTACAAGGAATGTAAACATCCCTTGTAATAGGAATAGGGCATGTCAGGTCCTCTCTATGGAGAGATCTGGGATCTATAAGACCCATCTCTCCTCTAGGCTGGAAAGCCAGCAATTTAAAAACAAAAATACGATCTCAGGTTTTCTAGTGTTTACAACTGCCAGAGCCAGGCGTGATGCCATACCATAGCGCCCGGCCTCCGATTTATAGAGATCATAGCGTTCTATGGTAAACTTCTGCCATCGCACTGGAGGGTGGCGGAAGGGGAGGTGGGAGGGTCAGTGGGAGGGGATGGCTGAACTGCTGCTATGATTGTTTTTGCAGGGAATTGCCTGCAGAAAATAAGATATCTGAATGATGCCTGTAGCTACAGGCATTATTCAGATATCTCCACTGAAAGCCCAGGACATCATATGACGTTCAGCAGTATGAAAGTGGTTAAGTCATAATTATTATTGCTAATTCTTAGTGTAAACATTTGATATTTTATGATAAAAATATCTGGTGGCAGCAATTGATTTGGGGTATAAATGGTGCAGTTAACTATACCCAGCAAAGATTTCTCTCAGTCAGCTGGCACTTAGATTGTGGTACCATGAGCTGGAAAATCATTGTGCATGGTGAGGCTGAGAGCGTCATTGTTGCTTATCAGTGACACTGGTATAAGCTTGACCAGCCATCTGTCACAAGATGGTGAAGGTGGCCAGGGCCTGAGGCTATGCCTGTCACAGGGACAGATGCACCATACCAAGCTACAGGCCCTCAAAATTGGGGAGTGCCCTTGGAGGAGGGAGGGACAAGGGCCTCCTCCCTACAACTCTGGACAGTGGTTGTGGGGGCCTGCAGGTTAGGAGCTTTTTGGAATCTTGAATCCCCCTTTAATATTTAAGGGCCCAAGATATTACCATAGTATCCCTATTCAATCAGAAAAAACTACATCACCTAGAAATAAAAACACCAAAATATTTGACAAGTCTTTTTTTAACCACTTCAGCCCCGGAAGGTTTTATCCCCTAATGACCAGGCCATTTTTTGCGATACGGCACTGCGTTATTTTAACTGACAATTGAGCGGTCATGCCACGCTGTACCCAAATAAAATTGATGTCCTTTTTTCCCACAAATAGAGCTTTCTGTTGGCGGTATTTGATCAACAAAAAAAAATAATTTTTACTTTTCGCTATAAAACATAACCAATACAAAAATTTTTTAAAAATCTAACTTCTTCATCAGTTTAGGCCAATATGTATTCTGCTACATAGTTTTGGTGACAATTTTGAAAAGAAAAAAACAATATTTTTTACTTTCTGCTATAAAACACACCCAATTAAAAATAAAAAAAGGAAAAAAAATTGAATTTCTTAATCAATTTAGGTTAATATGTATTCTAAAAAATATTTTTGGTAAAAAAAATCCCAAATATTGTTTTTTTTTTTTTCAATATTGTCGCTCGTTTTTTTGTTTATAGCGCAAAAAATAAAAATTTGCACAGGTGATCAAATACCATCAAAAGAAAGCTCTATTTGTGGGAAAAAGAGGACATCAATTTTATTTAAGTACAGCATCACAGGACCGCGCAATTGTCTGTTAAAGTAACACAGTGTCGAATCACAAAATAGGGCCTGGTCAGGAAGGGGGTAAATCCTTCCAGTCTTAAAGTGGTTAAAGACTGACCACACTAGACAGGAGAACACATTGTGGTCAGTTTTCTAGCAATGCTGGGAACTCAGTGTGCTCTCCAGATTAGACTTGTCCTGACACCAACCCCCCCCCCCCCTCCGCACCCCGAAGTATCCTGGAGCTTACAAAGAGCTTCCTTTCCTCGCTCCCGGTGGTTGAACAGAGCAATGGGTGAGTAAAAGTAAGTTGAGTATGTGCTCTGGGTAAGTGGAACATTAATAAAAAGACTGTTTATTTGCCATGCATGGGAAAATACATTTCCTTTAAAATATGTAGAACCCACTGCATTGTTTTAAACCAGAGATGCATTTCAAATTCTATTATTTGTAGAACCTATTATAAAAAGCAGGTATATACATTTTATTTTGGGTGGAAGCTAATGGAACCTCTGTGACAGTTTAAGGAGGTGACATACTACAAACCCAACATAGTTTTTATTTTTTTTCTGTAACAGCAATTCATATTTTTGATATTGAACCACAATGGCATATTTAGTATACAATGAACTATATCCCTATTCAAAATATTTAGTATATATGAAATCTGCAACAGCAATTACTAACAGTGTGTGGGATTTGCTTGCAAGCAATTATTTGCTTTCCTCCCATCACGATTTTTACTCCTTGAGGTTTGATGTGACAGATTAGGTAACTCACTCATCTATTCTACTGTTGCTCTGCTTCCGACAGTTCTAGCATATGGCTTCTGCACCGACAGAAAACTGCAAAGCAGCAGGATATGTCTTGAGTCAATATGAGACAATCAAGTAATAGATAGTAAAGTTTGGCTTTTGGGGGAAGTCAGCGGGATTTTTTTTTTTTATTATAGAATCCTAACAGAATCCTAATTTTTCTGAGCTGTAAATTCCTCCATGAGTTTTCAAATTAATCTAAAATGATGAATAACAATTAAAATGAAAGATTGTAATTAGATTTATCAGAGTTTGTTATTACTATATTACACAGGGTGTTAAAAATATATATACTTTTAAAGCATCATAAAATAGCACTTGAAGATTATTGCTGAATTGTTCTTTTAACGCTCAGCTTGCAACACAAAATTAATATTTACAGCACATATTAAACCAGCATACGACTGAGATGGAACGAAGTTAGCTGTTTGAATAGAGATTCTTTAAATTATGCAGAAACATCAATAATTATTGCTGCTATATACCTAAATGAGCAGACAGGCTCATTTTCTTTACAGACCAACAGAAGTTACATGTAAAATAAATGATCTAAAATGAGTATTAATTAAAAATACATTTAAAAATGTCTAACCTGGGTAAGATATTTAAAGTGGTTCTAAAGCCTGGACTTTGTTTATGTTAATGCATTTTCTGCAAGGTAAAGTTTGTATTTCCCTCTCACACCCCTGTATACTTACCTAAGCCCAATCTCGTTTCAGCACTGTGCCCATCTACATCAGCTCTCTGCTCTCTCTCTGCTCACAGAGGCAACAGAAATCATCTACTGCTGCTGTCCATCAAATTCTGTGGGCAGGGTGTATGGGAGTGGGCTGCGCTGCACTGTGTGTTTCAATAGATGAATACAGCCCAGCTTGAGCTCGAGCCTGCAAGTGTGCCCCTATAGTAAGCAACTTGCTATGGGGGGGCACAGAGGCAACAGAAATTATCTCCTGCTGCTGTCCATCAAATCCTGTGGGCAGGGAGTATGGGGGTGGGGCTGTGCTAGACTGTGTGTTTCAATAGATGAACACAGCCCAGCCTGAGCTCGAGCCTGCAAGTGTGCCCCTATAGTAAGCAGCTTGCCATGGGGAGACACAAAAAAGAGGAGGAGCTGGGTACGTCAGCAGCCAATCCAAGAAGATGAGGATTGGGGCCAATATGGGCAAAACCATGGAGCAGGTAAGTATAACACGTTTGTAATTTTAAAATGAAAACCTTTACAAATGCTTTAAGCTCCAACATTAATATGAGCTCTTAAACCCCTAGACAGCATGCTGCATGGGACCTCTGCTTTCTCTGCGGAAGCAATGTTCTCTCTGCAGTAGTCAAACACACCCCCTGCTGAGTTCCAGTTACTGTATAATTCTCCAATCAGCAGGCAGAGTGAACTTTGCTGATTGAAGTGCTCCAAATGTGACATAGGAATGGAAGATAGGGGTGACTACTGCAGAGAGTCTAATAAACAGTAAATAAGAAATAATACCTCTGTGCTACCTCTATGTAGAACAAATCCACAGTTTAGGAACTGATGTGTATAATAAGAAACTCATACTATATATTGTATATTTGCCAAGTGTGGTTGCTGCAAACAGTGTACTGTGTTCCCACCAGAAATGAAATAATAAATATAAATAAGTGTTGCGCATACCAGAAAAAATAAACAAATACTGTAAAACAAATAACCTCAAAGGATCCGTGATGAAAATATATCAAATCATCAAATTAAATCAATTCACATCAGTGCATTAGAACAGTTCAATAAGGCCCCGTTCACATAGGGGCGACGCTACTTCGCACCGCGACCTCGGAGCGGCCGCCACGGACTTCATAACATTAAAGTCTATGGCGGTCGCCTCCTGGTCGCCCCAAAGAAGCTCCGGACCCTTTTTCTAGGTCGGAGCGACTTGTGTCGCTCCTATTAGAACGGGTCCGCAGCTTCCCTATGGGAGGCGACCTGCGGCGACCTGTGAGGCGACCAGGTCGCCTCACAGGTCGCCCTAGTGTGAACCGGGACTTAAAGTAAAGTGCACATGTGCTAAAAAGTGCAATAATCGTCCATGTCAAATGATAAATAAGGTGTCTAGTTTTTCTTTCTTCAGTGCAGGCAGCTTCAGTGGGACAACAAATAAACAATTGGTGTACTTCCACCCGATCGTGACACCTCAGTTCTTCCAGTATTCTCACCTAAATAAATAATCAATCACACATTTGATTACATATAGAAATCTTCCTCCATCGATGTTCACCACCTTGTAGTCCTTTTCAGTGGATTTGGATATCCTCTGGTGTTGGTCCCCTTATGACTACTTCACATGCGCTTATCCATATGTTAGGGTAAAAACAAAGTGACCTCCAATAGTGTAGGATTGTCAGTAAAAATAATTTTATTAAAGGAGTAACTCTTACTTTAAAAAAAGCAGTAAAAACATCTTTGGTATCATATACTCAGCATAAAAAGATCTCCAACACATCACTTCCAGTCTGGGATGGCCTACAAGTTACATCACGCCCACATGACTTTATCAGGGGTAAGGGGCAACACTAATTCATATTTATTACTGCAGAGAGTCTGCTGTGCCACATTACAGCAAAGGTCTTTCTATGAGACCTGGAACTTGAGAGTTTATATTGATGTTGTATAATGGGGAAATGGGGGGGGGGAATGGGGGGGGGGCAAATGGGGAAAGGGACAACAAACTTTCAGGAGTGTGTACCTCGACATGTTTCGTGGTGGAAACCACTTCTTCAGGAGGATATTGTACACACTATGCTTATTCTAGTTATAACAAACAATGAGTTTAGTATCCAAACAATATAATATAACAAAGTAAGTACATGGAGATATGGGAGGAGTTGCCTTACCTAATGCTCAAGACCACAGTGGATCACAGACAGAGGGCCTGACCACCAAAATGCCTCTCACCGGCAGACATGGGAGACACTGTATTAAGCCAATTAGAGAATACATATTAAAGAATACTATTGATAAACAGGTATCACCAAGGAACCACCCCAGGGTAGGGGAAGGAAGAGACCACCCCAGGAAAAAGGAGGGGAAAAAGTAAAAACAGACAAAAAACATCCATAACAATACATAAATGTAGGGTGAAAACAAGGGGGATCCCACTCTGAGGACCACGTGGCTGGGGGGGGGTGGGGAAAGTAAAGGATAAGGAAGGGAGAAAGGGGGGGGGAGGGAAAGAAAGAAGGAAAAGGGAGGAAGAAGGGGAGGAAAATGAGAAAGACAGGGAAGAGGAAGGAGGAAGGGAAAAAGGGAGGCAAACCACCAAGGAAAAATAGCCATGTGATACCACAGAGGACGCGCATGCACGAATGATCGCGCATGCGCAGTATCGCTGTGTAGCAAAACACTGCGAGAATGACCAGGCATCTAAGTGACGCCGTCAACCTAAGAGTCACATGTCCGCTGGAAGAGGAATACCCATGCCCCCCAGGGAGGATCCACGATGGCCCTGCATAGGAAAAGGCACAAAAATGAACAACAAAATGATGATTAAATCAGAACTATAAACATGCCCGTTTAATATACAAATAATGTATAATATTACAATATGAACATTGTTTAATACATATGCGGATGTAGCAGCGAGGCATATATAATGACAATTGTTAAAAGGTGATGGTGCGCTTTTCTAAATTGGTGAGAAAATCATATATTAAACAATATATAAAAAAAAAAAATTATATAGGATGAAAACCCAAATATCACAGTGTAGAGTGAATAAAGTGTTAAATCAATCAATGAAGTCTTAAAAAACTTTCAACGTGACTCCAACAAATAAACCACTAAAATGAAAGTCCATTAAATAATGTGGTCCAAAGTTGTGGGAATGGTGAAAAAGAATCCAAATATAAATCAAAGTGATGATAAGGTGTTCCCTCCACCTGGTGAAATGCCTCCTTACCCGGCGGAAAGAAGGTAAGTGCCTGATAATAATGATTCACATGTGGATAAAACAAGTGTCCTAATTCCACCTGCACACGTGCACGGTCACCCGGGTGATAAGTATATACAAGCCTCTTACCAGATGTAAGAGACAATCAAGCCTCTAAATATCTTGGGCATGAGGATGCTTCCTTAACACAATGGATGGATAGGATCGTTCCCACTTTCTTCCTTCTGTATAAGCCACCGTATGTCTCCTATTCCTTAGGGTGAGTAGAGTGTACTCCCCACGATGTTCCAATGCACATGAAAGAACAGATGGGGCTAATAGTGCATTACCTTTGTAAACAATTTATTGTATATAGACTTGCACTTACAGTTTAGTAGAACGGTTACGGGCAGATTATCAAAAAATTACAGGCTGAGGATCTCTGGGTGCATCGGGTCCGGCTGCAGCACGGACCGCCGATGACGCAATGACGGCACGCCTCCCTCCTGACGCGTTTCCTCCAATAGGGCTTCGACTTGAGATGGGAGATAGGCGCGCGCCGTCATTTCCGCCAATTTATGCAGGTTAGTGTTATCTTCCTCTTCCGGTGTCTGCAGAGAAGGTCCCGAGCGCCGGAAGTGTCTCTTTTTTTTCACAGATAGTGTTTAAACTATAAGAGTCACTTATATTGTCACTTTTACAGTGTTCTTCAAGAGATAATTGTAATTTACGTGATATTTAGCGCTCGGACTTCTATTATACTGCATCCATTAACTTCTTAAAAAGGAATTTGACACCGGAGAAGGATATTAACTACTTCCTGTTTACAAATCGTTTAAACCCTCTACATAACTTACAAATCAATGAATTTATATAAGAATTTAACCTCCTAGTATACATAACTCAAACTGGTCACAAATATTCAGTGAATTATATTACAGTCCAAATACCAGTGTATTGGAATGGAAATAAATGTATATTACTGAATAGTGTGCCTAAAAAAATAAAACCTTTATTAAAATGTATGCTAAAAATTTAAAATATTAAAATTTAATAAAATTTCATTAAAATCATTTTATTTAATTAATTTCTTAAAATCATATAATTTGAGATTAATGTAGGGGTGGGTGTGAATATTTCAGGGCTTCGGGAAATTATTATTAGCTATTGTTGATGTGGGCATTAATATCCCATTCTATGTTATGTCCTCTGGGTTGGAAACATTTTAATTCAAAAATCCAAAAAGTTTCCCTTTTCGAAATCGTCCTTTTTAGATTGCTCCCCCTCCAATGTGGGGTGTATTTTTCTATAACAGTGATTTTCATTTTTTTAGGATTTTTGCGGTGGCATTGGGCATAATGTTTTGAAACACTATGTCCTGGAAAGGCTTTATAAATGTTGGTCAAATGTTCTCCTATCCTGATGCTTGCTGTACGAATGGTTCTTCCTACATACTGTTTGTTACATTCACACTGTAACAAATAGATGACTCCTTTAGTGTGACAAGATATAAAGTCTTTAATCGGATATTCTTTACCAGTCTCACAGGATGAAAATTTCTTTGTTCTGACCGTATTGGCTTCTTTGCATATCCTGCATTTGCCACATGGGTAAAATCCATTCATGTCTGGAAAGATTTTTGTTATTATTGGTTTCTCCACAGGATTTTGGGCTACTAAGTTTTTAATGTTTGCCGCTTTTTTGAAGATGATTTTCGGTTTTTGGGGTATCACGGGTCCTAGGACCTTATCATTCTGTAGTACCCCCCAATATTTTCGAAATACATGATTGAGCCATTTATAACCTGAAGAAAACTTCGTAACAAAAGCGAATTCATGGTGAAACCGAGTTTCTTCTGGTTTTATTTTCTTGACTGGTTCTGTCAATGCAGTTTGTTCAATGAGGCTCATTTTCTGAATTTCCTCATCCATCTCCTGTGGATTGTACCCTTTTTCCACGAATCTTTCTTTTAGTATCAGTGCTTGTTCCTGAAAGTCTGTTTTTTCTGTGCAATTCCTTCTTATTCTTCTGAATTGCCCTTTAGGGACTGCCTTGAGCCATGTAGGATGGTGGCAACTATCTAGGGCAATGAAGCCATTCTTGTCAGTCGGTTTGAAATAAGAACGGGTGGCAAACTTGTTACCTTTTCTAAAAATGGTCAGATCTAAAAAGTTGATGGAACTTTTACTATATTGATAAGAGAATTGAATTCCCCAGCTGTTACAGTTGAGGTTCTTCATGAACTTTATGAGAGATTCTTCATCCCCCCGCCACACTAACAATGTGTCGTCGATATATCTTCTCCATATCACTAGTTCCTTCACTTTTTCTGAAAAAATATTGCGATCTTCCCATAAGGCCATAAACAAGTTAGCCAAGCTTGGAGCAAACTTGGCCCCCATTGCAACACCCGTTTTTTGTAGATAAAACTCATGATTATAGTAAAAATAATTGTGTTCCATCCCGAAGACAAGTAGGTCAAGAATAAAAATTTTTTGTTTAAAAGGAATTTCATGATTTGCATCTAAAAATGTCCTCACCGCTTCGTAACCTATTTCATGTGGAATCACAGTGTAAAGAGATGTTACATCTGCTGTAACTAGCAGTACATCTCCTGTTATTTCTAATTCTGTGATTTCTTTGATACACTGGGATGTATCCTTCAGGTAAGCGGGAGTTTCTTGTACAAGTGGCTGAAGAAAAAAGTCCACATATTTGCCGATTCTTGAAGTTACTGAATCGATCCCACTTACTATAGGTCTCCCCGGGGGTTGGGTAAGGCTTTTATGAATTTTAGGGAGATAGTATATGGTGGGAATTCTTGGGCACAAAGGGACCAGGAATTCTTTCTCCTTTTTATTCAAGATGCCTTTATTATGACCTTCCTCAACGAGTTTTTCAAGTTTCTTCTTAAACTTCACGGTGGGATCTTTCTTCAGTACCTCATAAGTTTGTTTGTCAGATAAAAGGTTGTCCATTTCTCTTATGTAATCTTTCTTGTGTAACAGGACAATACCTCCCCCCTTATCTGCAGGTCTTACTATCAGCTCTTTATTTTCACACAATTCTTTTACGCCTTTATTTAAATCATGTTGTGATTTCTTTTCCACTTCTTTTGCCTCTAATTCTTTGATCACCAGGTCCCGAAAAATAGTCACTTGTTGACTGTGTAAACCTGGAGGGTTGAATAGTGAAGCATTTCTTAATCCCGAAGGTATTGAAGAAGTTGGTTGATATGAGACGTAATTTCTCTCCCCTGCTTTCGAGAGGAAATGTCTCTTGACATTTAATTTCCTCACGAATTTGTGGATGTCCACAAAAGTTTCAAACTTATTCATGGTTTGTTTTGGGGCATATTTGAGTCCTTTACTCAAAGTGTGTTCTTCGGACTTCGTTAATTCGATGCCACTCAAATTAAATATGCCCTGTGTGTTGATGGGACCTTTATTCTTTTTTTTTTTTTTTTTTCTCTTATCAATATAGTAAAAGTTCCATCAACTTTTTAGATCTGACCATTTTTAGAAAAGGTAACAAGTTTGCCACCCGTTCTTATTTCAAACCGACTGACAAGAATGGCTTCATTGCCCTAGATAGTTGCCACCATCCTACATGGCTCAAGGCAGTCCCTAAAGGGCAATTCAGAAGAATAAGAAGGAATTGCACAGAAAAAACAGACTTTCAGGAACAAGCACTGATACTAAAAGAAAGATTCGTGGAAAAAGGGTACAATCCACAGGAGATGGATGAGGAAATTCAGAAAATGAGCCTCATTGAACAAACTGCATTGACAGAACCAGTCAAGAAAATAAAACCAGAAGAAACTCGGTTTCACCATGAATTCGCTTTTGTTACGAAGTTTTCTTCAGGTTATAAATGGCTCAATCATGTATTTCGAAAATATTGGGGGGTACTACAGAATGATAAGGTCCTAGGACCCGTGATACCCCAAAAACCGAAAATCATCTTCAAAAAAGCGGCAAACATTAAAAACTTAGTAGCCCAAAATCCTGTGGAGAAACCAATAATAACAAAAATCTTTCCAGACATGAATGGATTTTACCCATGTGGCAAATGCAGGATATGCAAAGAAGCCAATACGGTCAGAACAAAGAAATTTTCATCCTGTGAGACTGGTAAAGAATATCCGATTAAAGACTTTATATCTTGTCACACTAAAGGAGTCATCTATTTGTTACAGTGTGAATGTAACAAACAGTATGTAGGAAGAACCATTCGTACAGCCAGCATCAGGATAGGAGAACATTTGACCAACATTTATAAAGCCTTTCCAGGACATAGTGTTTCAAAACATTATGCCCAATGCCACCGCAAAAATCCTAAAAAAATGAAAATCACTGTTATAGAAAAATACACCCCACATTGGAGGGGGAGCAATCTAAAAAGGACGATTTTGAAAAGGGAAACTTTTTGGATTTTTGAATTAAAATGTTTCCAACCCAGAGGACATAACATAGAATGGGATATTAATGCCCACATCAACAATAGCTAATAATAATTTCCCGAAGCCCTGAAATATTCACACCCACCCCTACATTAATCTCAAATTATATGATTTTAAGAAATTAATTAAATAAAATGATTTTAATGAAATTTTATTAAATTTTAATATTTTAAATTTTTAGCATACATTTTAATAAAGGTTTTATTTTTTTAGGCACACTATTCAGTAATATACATTTATTTCCATTCCAATACACTGGTATTTGGACTGTAATATAATTCACTGAATATTTGTGACCAGTTTGAGTTATGTATACTAGGAGGTTAAATTCTTATATAAATTCATTGATTTGTAAGTTATGTAGAGGGTTTAAACGATTTGTAAACAGGAAGTAGTTAATATCCTTCTCCGGTGTCAAATTCCTTTTTAAGAAGTTAATGGATGCAGTATAATAGAAGTCCGAGCGCTAAATATCACGTAAATTACAATTATCTCTTGAAGAACACTGTAAAAGTGACAATATAAGTGACTCTTATAGTTTAAACACTATCTGTGAAAAAAAAGAGACACTTCCGGCGCTCGGGACCTTCTCTGCAGACACCGGAAGAGGAAGATAACACTAACCTGCATAAATTGGCGGAAATGACGGCGCGCGCCTATCTCCCATCTCAAGTCGAAGCCCTATTGGAGGAAACGCGTCTGGAGGGAGGCGTGCCGTCATTGCGTCATCGGCGGTCCGTGCTGCAGCCGGACCCGATGCACCCAGAGATCCTCAGCCTGTAATTTTTTGATAATCTGCCCGTAACCGTTCTACTAAACTGTAAGTGCAAGTCTATATACAATAAATTGTTTACAAAGGTAATGCACTATTAGCCCCATCTGTTCTTTCATGTGCATTGGAACATCGTGGGGAGTACACTCTACTCACCCTAAGGAATAGGAGACATACGGTGGCTTATACAGAAGGAAGAAAGTGGGAACGATCCTATCCATCCATTGTGTTAAGGAAGCATCCTCATGCCCAAGATATTTAGAGGCTTGATTGTCTCTTACATCTGGTAAGAGGCTTGTATATACTTATCACCCGGGTGACCGTGCACGTGTGCAGGTGGAATTAGGACACTTGTTTTATCCACATGTGAATCATTATTATCAGGCACTTACCTTCTTTCCGCCGGGTAAGGAGGCATTTCACCAGGTGGAGGGAACACCTTATCATCACTTTGATTTATATTTGGATTCTTTTTCACCATTCCCACAACTTTGGACCACATTATTTAATGGACTTTCATTTTAGTGGTTTATTTGTTGGAGTCACGTTGAAAGTTTTTTAAGACTTCATTGATTGATTTAACACTTTATTCACTCTACACTGTGATATTTGGGTTTTCATCCTATATAATTTTTTTTTTTTTATATATTGTTTAATATATGATTTTCTCACCAATTTAGAAAAGCGCACCATCACCTTTTAACATTTACACCATATATCATCTGGTTGCAGCCTTTCACTCAATCAGCGCACCCCTTTCTTTCAACATATATAATGACAATCACAAAATTAAGAAAATAGGGTATCAAAAAGCAACACAATATTGTGCTATACTAAAAAATATATATAGCCATAAAAACACATATCAAATGCTCCATCATATAGAAGGATGTTAGAAAGGACAACATGGGACAAGAGGAGGGGAAGGGAGGGGGAGACAAAGAAAAAGAAAAAGAGGAAGAAGAAGGGGAAAGGAATGGGGAAGGGGAATATATATTCACAAAAAGGGTTTGTAACTGTTAACCTCATTGATGCCAGGGGGAATCACTACATTGAGCCTCTCAATTTAGCGAGTTTCACACTGTAGCAGATTTTTATCCCAGTTTCCGCCCCTGGGATCCTCTGGAATAACATCAAGAGCAAAAAACTTTACCAGCTCTGGTTTGAATCTGTGGTGTAGTCCAATGTGTCTTCCTACGGCCGTTAGTTTGCCACTATTTGAACAGTAAAGGTGTTCCCCTGATCCACTGGCGTAATTCTCGTCTTGTCTTGCCTACATAGTAGGCATTACAGTCACAAATCATAAGATAAATGACTCCTCTTGTGTCACAAGTGGTATGGACACGTGGTGAACAAAGGTCTCCACCAGGTAGACGGTAAGTGGTGCCGCCAGCATTCATGGGCAGCGGGGACACCCACCACACGGGAAGGTGCCACGGACGCCCATAGTCCACCAATGTCGTAGTGACTATGTATCAAACGATAGCTCTGCGAAACACAAGCTCAGGGGTATCCCTCACATATTTCTGTAAAACTTGGTGTTCTGTAAGCATATGCCAGTGGCGTGAGATAACTGTCCGAAGTGTCTGATGATGGGCCGAGAATTTGGTAATCAGTTTAACAGTGTGGGGTGGAAAAGGTTTTGGAGAAGGGTATAACAGAGAGCGTCTGTCCCTTTCATGGGCTTTGTTAAAAGCTTTTCTCAAATTAGTGCGTGTGTAGCCTCTCTGTAGGAGGAGTTCACGCAGAAGATCTGCCTGGACATAGTAGTCCTCAGCGCGGGAACAGTTACGGCGCAAGCGCAAAAACTGCGCATAGGGAATGCTATGAATGAGAGGTTTCCGATGTGAGCTGGTTGCATGGAGAGTATTACCGGCTGACGGTTTGCGATATAAGTCAGTAAGAAGATATCCATCAGAGGATTTCAAAATCATAAGATCCCGAAAAGGGATATGAGACTTGCTATGAGAATAGGTGAACCGTAGGTTCCACTCATTCTCATTAAGCCTGGCTAGAAATTCATCCAGTATATCCTCTGTACCAGTCCATGCCAGGAACAAGTCATCAATGAATCTGTGCCAAAAGAGCACATATTGTAGATAAGGTGCAAAATCTTCCTTGGAGAAGACCACCCTCTCCCATCTGGATCTTAAAGTTATTGTAAAGTCTTATATGTTATTTTCTTAAATAACAAGGAGGTTTATACTTACCTGCTCTGTGCAATGTAGTTGCACAGAGTGGCCCTAACCCTCCTCTTCTCAGGTCCCCTGCCAGTGTTCCTGGCTTCTCTTCTTGTTGGTGTGCCACTATAGGAAGCCATTTTATATCTTGTCACAGCTGCATGCTTGATCCCAATCCACACTGCCTGTGTCCATTGACACAGTCAGCTGTGCTTGGCACTGCCCTCCACTTCCTCATCACTGGATTTGACTGACAGCAGCGGGAACCAATGGCTTCCGCTGCTCTCAGCAAAGCTTGTGAGAACAGGGAGAAGAAGAGAGATCCACTGCTCTTGTGCACAGTGATGGATTGGGATTGGGCTCAAGTAAATATTGGGGAGGGGGTAAGGGTGCAAGACTTTAACCTAAACAGTTTATACCTTAAAGTGACATTAAAGTGGAGTTCCACTCAAAAGTGGAACTTCCGCTTTAAGTGGCCTTGACCCCCTGACATGCCACATTTGGCATGTCATTTTTTTGGGGGGGGGGGGGGGTTTGGTACCTAGTTTTGACAGATACTCGCTCCCACTTCCACTTGGGCTGCCTAGGCGGCCCAGGTGGGAGTTCTCCTCTCCCACTCCCTCCCTCCCTCCTATCTTCTGGGAGACGTCACAGGTCCCAGAAGATTGCCTGGGCAGTCAGGATGTGCAGAGTGACTCGTGCATGCGCAGTGCACACCGGGCTGTGAAGCTGCAAGCTGTCACAGCCGGGTGCCCACACTAGAGATTCCGGTGCCACTGGGAAAAAAGAGAGCCGAGGCTCCCGCCGGCCGCATCGCTGGACCATGGGACAGATGACTATATGTTTAATAAAAGTCAGCAGCTACACTTTTTGTAGCTGCTGACTTTTAACAAACACAAAAGCCAGTGGAACTCCACTTTAAAGTCTTGTTTTTTTTGTTTAGAAAAATAACAAACCTGTTATACTTACCTGCTCTGTGCAGTTGGTTTTGTACAGAGCTACCCAGATGACTTTATCAGGGTTAAGGTGCAACACTAATTCATATTTATTACTGCAGAGAGTCTGCTGTGCCACATTACAGCAAAGGTCTTTCTATGACTTTCTGGGACTCAAGAGTTTATATTGATGTTGGACCTTAAGTTATTGTAAAGTCTTATATGCTATTTTCTTAAATAACAAAGAGGTTTATACTTACCTGCTCTGTGCAATGGAGTTGCACAGAGTGGCCCTGACCCTCTTCTTCTCATGTCCCCCGCCAGTGTTCCTGGCTTCTCTTCTTCTTGGTGTGCCACCATAGGAAGCCATTTTATCTCTTGTCACAGCTGCATGCTTGATCCCAATCCACGCTGCCTGTGTCCATTGACACAGACAGCTGGGTTTGGCACCGCTCTCCACTTCCTCATCACAGGATTTGACTTAAAGCAACGGGAGCCAATGGCTCCCGCTGCTCTCAGCAAACCTTGTGAGAACAGGGAGACAAACGTATTATACTTACCTGCTCTGTGCAGTTGGTTTTGTACAGAGCTACCCAGATCCTCCACTTCTCGGGTCCCTCCTTGGCACTCTGGCCCCTCCCTGGGGACACCCCAGCCAAGCTGCTGCTCTGTGTGTCCATTCAGACATGGAGCCGCAGCTTGCTCCGTCCCCTCTTTCTCCTTTTTGGCTCACTGACTTTGATTGACATTGCCCCTGCTGCTGTCTCAGCCAAAGATAAGATTCTCATGCAACATTGCTAGATCAAAACAGGGCTCAGGTAAGCATTAGGGGGCTGGGTTTTTTTTTATCTTAATGCATAGAATAAAAAAAAAACCTTCTGCCATTAGAACCACTTTAACCAGTTCTGGACCGGAAGGATTTGCCCCCTTAATGACCAGGCCATTGTTTGCAATTCGGCACTGCGTTAATTTAACGGACAATTGCGCAGCCATGCGATGCTGTATCCAAAAAAAATTGATGTTGTTTCTCTCCCCAAATAGAGCTTTCATTTGGTGGTATTTGATCACTTGTGTGATTTTTATTTTTTGCGCTATAAACAAACAAAAAGAGCAACAATTCTGAAAAAAAAAAAACAATATTTTTCACATTCTGCTATATAACATTCTCCAAATCAAAAAATTATTTAAAAATCAAAATTTTTCATCCTTTTAGGCCAATTTTGTATTCTGCTACATATTTCTGTTAAAAAAAATTGCAATAAGCATATTTTGATTGGTTTGCACAAACGTTATCTACAAGCTAGGGGAAAGATTTATGTCATTTTTATTTATGTATTTTTTTCTACTAGTAATGGTGGCGATCTGCGATTTTTAGTGGGCTGCGACATTGCGGCAGACAAATCGGACCCCTAACTGACATTTTTGACACTTTTGGGGGGACCAGTGACATTACTACAGTAATCAGTGCTAAAAATATGCACTGCTACTGTAATAATGACACTAGCAGGGAAGGGGTTAACCTAGGGGTGATCAAAGGGTTAAATGTGAGTCTAGGGGAGTGTTTTCTAACTGTGGGGGGGGACTTGTGAAATGATCACACAGACATGTGTTTCTATATAGAAGGATCGCAGGCGCTCTGTGATCATTTCAAAGAGAACAACAGTTGGCTGTGTTTACAACAGCTGACCGTCCTTCTCTCTCAGCAGGGAGCGATCTCGGGTGCCCGGCAGCAATCAGTGCCACCCGTCCTGTGCATCAGCATCGCTGCTGCCTTGTGGGGATGGGTGCGTGCCTCCGGCGGCTCGCTTACCCCCAGGACCGCTCCCGCGAGCCGACTTACCCCTACGTCAGTTTGTGCAGTCGAGCAAGCCTGCCGCATAAATCTGTGGCGGGCTGTCGACAAGCGTTTATTGCATGTAATGCATTAATGTAAAACATTTTTAGGCTTTTGAACCACTTTAAATACTTAATTTACATTTACAATTGCATGTTTTACTTACCTTCCATTTAAATCACCACTTCTACATTTAGTTTCAATTGTGCTTTCAAATGTGTAAGGGTTTGTGTTACTGTTTTAGAGGGATTTCACCAAACCTAGGCTGTTATTCTCCACTATTTAATTGCTTCAGATCAGTTTGCATATTGAGCATATTCCATACTGAAACAATAATAGACTGACTTCCCAGGAGAGTGGAGGAAAGAGCCAATGCAAACATTCTCCATCCATAACTATGATAAAGAACATGCTGTGACAGAGGGAATACAACAATGATGCTAAATAATGTTTTGAGACATCAATTGTATAATAGGAAAATTGGAGAAGACATTTTTTATATTATGCTAGAAAATATTCATAATTCCATCATAAATTGAAGCAGTAGTTTAATATAAGTTCTCTTTGATTGTGAATCTAGATTTACTATGGAGAATCCTTTGGGGAAATCCCAGGAAAAAAAGGAAAGCATTGACGTCTGAGTTTGCAACCTTCTCATTTGTACATCTACATGATGTTAAAAGATTTTTTATACTTGGATTGTAACTTAATTCTAATTAACACTTGAAATAAATGCCTTGGGAATGAAGATGCTCCATTGGGATGACTTTAGAGTTTGGTCCGAATCTAAGTTCAGAGGGAACTTCGACTGTTTAATTATTTGGATTAAATTTGAACTTGTTCTGCCAAATGTCTCATAATGCTTAGCAAAGGTCTTGCATCTGACCAGAAGTCAGCCAATGAGGGTTTTCAAAAAAGTTGTAGCCCACATACTATAAAAGACTTGTCTCGGCAGCAGGGAGAGTTTGCAATGTAGCGTGCTACTACAGCTATACAGCGCTATATACAGCACTATATTCAGCCCATCTGCATTCACTGTGCTTCCATAAGACCCAACTATTCTTTTTAAGACTACTTTCTTGTTTCATGTCCACATCCCTGCGGACCCACCCCCCCCCCCCCACCGCCTTTTTTTTTATTTATTTTTGAGGGGTATTTATTTTCTCTCTTCATTTGCCTTTAGCATTTACTGAACCAGTGCACCAGATATTGTTGTGGTGCAGTTTAGTACCTTTGGCAATAAGAATAAAAGTTTTTCAAGAGGTGTCAGAGGTTTACCTAATGGCTCTTCCAGTAGGTTACTGTATTAAACAGCTGTCAGGTTTCTCTGCCCTAGCTGCTGAACGGAAGAATAACTATTTTTCCAGCCACATCTATGCTCAGTGGCCCAATGTCAGCTTGGCCAAATGTCTGGCTTTTTAGTTCCTGCCTTTGTAGCTTTGTAGCTGGTGGATATAGCCTCCTTTCTTGAATTTGTGGCTTGTGCTGTGCCTCAGTATCAGGTTTCTGGCAATCATTTTTTTACCAGCAATGCAATGCCTGCCCTCTACCACCATGTGGAAGGTAATATTTCCAAGTTTCTGGACCACCCTGTCAGAAGGCAGGTCCATCTGACCACAGACATGTAGTCCAGCAGTTTGGGTAAGGATAGTAAATATCTTTTCCTGACAGACTCCATGGCAGCACACGTATGGGTAGGCTCCGCCTCCTCTCCTACCCTATAGGACCCCACTCCCATAAATTTTTGCTCCAAGCCAGGAGCCGTGTCCAAGCCGGTCTTCCCGACATGCTGACCGCCCCGCACACAAATCTTGCTGGGGTTGTAGGGCTGTAGTCCCTGAGGATAGATCCTTGTGTGATGCCTGCTATTCTCGGGCAATCAAGGAAAAACAAGTCCCAGATCCACCAGTGGAAACCCTGGTCAGACGGATCGTGCAAGAATCCTTAAGGGATTGGGATTCCAACCGGCTGTCTGGGCATACAACCGATACTCCAGTTCTCCCTCAGAGGGAAGACGTAGAGCCAGGCACTTCCCAGCCGAGTCGCTTCTCGGATTCCTCTGAAAGTGAGGATGACCTAGAAGACCAAAGTTCAGGTTTTGATTTTGCCATGATCTCTCCGCTAGTAAGAGCGGTAAAAGAGGCGTTAAAATGGGAAGAGCCAGCAGACTCCCCAGCAAAACAGAAGAAATACTTTAAACATCTCAAGAAAGAACGGGATCATTTCCCTTTTCTGAATGAGCTGGGGGAAATCATTACAGACGAATGGCATGGAGTTGAAAGAAAGAATTCCTTATCGTCCAAATTTTCCAGGTTATATCCTTTTAAGACCGACAAGGTGAAGCATCTTGATTCTGCACCTACAATAGACGCAGCCTTGATGAGGCTAGTCAAACACGTTACCCTACCTTTGGAAGATTCCGTCTCATTTAAAGATGGTCTGGATAGACGAATTGATACGGATCTCAAAAAGATCTATCTGTTAGCTGGTATGACCTGCAAGCCAGCCCTAGCCCTTGCAGCCACATCCAAAGCTATGGAGGCTTGGGTAGATAACGTGGAGACCACACTGAAAGGTGTCTCAGAAGAAGCAGCCAGAAGCTCGGCTGTGTATGAACTAAGGTTAGCAACGGCCTTTTTGGGAGAGGCTTCCATTGATATCATTCGCCTGGTGGCGCGGGTCATGCTCTCTTCTGTCACGGCCAAACGTGCTTTATGGTTACGTCCCTGGCTGGCCGATCCTGCTTCCAAACAAGCCTGGTGCAGGATTCCGTTTGAGGGTGCGTCCCTTTTTGGCAACAAGCTGGACAGTGCCATTACCCGTGCCACTGGTGGCAATTCAGGTTTCCTCCCTCAGGATCGCCGTTTGTTTGACCGCAGAAGATTTCAGCACAAACCAAGTTCGGATCGATCCAGAGAAGCTCGATCTTACAGGCCTGGACGTGAGTTCAGAAAGAATTGGAAAAGATCTCAACCTACAGGTAAGAAGTTCAACAAGGGAACACCTTCTAGTGGTCGGGAGACCACAAAGTCTTTTTGATATCAGGCCTGCTCAAGCGTTGCGAGTAGGCGCTCGTCTACGTCAGTTTGCGCACGTTTGGGCAGCCTTGATTACGGACCAGTGGACCGTCAAGACTGTGTCTCATGGTCACGTTTGGTCTTTCGAAGAAACTCCAATTCTGCGGTTCATCCCTACGGCTCTACCTCGCGTGGAAGAAAAGAAGTCAATTCTTCTGTCATACGTAGATTCCCTGATCTCTCAAGGTGCTGTCATCCCAGTTCCGGCCGAAGAAAGGTTTCAAGGCCTTTATTCACCTCTATTCATGGTGCTAAAGAAAAACGGTTCTTGGAGACCGGTCATAGACCTGACTCATCTGAACTCTTTCATAAAGAAAGAGAGGTTCAGGATGGAGACACTCTTCACTATCCGCCAAGTGGTGCAACCAGAAGATTGGATGATCTCCATAGATCTAAAAGATGCCTATTTCCATGTCCCAGTGGCAGCAGAACTACAAAAGTTTCTTCGCTTTGCCGTGGGTCAAGTGCATCTCCAGTTTACCTGTCTCCCTTTCGGGCTTACCACCTCACCTCGAGTCTTTTCAAAGGTCTTACTGGCTATTGTAGCTCTGATCAGATCGAAAGGGATCCGACTGTTTCACTACTTAGACGATCTGCTTCTTCTTTCTCAAGACCAAGCACAGATTCTGCAACACAGATCTCAGGTAATCTCCACCCTTCAAGAATTCGGGTGGCTCTTGAATCTGGAGAAAAGCCATCTGGATCCGTCAAAATCCTTGATCTTCCTGGGGGCACTCTTCAACACCTCCAGAGGCACCATCTCTCTTCCAGTGGAGAAGATTCCGGTGATCCGCAGCAGAATACAACCGGCAATGTCAACTCCTTATCTTCGGGCATCACAGTGTCTGAAAATAATAGGGACCATGGTCTCCACGGCCCCCATGGTCAAGTGGGCACAGTGGAGGATGAGGCCCTTTCAAATCGGTTTCCTCCGCCAATGGAGCTCTGGGAATCCAGACACTCCTGTACGGATAACATCCTCTATGAGGGCGAGTCTGTCTTGGTGGCTACAACGGGAAAATCTCCTGAATTGTCATTCGATCGTTCCCGTTCCTTGGATCGTTGTGACATCGGATGCCAGCCAGACGGGCTGGGGTGCGCACTGCCTGTCAGAGGTGGCCCAGGGCAGGTGGGACTTTCCCACCCTCGGGTTGGTCTCAAATGTCCTGGAGCTTCGGGCAGCTTTTCGTGCCATCATGGCTTTCCGTCACTTGGTGAAAGGGTCCTCGGTCCTTCTACGGCTAGACAATACGACGGCAGTCGCATATATCAAGAGGCAAGGGGGCACCCGCAGTTCCTCCCTTCTGGAAGAAGTGAAACCGATCATGGCATGGGCCCAACGGAATCTTGCCAATCTATCAGCTGCTTATCTTCCAGGAGTCCAGAACGTTCAGGCAGATTTTCTGTCAAGAACCAATCTAGACAACAACGAATGGTCTCTTCATCCAGAAACCTTCAAGTGGGTCATCTCTCTGGGGATTCTTCCAGAAGTAGACCTGTTTGCCTCTCCAAACAATGCCAAACTGACGAAATTCTACTCGAGATGGCGTTATCCCCAAGCCTACGGGGTAGATGCTCTGACGGACCACTGGAAGTTCCACAAAGCATATGCTTTTCCCCCGGTCCCAGTGATATTCAAGTTCCTGCAGAGACTCAGGAGAGAGAGGGTAGAAATCATAGCAATTCTTCCGTTTTGGCCAAGGAGGCCCTGGTTTCCTCTGCTGCTCCAACTGAGCTTTCGGGATCCTGTTCCCCTGCCATTCAGGTCGGACCTTCTATCTCAGGGTCCAGTGCTGCATCCATGCCCAGCGCAGTTACATCTCATGACATGGTCCTTGAGAGGGAAAGACTAAAAGCTCTTGGCTGTCCAAGTGCGGCAATGTCCACAATGATGAGTGCCAGGAGACCGGGCACCAACAAAGTCTACGAGAGGATCTGGTCTAAGTTTGAGGATTACATGTCTAATGAGTCCGATTTCATCACTAATCCTAAGATCCATCACATTCTGGGGTTCCTCCAGACAGGCTTAGACCTATCTCTGGCTGTTGGCTCTCTTAGAGTACAGATCTCAGCAATCTCTGCCTTCACGGGGACCTCATGGGCAAAACATCCTCTGGTCCGGCAGTTTTTCAGAGGTGCGTCAAGAATGAGACCTCCCAGGAAACCCAGGTTCCCCAAATGGGACCTTCCACTAGTCCTTGAGTTTCTCTCAACAACAGTTTTGGAACATGGAGATTCCTTCTTCCTTAAGAATCTGTCTATGAAGACGGCCTTTTTAGTAGCCATCACATCGGCTAAACGTGTCTCTGAAATTAGTGACCTAGGTTGCAAAGAACCTTTTCTGACATTTTTTCCTGATCGGGTTGTCCTGGTCCCTATGCTAGGGTCCAATCCGAAGGTAAATTCAGTTTTTCATGTCAACCAAGAGATTGTTTTACCTACATTCAAGTCTCAAGATGACCAGAGTACCCATCCGTTGGATGTGGGCGAAGTCCTTCAAACATACTTGAAGTTCACAGCTTCCTTTCGCAAGTCAGACTATCTATTTGTTCTCTTTTATGGAAAGAACAGAGGCAAGAGGGCTTCTTCCAGAACAATTTCTAGCTGGATAGTTCAGACCATCCAGTGGGCATATAGAGCCAAGGGACTGGCTCCTCCGGAAGTGGTGACGGCTCATTCCACCAGAGGGATTTCTACGTCTTGGGCGGCTTCCCTTCATGTTGCACCAGATGTCATTTGCAGAGCGGCCTCATGGTCCTCAATTAACACTTTCATGTCACACTATTGTGTTGAACCTGCTTCTTTATCCTCAGTTGATTTTGGTTTAAAGATTTTGTCTGTTGACGGTGCAAATTAAACCTATTTCTGTTTGACCAGCAGTTGCCCACCCGGGTGTGTATGGCTAGTTATTTCCCATACGTGTGCTGCCATGGAGTCTGTCAGGAAAACGGAAAATTTATATCAATACTTACCGTAATTTTCCTTTCCTGATAGAACTCCATGGCAGCAGGAGTTCCCTCCCATCTGCTGGAGTAGTCTATATATGGAACACGGCTCCTGGCTTGGAGCAAAAATTTATGGGAGTGGGGTCCTATAGGGTAGGAGAGGAGGCGGAGCCTACCCATACGTGTGCTGCCATGGAGTTCTATCAGGAAAGGAAAATTACGGTAAGTATTGATATAAATTTTCCGTTTTACTGCCCACTGGGTAAACTAACAGGTATCCAGGAAGGATGCAGAATGGGGCACAACATTGGTTGTGCTGCCCCTCATCCTTACAGTTGGTAATGGTGAAAGTGCAGTTGCCTCAATCTCATCTTCCTCAATGCCCTTTTTGGGTGTGCCATCCTCTGAACCACCGGCAATCAGTAACTATTTAATGATTCAAGCAAAAAATGTCATACAGTGTTGCAACTAGTATGCCCAGGAGACAGAAGCCACACTGGAGCAGAGGTTCTGTCAGCTATGCAGGGGCAGACCTAGAGGTTCTTAGCCCATGTTGTGCCAGAAAGGGTCATATGGGACAATGGCACTAACCTGCTTTATTTTTTAATTGACCCCACACTGGACCCATTCCTTGAGTGGGGGTCGTGAGTCAGATTAACCACTATCTACAATAGGCGATGGCAATGAGGAACATGAAGTTGAGTCAATTGTGGATTGTAAGAAAAGAAGGAGTACTATCCAGTACTTGATTAAATGGAAAGGCTATGGTCCAGAAGAAAATTCATGGGAGCTAGAAACCAATTTTCATGCCAAAAGACTGACACAAGCATTTTTCCAGGCTCATCCTGAAAAGATTTTACAAATGGGCATCTGGAGGGTCCCATTGGGGGGGGGGGGACAATGTAAGAGAAGTTCAGCTAGACCAAAACAGGCACTAGCAGGCATGCATGTGCACAATAGTGTGTGCACAAGAAGAAAGGTGCGTGTCCGCGCATTGGATCCAAATGGCCTATTTAAGCTGAGCAATAACAGAAGAACATTGCTGAGTGGTCTTTCAGCTTGTTCCTGTTCACCTGTGCCCAGACCTGCTTGTTTGACTCAGCTTGTCCTCGGCTCTCCTCTGGATTCCTGCCTGCCTACATGTGACCTTGGCTAGTGTTTTGACCCTGCTCCTGTCTCATGCCTTTGTACCTCGCTGCCCGACTGTGTACTGACTTCGGCTTGTATCCTGACACCACTTCCGTCTTACGTTCCTGTACCCGCACTGCCCGGCTGTTGACAACCCCTTGGCTTATGTTCCGGCTACGCTCCTGCCTTCTCATCCATATTCACGGAGTTGCAGTTCCAGGTGTCTGTCCGGTGCACCACAGCCATTGGTTACCTATCAAGGCTCAGCTGGTGCCACCTGCTATACCGGCCCCCGTGCCACTCTGTGCCCCACACCACCTGTCATCTCTACCAGGGGTGTTGGACAGGAGGTGCAAGAGAAGCCCCTTCTACAGCCCAATCTCCACCAGGTACATGATAAATGGCCTCAATTCTCAACCTGTGGGATCCTCATTGTGTTTTTCTTTAAAATGTCAGGGAACAGAATATTTCTCTCTCCCGTGAATAATGGTGCGTTTGTGTTTGCTGATGCAAACCCACAGCAGGCGTGATGTCCGACAGACATATAACAGGCAACAAGGGCATAGAATTCCATATATAAAAAATGAGGTCCCACAGTTAATGAAATGTTTTATACAATGTATTTTGCCGTCCATTCCTAGAATCTCCTGTATTTGATGCCACATAAAGCCGCAAGTCCCACAATTTCTGACTGCGCACTTAAAATTTCCTTTGGTCAAAAAATGAAGACCATTTGTCCAGTTGGCTATTGTGGGAATATTTGGGAATCTGTACTCTGCTGGGAGCAACTATGCTCCTCAAGTCACGGGGGTTTTCTATAAATAAAACAGGGCTTATCAGTGATCTGACTACCCAAAATTGGATCTTTCTTTAGGATGTCCCAGAGTTTGTGAAAGATCCGCGTGAGTGTTATTGCAAATACTCGGGCTCTCATATAAGAGTAAATATTTGTTTTAGGTCTCTTCTATATGGATATCTGAGTAACCCTTGTCCCTAAATTTCTTTTTCAAGGTGCTACTCTGTTCCATATACTCACATTTTAAAGTGCAGATGCGCCTAATGGGCGGAATACAGGATAAGAATATCGGACGAAAATTTCCGTTCAGCGAGCGATCGGCCGATATTCTACTTGTTAATGTCCAGCCATCAATGAGCGATATCGATATAGTGAACGAAAAATACCGTTTGAAAGACCCGAAAAATTCTGTCGTCTCGTTTGCGAAAGAACGATATTCTATACGTTGATGTTGAGGTCGTTCAGTTTAACCTCATCACGCATGTCCGAAAATATTTTTCCGGAAATGTTTGTTGACCCGGAAGCATTGTACAATGTCAAGAAGTTTCGTAAACACGAATGAAAAAAGCTAAAGAAGTCCTCTCAGCCAAGATATAGCATGGAATGTCAAATAGACATATGCCATGTATGTGAAACGTGAGGATTACGTATCTAATTAATTGGTCTGTAACGTTTTTTTTTTGGATCGTTGATGTTGGCAACGTTTTCGACCGACGAACACTGTTTCAATAGTCGGCGGGCACCGGTCGGGCGATATTCGGGCCGTGTATGTTGGCAACGTTTTCGACCGACAAATACTTTTTCAAAAGTCGGTGGTCGAATGATCGGGCGATATTCTAATTGTGTATTCACACCATAAGTCAACAGAATTGTCCAAAAGATACATTTTTTTTATCTGAAGATAGAAATGACCCGCGCTGGGTTTAAAATGCGTCCTGGATAGAATGGACCCATCTTCTCCTCTGATCTCAACTCAAGATCTAAAAAGATTAGAGAATTACTATCCAAGACATGAGTAAAGCTGATGCCATATGGATTATTCTGACAGTGATTAAAAAAAAATCAGTTCAGCGTCAGTACCATCCCATATTATTAGGACATCTTTGTTGTACCTGCCATACAAGACCAGGTTCGCACCAAAGGGTTATGGGACCAGATGTATTGTAGTTCCCAATAGCCCATGAAACGATTTGCATAACTAGTTGCAAACCTGGCCCCCATGGCAGTACCCTGTGTCTGTAATGTTTCCCCATGAAGGGAAAATAATTGCGAGGGCATATTGAATACCATCATACAGAAACTGGGCCTGTTTGTGATAAAAGTGTTGTTCCCTACATATGAAGTTTTGTATGGCTAGTAGGCCGAACCCATGTTTGATTGAAGTATACAATGATGTCACATCCAATAAGAGCCATCAATATCCTTCCCGCCAAGTGTAGTTGGATAATATATCCAACATATGGCCAGAATCTTTGACGTAAGGGGGGAGATTCTGAACCAAATCCTGCAGGTGGTAATCAATGTAGCAGCCAAGGTTGCTCGTGAGGCTCTCAATACCCGCTATGATGGGTCTCCCGGGAGGATTTTTGTCATCTTATGTAGAAACATTTCAAGTATATAAATCAATAAAATAATAAAGGTGCTATTTCCTTAAACCCATGGAAACATAAAAACCTAAGTAATATATAACATACGTAATACAATAATAATCGTACACTGTATCATATGAATCCAATGATACACAAAGTGCTCAGTGCAAAAAAAAAACAGTTGCAAAAAATTAAAATAGGCAAATTATCATATAAATATATTACACACTGTGTCATATGAATCCAATGAGGTAAAAATCGCTCTCAGTGCAAAAAAAGTGCAAAAGACTGCAATACAATATAAATAAATATAGTAATCCAAAAATGCATAGGTTCATATAGGATCTTAAAGTGATAAGTGCAAAACCAGTGCAAAAAGTCTCTGGTGGTGAACTGCAAAGGTGAATCCACTCGTGCTCCCCCTCTCAGGTATGCACTCACCAGAGGATAAAATCCCGGCAGGGGTCACAGACACCAACAGATAACCGGAAAAATGGTATGTCTCCTTTCCTCCCTCAATATGCCAGGTCACTGGGGGCTCCCATCACAGGGATTACACAAGCAGGTATCAAGCTCCCCAGTCTACACAGCCACAAATCTGGTTCCATCCTGGAACGTTTATTATTTTATTGATTTGTGTACTTGACATGTTTTCATATACATGTCTATCCCTCTTTCTTACATTCTTTCCATTTTCATATCCCATATGCTGGGATATGTGAGGTAGGCTGCAGCCTTGTTGCACATATCCTAGCGTGGAATTAATTTATTTCATGAATCCATCTCAGATCCTTCAGACAAATATTTAACCAGTTCTGGGCCAGAAGGATTTGCCCCCTTAATGACCAGGCCATTTTTTGTGATTCGGCACTGTGCTACTTTAACAAAAAATTGCACGGTCGTACGACACTATACCAAAATAAAATTGATGTTCTTTTTTTCCCACAAATAGAGCTTTTTTTTGGTGGTATTTGACCACCTCTGCGATCTTCTTTTTTTTGCGCTATAAACAAAAAAAGAGCAACAATTCTAAAAAAAACAATATTTTTCACATTCTGCTATATAACATCCCCCCCCCCTCCCCAAAAAAAAATGTAAAAATCAAAATTTTTCATCCTTTTAGGCCAATTTGTATTCTGCTACATATTTTTGGTAAAAAAAAATGCAATAAGCGTATTTTGATTGGTTTGCACAAAAGTTATCGTGTCTACAAACTAGGGGAAAGATTTATGCCATTTTTATTTATTTATTTTCACGATCTGCGATTTTTAGCGGGACTGAAAAATTGTGGCCGACAGATAGGACCCCTAACTGACCTTTTTGACACTTTTGGGGGGACCAGTGACATTACTACAGTAATCAGTGCTAAAAATGTGCACTGTTACTGTAATAATGACACTGCCAGGGAGGGGTTAACCTAGTGGGTGATCAAAGGGTTAAATGTGAGCCTAGGGGAGTGTTTACTAACTGTGGGGGGAGGGGCTTGTGAAATTACCTTAGAGACCTGTGATCCTATATAGATGGATCACAGGAGCTCTGTGATCATTTCAAAGAGAAGAACGGTCAGCTGTGTTTACAACAGCTGACCGTTCTTCTCTCTCAGCGGGGTGCGATCGTGGGTGGCCAGTGGCAATCGCGGCCACTGGCCCCATGCATCGGCATCCCCGCTCGCCCCCCAGCACCACGAGTGTGACCGACGTAGTACTACGTCGGTTTGCGCACCCGAGCCAACCTGCCATAGTAAAACTGCGGCGGGCAATCAGCAAGTGGTTAATTCTGATATGCAACATCAAAAGGGCTCTATTCACTTTAGTCTCGCTCTACGCCCCAAACGCCCACCAAGTTCACTTCCTCAATAAAGTAATGAGGAAAATTCCCCAGATACAAAAGGGCTACCCAACTATTTGCGGAGACTTCAATTGCTCCTGACTCATCTATGGATAAATCAAATTTGCATCCTAGATGGGACCCCAAACGTTTAAAATTCATTCATAACAATGCACATTTGATGTATGGAGATACCATATTACTGAACAAGGATATACTTTTTTGTCTTCTTCACACAATTCCTACTCCCGCTTAGATTATTTCTTGGTAGACAAATGGTTACAAACAGAAAATTAACGAGTCTGATATTGCACCTATTTCATGGTCTGACCATGCACCAGTCAGTATTGTCAAACCCAACCCAAAATCACCTCCACCCTATAAACTATGGAGAGCAAATACATTTGTAATTAAATCCTCCCCATATGCAGAAAACCTGCAAAAACATCTAAAATAATTTTGTAAAACCAAAATGGGTTCAATATCAGACTCTGCTATTTTGTGGACAGCACAGATGCAGCGTATAGACCAGATTACCAAAGACCTAGAATGCAAACTCCTTAAACATGACCAGCCCCAACCCAACTACACTTTGCAAAATAATGGTCCTATGCCATGTGCTCAGAGCTCTTCTGCTGGACACATTTGATAAAAATGTTTGCAGAATTAAAGCCAAACACTATGCGACCAATAACAAAGCAGGCAAAGCACTGACACTACACATCCAAGGCCACTGCATCAAATATAAAATCCCCTACATCATGCATACTATCACCAAGGGCAAGCTTACTAACGCTCAAGATATAGCTGACGCGCTCAGCAACTATTATGATATGCTCTATAACATACAAAAAGATTCTTCAACCATTCATCCATCCCAGACCTCTATTGATGAGTTCTTAAAGAACCTTAACCTTCCCTCTCTTTCCTTAGAACAACTACAGGAACTAAACTCACCGTTCAAGATAGAAGAAATCACTAAGGCTAATAATTCCTTACCTAACAGCAAATCTCCAGGTCCCGACTGGCTCACTGGGGAATTCCATAAACAATTTCATGACACACTAACACCCCAACTATGCCAATTATTTACAACGCAGCCTCTTCCTCAGCCTTCCCAAATGAAATGTTAAAAGCAATCATAATCACACCACCCAAGCCAGGGAAAGATCCCATGTCGCCACAAAACTTTAGACTGATTTCCCTACTAAACAGCGACATCAAATTACAAGCCAAACATCTAGCAACCCATTTAATGAAATACCTCCCCTTCCTCATACACAGAGATCAAGCAGGATTCATAAAAGGGAGGTAGTCCTCCGATGCTATGAGGCATCTAGTTAATATTATCAATTTCTCTGAACGAACGTGCATGCCTTCTCTGCTCCTCTCGTTAGATGCAAAGAAGGAGTTCGACAGGGTCAATTGGGCCTACCTGCGTGCAGTACTGAACAAATTTGGTTTTGTGGGCAGAATCTCTTCAGTCATCATAGCATTATATACTAACCCTAAGGCCCAAGTCTACATTGAAGAAATGCTTTCTTGGCCCTTTTTTTATAATGAATGGCACTAGACAGGGCTGCCCAATGTCCCCCCTGATCTTCAATCCCATAATGGAACCCTTAGCAGAACATATTAGATCAAACCCAAATATTTCAGATTTTAATATTGTCAACTCCATGCAAATAATTGGTCTTTTTGCAGACGATGTCATCCTTATGGTTACTATCCCAACTTCCTCTTTACCCATTATCCATTCTGTACTCAAAGAGTTTGGAAGAATCTCATACTACAAAGTAAATGATACAAAATCCCACATTCTTGACCTTGCATACAAAGGTATAGATGGAAGAAAGAGGCTAAAGCAGTGTCAAGCCGTCCCCCCAAAGAAATATTAGAACAATAGCACAAAAAAGTCCCACTGGGGTTAGAGCGAGGCATGCACTTCAAGGAAGTAAGTAGGTAGCAATGTAAAAAAGATGTAAAACATTACAATTTTATTTTAAACCAAAGTGAACCAAGAGAGTGAGTAAAAACAATCACTCCAGACAATAAAAAGTGACACAATACCAGTATGAAATATACTGCTAAAAGTCTAGAACAAATATTTTTCAGTTCTCATGGGTAGACAAGCATACTGATAGTTGTTCAATTAGACATCCCAACATGTTTCAAAATCTTGGATAATTTCTTTATCAGGGGAAAAGAAGAGCACAGGATTTTTTCTTCTATAAATATAATACAAAGGTCTAGTACAACATACGTGAGTAAAGTATAGTAAAACAAAACATCCTATCCACATGTGAGATATACGAACAGGTCAACCATACTTACAACACTGGAGTGTGTCATCGAGAGTATGAATCAGCTGTGATATTTAGAGAAAGGCCATTCTGGGGGAGTTAGGCAGTCATATGATGCTGAAAACATGTCTCATAAAGTATGACGGTCAAAAGGAGCTGACGAATAGGTGGCAACAGTTTAATTAACCATGGTGAAGCCCATATAGGGCAGTATTAAATACAGGCAATATTGTAAACAAATAGATGCCACAAAATTACTATATAGGTATGCTAAAATGCACCCCCAGGTTGCTCACGCAAATCGCCCTAAAAAGGGAGGGGAGTCACCATGAACACAGGGGAAGGAAAGGAGTATATATGAGAAAATATGAGATGTTATGAGGGTAGTGAAGTATATACCCTCAATTTTTAGGTCCCCAGTACTACTTTGCATTATCAGATCCATTATTAATAATATTATTATTTATTCATTCATCATTTTTTATCATATATTATATATGTTTTTTTGTCATTTTCTTTTTTCTTTGTCATCATTGTTATTATACTTCATGCATCTCCTTCTCCCGTACTATCCCTGTATCACTGTTACTATCACCACTCGCAGCTGTTTGTGGCCGGTATTCATTACCAATTTGTTTACATACATTCCTGACCTTTGCCCCTTAGTGGGGTGGGGTGGAGGGATGTGGGTGGTGCAGACCGGCTATATAACAGTCTGGGAATTGATGGTGGGTCAGTGACGATTTTGTCTCTGAGGAAGAGGGTTCGCCCTCAAAACGCGTAAGCCAGGTAATTGTGGACGCCATCACCCCATCCAGCAGTATAGAAGTGGTCTGGAGGTGATTTGTTCCCAATTTCTACATGCATATATACATCTTATGTTTGTGAGTATAATGTATGCTACCTATTTGGATTGTAATAAACTTTTTTAGTGGTAATGCACAAGGTCAGTGTGCCCTTCTCCTGTTGTTGTCTTTCAGTGTTTTTCGGATACCCTTGGTCCTGAGGGGGCAGCAAGACCACCTATTTTTGTGCTACAAAGACCATTTAGAACATTTACAGTAACTTCCCGCATACCACTTGAGCGCAGGAGAGATACTGTTTTTGGAACTTCCCCAAGATTGCCCAGAGGAAGAGAAGAAAAGTTAGGAAATTCTGCAACATGAATTCTGGAAGTGTTGCTTCAAAGTCATTCACCATGATGGCGTCGTTTGGACCGTCTGATCCATTTGGTCTGTTTAGAAGTGGAACGAGAAGAATTGGAAGAAACAGATGAGTTGTCAGAAGCATAAGACTGTGATTTAACATGTCTTTGATGTTGTATATTCTTTTTAGGTTGTAACCCAGGGGCAGACTGGACCGGGGGCAGGGTGGCAATTTCCCCCCCCCCCCCCCCGGGCCGGTCTGACGCCCCCAGAAAAGGCCACTACTGCAGCAGCAGCAGCTCCGTTTTATTGCAGAGGGACCCGGCTGGCCGAGACCTGGTTGTTCTACTGCTGGCCTGTATCTTCTGCACTGGTTGCTAGAATTGCCTGCCGCTTGGCGTCTAACAACCAGTGACGTCATGTTCTTGAGAAGGAATGCGAGGCTGAGGCTCCAGCATTCAGAGCGGAGGAGAATCTTCCTCCTCCTCCGTGCCTAGGGAGCTTCAGCCGAACACCGAATCTCCTGCCTCACTGCAGGTTAATAACCCATCTCCTCCTTCATGTCGTTCCCGGGCCACTCTGCATTCCTTCCTGGTAAGTTACATTCACTTATCAGTCCTCCTACATCATTCATTTAACCCCTCCACCTCACTTACCCTCCCTCTACACAGCTCTTCTCCTTCCCAAATACTGATACAGTCCTGCAGTAAATCAAACATTCTTACACCAATCCCCCTGCCCCCCTTCTATTTATCCTTTCTGCTGTTCTTGTCTATCTGCTATCTTCTCACATAAAGCAGCATTACACCCATCATGGAGGCTCAGGTGTCAGATCTAGGCATTCCACAGGAGTCCAAATAACCTTTTCCATCCCTGTCCGCTTTTCAATTCTTCCAACTGCCCTGCAGCCTAGTACATTCTATGTAGCCTTTTAAAGTGGTAGCTAAGTCCCCATAAAAATAATACAAAATTCATGTTGCATGTTGACTTTATAATGCACTGGTGTGCACTGCATACTAGTATATTATGACAAACTTGCATACAAACATAGCTCCCTAGCACTTCCATTTGTGCTCAGACTTTATAAGCTCAGCCACTTAAATGGCCAGGCCACGGTGACACCACTCCCATGCATGCACACGGGAGTCCCATCACAGTGGCACACAGAGTGGACTGTAAAGATGGTGTGAGCTGTGCATGCACAAGCTGAGATCATATTACCACTGACAGGCAAAGGGGGTGGATGGTGGAATCCCCGCTAGGACATAGTATTCTGACAGCAGAACCCTGCTCTGTCAGAATACACTGATCAGGGGCTGTGCTGAAAGAAGTTGAATTCAGCAGACTATACTGCCCATTGAATACGACAGGTTGGGGCAGTAAAACCATGACTCAACCACCTGTTTTTACCCCCTCCCACCCAATCACAAGTGTAAACAAGGCCTTAGGACTCACTCACACAGTCAGGTGGGGAGAGGTAAAAGCAAGTGGTTGAGCCATGGTTTTACCACCCCCAAACACCCAGCTGCAATCTCTTAGAGCTGTTCACATGGCAAAACTTAAATGGCATAAGACCATGAATGGGCCTGGACCACAATTGCCATGCAAACACGTGCAATGCAAAGGGCTGCAGCACAGAGGGTCAGTATTTTTAAGATTAAAACAGAGAGTGAGGACTTTGCCCCCCACTGCCTCTCAAACACAAACAATGATAGCTGCACATTCTTCCAGCCCCCCCCCCCCTTTCTCCCTTAAAGCACCCTAGAGCCCTTTAGTTCCATGTAAACCTCAGAGCGCAGCTCCCCTCCTCCTCCTCCATCCCACTGACTTATGCTGGCCATACACACACAGAATTTCAGCCGAAAATGGTTTTGACATTCATGCCGTTAGTGAACCCAACTTTACCGTCAATTTCGACCATGGGCCCGGTTAATGTCGATGGATCCAAAGCATAAACTTTTACCATTTCAACTAACACGTGTATGTTCTAATCGAAACAAAAAAATATTCTACCTTATATGTTTTTATGGTTATCAAATGATCACTACGAACATGGAAACATTCATAAAAAAACAAGTTTATTCTATCAGTTAGTGGACAATTCGCATTTGAACGATGAATAATCATTCAGTCTGAAAATGGCTGAAATTCTGTGCTTGTAGGCCAGCAATAGATGCCAATCACACTGACATCACAGACACAGTGGCATTTTTTTTTTTTGCAGTGAGACCACTGACATGGGGAATTTTTTTTTTCAATGAGACCACTGACACAGTGATTATTTTTTTCAGTGAGACCACTGACACCGGGACTTTTTTTTCCAGTAAAACCACTGACACCGGGACTTTTTCTTCCAGTAAAACCACTGACACCGGGACTTTTTTTTCCAGTAAAACCACTGACACAGGGACTTTTTTTTTTCAGTGAGACCACTGACACTGGGACTTTTTTTTTCAGTGAGACCACTGACACAGGGACTTTTTTTTTTCTTTTGGTGACACCACAGACACAGGAACATTTCTTTTTCTTTGCCACTGTTAGCCCCATACTGTGTTTTGCACTGATTTGAAACTCTGCATTTCACTGTGGTGTATCATTGCTACTATTTTAGCCACTTTTAGGGGGCTGTGACCCCCTAAAAGTGAATGACTACGGGTCCCAGCATTAACCCCTTATAGCTCAGGATGTGTCAACCTCCACCCCCCCCTAAAAAAAGTGAAGGACTACAGGTCACAGCAAAAACCCGGGAGATCTAAGGGGTCACATCCTTAGATCTCAGGGGTTCATGCTGGGACTTGTAGTCCTTCACTTTTGGGGATGCGACCCCCCAAAAGGGAAGGACTACAGGTCCCAACATGAACCCCTCAGAGCTCAGGATGTGTCACACACCCGCTCCCCCAACCAGTGAAGGACTACAGGTCCCACTGTCCCAGCTTAAAAACCCTCATAGCTGAGGATGTGTCCCCCCGACCCTTCAATTTGGTGGTTCAATGGGCCACTTGACTGGACTTGCCCCTCAGGCCTAAGGCTGCCAGCCCTCCCCTGTTGAAACCCTTGCTGCCATTTATATGCTTTGCCTTCCAAATATGCGTGTCTATCCCATAAAAAATTATGTTCCTTCTTTTTTAATATCCCTCTTTTCTACTGTCCCAAGTGTATTTTTAATGTTTCATTTAGCTCTAGGTATAGTGGATGGGATTTGAACTGTGCCAATACTTGGTATATCCTATCAATGTTTTTGTCTATTTGCAGAAGTTGCTTTTGGTATTCCTCCATAAGGAGGTCCATCATATTGTTAGAACATAGTCTAAGATTATTTTCCCAAGCCTTTTTAAATTCTGGGTTGATCTCTTCAAAAGAGGGAAAGATTTGAATCTGTTGTGGAATTTTTCCTCAGGTACAAAATACCTGTTACCTGTTAGTCAGTGATACCAAATCAGACAATATAAATAGCTATGTATATAATGAGATCAGAGAGACTCAAGATGGCTGAATCATAGTGACCCGATTTTATTACAGCGGGTTGGAGTTTAAATATACTCAAATGACGTATAAAAATGGGTTTGTCATTAAGATCTGACGTACAAGAAATGGGTTGTTGTTAAAATCTTTTGTCCAATCAAGGGTAACAATTAATTATGGTAAGCATAGGGTTAATCTATATTGTGATTTTCTGTCATCAGGGAATTTTCCTGGTGATGCTCATCGAGAAGTTTCCCAAGGGACTTTTATCGGTCAGCTGTCCAGACAGAGTTCCTCTTATGTCAGATAGGGGAATATTGTTGCGGGTAGTAACATCTCAGCGTATATATACTTTTTAGCTTTTGCAAGCTCAGTGACACATGTAAAGAAATCAAAGACAAAATGAGATTAATTAACTCGAAAGACATTTTGTTTAAGTCAACCATTTTGTATGCCAATCAAGGCATCCTGTATATGCCACCTCATCTTCCCACCCTTGAGAATTTACTGATCACGCTAACTACCTATCCACTTATTAGATCCCTCCAAGGGAGCAGCCCCTTACGCTTGGGACACTGGCCCAGAGGACAAACCTCAGTGGGGGGTGTCTGAGTCTTGGTAAGGTTCTAAGGCAGCAAGTACTTCCTCATACATGGGGGGTTGAGGTGACAGATGTCTCATTACAGCATACTCAGCATCATAAATCACTTCTTATTTCCGTATAGAGTTGAAATAGGTTGTCTCCTTGGCCTTGGTAACCTTATCAACCAAACACATAATTATTTTAATTCAACAAGTAACTAGATTATCATAAACATCAATATGAATACACCACTTTTATCATTTTAGGAGATAAGGCAAAACCTCCAAAGGACTGTGTTCATTAGGAAGGCAAGGACACCATTGGAAGTAAAGAGGCTATAGTACATGTTCCTGTGATACACTGAGAAAGTCAACTATGGGCCTTATTGCCACAGACATAATAGATTCCCAACCTCGAATGTGACCACCCTGGGGTGAAAATGGGTATAAACTTTTCTGCATAATACCCCAGTTGCTGTCTGAACAACAGAAACCTGAGGGCTTCTCCTAGGTGAGAAATGTCCATATTGTCATTTAATATGGCTCATATTTTGTGTTTAACAGTTTCATTTCTGTAATGCATGCAAGTTTAATTTCATGGGCTGTTCACAGTCAGCTATGGGCAGGAAATGTTTATCAGTGCTTGTGAACAGTCCACCCTCCCCACATCAGTTTTATTTCCATAGAACGCTATACACACTGTAGGATTCTTGATTAGACCTGCAACTTTCAGGGGAACTAACATGTCTTTTCATGCATTGGTAATGTTTCTATAGGATTTTGAAAACTCTGTCTGATTTAGATCCTCTAATGTAAGTGGGTTTACTAGCACAGGTATAGTCTGGGACTCTGGGTGTAATTGTGAACATATCTAGTACCCTGAGTATCCTGACTTCCTGGCTACCTGGTATTTAAACTTAACATTACATTTGGCCTTAGGTTGTCTGTCCCTTTATCGTCCTGCCCCTTCATTATACCCAACATTCCCATACATATCAAAAATTAGAAGAAAATCATTGTACCACCTTTTTGCAATGACTGGCGTGAATCCATGTATCCCTTCTACCTTGAGGGATGTTGGTGTAACCAATTGCACTCTTAGTAGCCTGTCAAACCGAGAGTCGAGACTCCTTCTGTCGTGTCTCCTGATTACTACCCAATCACCAAGCCTTACTTTATAACTTTTAGTATCCTCATTTGGATCTGGTAGGAATGAAAACACAATGTTAAACATTTTTGTCGATTGCTTTTGAAGCGCTGCAACACATCTAGTGAGATCTGAGTGTGTGGCTTGCAGTTGCTGTGGTAAATAGAGACCTGCTTCAGGTACCCACACCTCTCTTGGGAGTGTTCCTGACAAAGGAAAAAATGTAAAACAATCTACCTGTTTCTGCTATTATTTTACTCAACTTGTTTTTTTTTTTTTTTTTTACCATACAACCTTTTGTACCTTCCCGCTACTCTGTGAGTGATATGGAGTGTGAAAGGCTTTCTCAATATTTAGTGCGGATAGGACCTCTTGTAGAACTCTTGCTGTAAAGTGAGTACCCCTGTCACTTTCGATAGTTTCTGGAATTCCATACCTGCATATTACCTCGGACAAGAGCTTTTTTCTGTGGTTTGTACTGTACCCCTAGAGACTGGCCAGGCCTCAGGCCATCCTGAAAAAATGTCTATACAAACCAAAGCATGTGCATAGGGACCAGACTGTGGGAGATCAATGTAATCTATTAGAGTTCCCTGGAAAGGACAGTCTGGCTTAGGCGGTGCTTTCGTGGGGTGCTTACAGGTAAGACAAGAAGCAGTATATTTTGCAGCTACTTCAGGAAAACCTGGTGCTAACCAGTGTTGCATTACCAAGGTGGTCATTAGAGACTTTGAGTTATGACACGGTCCATGAGCTGCGGCTGCCACTCTCATGTATAGGGCCTGAGATCAGATAGAAATGCTCCTCCATCCTCCAGCAACCAGGTACATCCTGTGTTGCACTTTTCTTCTGCCACTTCTCATGTTCCTGTTAGGGGGCTTTTTCTGCAATAATATCAAGATTACCATACTTACCGGAGTTGGTTACTTTCCTGCGAGTGTCAGTACCCGTATAGGGACCTGTTTGAGTGCAGCCTTCTTCACTGCTCTGTCGGCCCTTGCATTTCCTGCAGCTTCTTCTGTGTCCTCTCTTGCATGTGCCTTGTTTTTTTTTTTAAATAAATGGCCATGTTGGTGGGACACTGGAAGACTAAGAACAGTCTTTATTATATCTGCATGCTTTATTGGCTTACCAGAGGTCAAAAAGTTACAAGCTTTTAAAAATATGACCAAAATCATGACAATGTAAATGTTAACTCTTTAAAATTCACAGGCCTTTGCCAAAACCATCAGCTGCTTGTGCTTAGAACTTTAGATTTAATGCCTCTGCATTTCTTTCATTTATTTATTTAAACATTGCTGTTACTACTGCATACCCAGTTACAGGCTTACCCCTTCTGTGTATAAACATGATCCATCTACATAAAGGGTCTCATCAGGGCTTTAGAGAGGAGCCTTTTTGGCAGGGCTCAAAGATTCGGACTCTGCCATCATCAGCTCAAAGCAGTCATGAGGGGTATTAAATAAACATGTTTTCCGCCCCCTCTAGTGCCTGCTCCTGTACTGGAAGTAAACTGGCTTCAACACATTGCACCGTTTTATCCAGCAGCTCCTTGCAGGCTGCTGCGGCCCGCACACAGCTGAGGATCCTTTTATCACTGGGTCAAGCAGGCAAGAGACATATGCTAGTTGCCTCTGCTTGCCCCCGTGTTCTTGTGTAAGAACCCCGGATGCGTGTCCATTCAACTAAGTGAAAGGTTTTACCACCTTTGGGAGATAAAGGGCGGGAGCAACCTGTAACCCCTCCTTCAGTTCACCCAGACAGACTATCTCTTCCTGATTTAAAGAGACAGACCGCCTGGTTGTCAGAGACGGTAAATACTGCTACACACTGGACTAATGGGCACGGCCTTTGAAACTGAACACTGAAACTTAGTGTTAGTGGTTTTTTTTTTTTCATCTGTACAATGACTTTTCTTTTTCTTTGAAGCCAGCTGGAAGCCACTCCCAGCCCCACCCCTATTACTGTTATTCAGTAACCCTTTGGACTGCTTCTGATGGGACATGCTGACACAGGCTAGCTGAATCCCTTATTTACTGTCTATCTTCTTGGGGGGGGGGGGGGGGGTTGCAATTCTTTGCTTTAATGTCCTGTCTTTACACAATTTGTAGTAGGTCACTTTTTTATACACCCATAATGACAAGAATTAATGTACTTTTATCTTTCAAACAAATATCCTCTAAAAACTTTGTCCCAATTTTCAAAAATCTGATCAGAGGTTCCCCTTTGGTTATAGAGGATGCCCTTAAAATACCACTTAAATACTATAATCAGATAAAAAGTTAATCTAATTTAAAACTTTTGGCTCAGTGCCAATAGGGTTCAATGGTCACATTAATTGCGTTAACCCTTTATGTCCAAAAATTAATTCTATAACTATTATAGGAACAAAGATAATTACGTTTGAACCCCCTTGGCAAGCAGCCAATTTTCAAAATTTTGCACCAAGATTACCTTTTTTTCACGGGCAACATATTATTTTTCATTTTAGTTATAATTTTATAGAAAATAACCTCAAAATATCATATGCTATTCGTTTATCAGATAGAGAAACATTTTTTTTCTCCGAGCTCACGGAGAAGGAACCCCTTTGGTTACTTCCTCTTTTTATACCAAAGACACAGATTCTTCTTCATACATTCTGCAAGGAATCTGTCATATATATAAAGATCCTTCTCTTACCACAATAGGCTGCAAACCTGTGGTTTCTTAAGAAATTTAAAGGGCAATGATCATCCTTACTTTCTACCCATGAACACAAGATTTGCTGTGTTTTTTCATGAAACAATTCAACACACCCCAACTCATTAAGCTTCATACTCCCCTGCTTCCATTTTTCTGCAACTGATTTCAAGTTAGTTCTTGCCAAATCTGATTCATACATTTTACAGAAAATCTGCCATATCTAGTATCAAAAGCGCCTACAACTAGGATTATTAGCTGTCCAACTACAGAACATTTGTGTAGCCCAAAAACTATGCCCCCAGAGCATACAATCTAAGGCAGTGGTCCTAATGACCTTGACATTGACCCCTCTGGTCAGAATCTGTGGTAGTCCAACTACCTATTATCTCACTATTACCCAGTAATAGAAAACTGCCTTAGACTTCCCAGGCCCCTGACCTGGATCTGTAGTTTGTATTTGGACAGCCAAAACAATTACTGGACAATTAATTATGACAGGTTCTCTTACTTGAAATCATACTATTACCACATACATATATATATGTATATATACTAGAGCATAGAGGCAGAAAACTTTAGACGTATATGGAATGACAGGTTAAATAGTCATATAGTTTCAATGCTTGCTGCGCCTCAAATGGACACTCCAAAATGAGACCGCTTTACCATAACCGTGGGTCACGTTTCTGCGTGTCCAAGACACCCACAGCGGGGAGGGCTGACCCAACCTCACCTTTCGCAACAAGTGTTAGTAGCAACAATATATATACCGACTACGGGTTTAGGTTCTTTAAGAGGGTATTACGTCAAAAATAAACAGAGTTACCTGGACGACTGAGAGGACTGGGAAATACATTGTGAGCAGACAATGGGCTTACCTGGCCAGTTTTTTTTCAGTCCCCCAGCGTCCAGGTGTCTCACTCCATCCGCAGATGACGTCACCTCTCCTGGCTGGCTCGCCAAGCTGTTGTGGAATTTTTCCTCAGGTACAAAATACCTGTTACCTGTTAGTCAGTGATACCAAATCAGACAATATAAATAACTATGTATATAATGAGATCAGACAGACTCAAGATGGCTGAATCATAGTGACCCGATTTTATTAGAGCGGGTTGGAGTTTAAATATACTCAAACGACGTATAAAAATGGGTTTGTCATTAAGATCTGACGTACAAGAAATGGGTTGTTGTTAAAATCTTTTGTCCAATCAAGGTTAACAATTAATTATGGTAAGCATAGGGTTAATCTATATTGTGATTTTCTGTGATCATGAATTTTCCTGGTGATGCTCATCAAGAAGTTTCCCAAGGGACTTTTATCGGTCAGCTGTCCAGACAGAGTTCCTCTTATGTCAGATAGGGGAATATTGTTGCAGGTAGGAACATCTCAGCTTATATATATTTTTAGCTTTTGCAAGCTCAGTGACACATGTAAAGAAATCAAAGACAAAATGAGATTAATTAACTCGAAAGGCATTTTGTTTAAGTCAACCATTTTGTATGCCAATCAAGGCATCCTGTATATGCCACCTCAAATCCTAAGGCCCAAAAATTCAAATCTTCCTTCTTATATTCCTCAAATTTTTTTATGTGCTAAAAAATTTAAGATTTTTTCTCCAGCCATTTGGTTAGGTTGGAGAAGGTAAAGGTAAGTTCAGACTGGGCAGATTCCTTTTGGCCAAACTCTTTTTGTAGGTTGGTCATAAAGTCATCCCAGGCTGCACCTTGATATTCTGCCATAATCAATGTAAATGTAAAAAGCCAATTATATCCAACCTAAGGGAATAGGGGACAGAGGGTATTTGCTACCCAAGAATAATAGATACAAAGGTATAGGTGGAAGAAAGAGGCTAAAGCAGTGCCATGCCGCCCCCCCCCCCCAAGAAATATTGGAACAATAGTACAAAAAAGTCCCACTGGGCTTTGAGCGAGGCATACACTTCAAGAAAGGGAGAAAGTAGCAATGTAAAAAGTGGTAAAATATAAAAATGTTATTTTAAACCAAATGTTTAAAAGAGAGTGAGTAAAAACAATCACTCCAGACAATAAAAAGTGACACAATACCAGTATTAAATATAGTGCTAACAGTCTAGAACAAATAGTATTCAGTTCTCATGGGTAGACGAGCATACTGATAGTTGTTCAATTAGACATTAAGACATGAGTGGGAACAATTAGACATTAGACTGAGAACTTACTGCACTTGTCACCGTATTCATAAAAAAGTTTTTGGGACAAGATAAATTTACGGTGAACCTTGCAATCGAGTTCCTCCAGGAGTAATTGTCTGGCCTGTATAAGATCTTAATAAGTCTGTTAAGCCTGAGACTGTTTATGGGCTGACTCCAAGATCTTTATTTTACTAAGCAGATCTGAAATTCTAGCCTGTTGAGCTTTTTTTCTGAGCTGCTTTCAGCGCCAGGAACTTACCCCCTAACGGTACCCTTGTGTGCTTCCCATTGGGTTAGTGGTGCTACCTCAGGGGTGTCATTATTTGCAAAAAATTCACAGATCGATGTGTGTATATTTTTACCATCGTTCTCCTAAGTCATTAGGGATGAGTCCAGGTGCCAGATTTTTGTGTGGGGGATGTTCTCTGGAAGAGTTAGGGTGTTAGGATTGAGTTCACCTGCTGGTGGCACTGTGCTGCTTGGGGCTGACTGCTGCAGTTACAGTGTCCACCAGCAGGTGTCTCCCAAAAGCCAGCAGGCTGCTATGATTACTTACACCTGTGTTGAGTTGCCAGGTGGCTATTTAAGGCTGCTCCTCCCTTTCCAAAGAGTGTCACTATTTTAATTGCCTTCTTGTTACCAGAGCCTTGTTCCTGTGATCCTGATCCTTAGCCATATCTTTCCTGTACCCCTCTGCCTAAGTAACCAGTCTTGTTTGCCCGCTTCCTTGCTTCCGCGTTACCCTTGCCCCTTATATTGTTAATAATAAAAAAGTGCAGCGCTAATGTGAAATAAACAAAATTAAATGTTCATATATATGAAAGGGCCTTGAAAAGACTCATCCATAAAAAATTCCTGAAGAAAAAAATGGAAACAGTCCCACAAAGTCCTAGTGCCAAAATGTGTAGTTGAGTTAGTCCAACAGAAACAATAATCTTTGTTAAATAGACCCAGGTGAGCCTAATTAACTTCAATATCCTGAGGATAAATGTGAAGACAAAAATGATATATAATTAAAAAGGTCCAAGCAAATCTGTGATAATTTGAGGAAAATACGAATATCTTGATTTTCGTTATGGTGGTAGATAAATGCGCTTACCAGAGTGAGTGGACTTACAATACCCTACAGTATGCAAGTCAATTGAGCCAAAAGATGGATGTAGAATAACTTTGAAAGGGGTATCCTCAGGCCTTATATCTTGAATGTGCAATCTTCTGGAGACAAAAGATAAGGAATCCCTCATCCAGACCGGGTTGTTGTATACAGAAAAAGAAAAAATATAATAGTGTGATACCGCCAACAACAGTGTATCACATACATATTTGCGTGAATCTCTCAAACACCAGGTAAAAGTGTAGAGACCATTCACAAAAAATTTATTGACCCAGATGAAGTGCAATAATTAGAACAAGCCGTCATATGTGAAAACATATGCAATTACCAGAGTTGATAGATGACGTGAGGATATAATAGCCAAACAGAAATATTTATCCAGAGGAGATGTTACACCCTCCAACAAATCTTTACGCCTTAGAATCCCAACACCATCACCGTGGGAAAGACACCTTGTATATATGCTTACCAGATAGTATGAGCCTATACTACTATATAGCAAATAGGCTAGACAGTTTTTTAAATACCATCCACATGTAACCGATTGTAGATCCGTGAAAGGGAAAATCAACCCGATAAGTGATATTCCCTCACCAAGGTAAAATAAATGCTAAATACTCTTACCAACAGAAATAGACCTGTGTAACCATACAGCAGACAGCAGACAGATTCCTCTGAGTAGCTGTTTATATGGGATGTGTAGACAGGTACAGTTGGATATGGAATGATGAACTCCACATTCAATGCCCATGTAAGTAAGCCAAATAGAGGTACATAATGAAAAAAACGCTTTGATAAGTTTTATTTATAAAAAGACATGTACTTACAGACATCCATAAGCAAACAGCATAAAAGATCAAAACAGGCCAATATGATGTAAGCTGACACGTTTCGTTTCATAAAACATTCTCAAAGGATGTAGCCAGAATGTGAAAGAGGAATCACTGGTATTTATAGTGCCATTAGAGGAGTGTACACCGCCTCTCCCATGTGTGAAATCAATATTACTTCCTCCTTCCCATCCAAGATGGCGGCGGAGTGAGTTTCAAGCCTCGGTCTGAGAACAGAGTCTCGTTCTGATCTACCACCATAACGAAAACCAAGATATTCGTATTTTCCTCAAATTATCACAGATTTGCTTGGACCTTTTTATATATATCATTTTTGTCTTCACACTTATCCTCAGGATATTGAAGTTATTGTTTCTGTTGGACTAACTCAACTACACATTTTGGCACTAGGACTTTGTGGGACTGTTTCCATTTTTTTCTTATGAAATTTTTAATGGATGAGTCTTTTCAAGGCCCTTTCACCATATATATGAACATTTAATTTTGTTTATTTCACATTAGCGCTGCACTTTTTTATTATTGTTTTTTACCAATTTATTGTGTCAGTTGGTAGTGCTAGCAGTTCTCCTTTTTTATGGTTAGCGCGGTATATACACTTTTTTCCCTTATATTGTTAATAATTGTAGATCGTCAGTTCTTAGGTTCTTTAGTTATTTTTGTCTTTGGGGTTGGTTTTTGCTTGCTTTTGTTATTTATATTTACTGGTTGATGTGTTTTCTTGTTTTTATGTTCCACTGTAAATAAATCTCACTTTGAGGCTATCTACATTGTTTGGTCTCAGTTTCATTGTGTAGCTACATGTGTCTGGTTCCTAGCCGCTGCTGAATCCTGACATAGGGCAAGTGTGATTGGATGGTGATCTGAGAGAACCATAGATTCTATGGATGCTGCCATTAGGAGTAGTGATGAGCCGAACACCCCCCTGTTTGGTTCAGTCTATGGGACTTGAACGTCAAAAAAGTCCTCATTTTGAAAGCTTAAATGCAAGTTATTGCCCAAAAAAGTGTATGCTGGTCCGGGTACTGACCTGGGGAACATGTACCAATACAAATTTTTCTTTTAAAAAAACAAACGTTTTTAAAGGAGCAGTGATTTACTGATTTTAATGAGGCTTAAAGTGAAACTATAAAAATGAAAAATTTATTTAAATTTCATGCCTGGGGGGCCCCCTTATTGTGCCTGTAAAGTAGCGCATCTGTACGATGTATGTAGCCTGCTGCAGCAATACTGACATTTCATATGTCATATACATGTCATATACAAATATACATACAAAATTTGAAATCGCATGTACTTGTCATACAGGTGCAGAAAAATTGGGCCACCTGTTGGTGGTGCCTGAACACTGTAACCCCTCACGGTTACTCTTGCTGGGTGCAGGAATGGGCCCTGTTGGTAAAAATTCCATACAATTTTGAAATCGCATGTACTTGTCATACAGGTGCAGAAAAATTGGGCCTTGGTTGTTGGTGGTGCCTGAACACCGTAACCCCTCTCAGTTACACTGACCTAGCCGAGGTTGGGTGTCGGTTATGAAAACCTGCTGGAGTGATGGGGACCTGGAAAGTTAGTATCGGCAGGAACTGAAACTGAAATTTTGCCTTTGGTGTTGGTGGTGCCTGAACACCGTAACCCCTCATAATTACTCTTGCTGGGCGCAGGAACGGGACCTGCTGGTAAGAATTCCATACAAATTTGAAATCGCATGTACTTGTCTTACAGGTGCAGAAAAATTGGGCCTTGGTTGTTGGTGGTGCCTGAACACCATAACCCCTCTCAGTTACTCTTGCTGGGTGCAGGAATGGGCCCTGCTGGTAAAAATTCCATACAAATTTTAAATCGCATGTACTTGTCATACAGGTGCAGAAATATTGGGCCTTGGTTGTTGGTGGTGCCTGAACACCGCAACCCCACGCAGTTACTCTTGCTGAGTGCAGGAATGGGACCTGCTTGTAAAAATTTCATACAAATTTGAAGTTGCATGTACTTGTCTTACAGGTGCAGAAAAATTGGGCCTTGGCTGTTGGTGGTGCATGAACACCATAACCCCTCACAGTTACTCTTGCTGGGCGCAGGAACGGGACCCGCTGGTAAGAATTCCATACAAATTTGAAATTGCATGTACTTGTCATAGAGGTGCATAAAAATTGGGCCTTGGGTGTTGGTGGTGCCTGAACAAAACCCCTCACAGTTACTCTTGCTGGGTGCAGGAATGGGCCCTGCTAGTAATAATTGCATACAAATTTGAAATTGGTAAAGATAAAGTGTTGTATGTGTTCTTATCAGTGATCTAGTGGGGGCTCTGTACTTTCATCTGACCTGGCCAAGGTTGGGTGTTGGCTATGCAAACCTGCTGGAGTGATGGGGACCTGGAAAGTTAGTATCGGCAGGAACTGAAACTGAAATTTTTGCCTTTGGTATTGGTGGTGCCTGAACACCGTAACACTTCACAGTTACTCCTGCTGAGCGCAGGAACGGGACCTGCTGGTAAGTAATGCATACAAATTTGAAACCGCATGTACGTGTCTTACCGATGCAAAAAATTGGGCCTTTGGTGTTGGTGGTGCCTGAACACCGTCACCCCTCACAGGTACTCTTGCTGGGTGCAGGGTACAGGGACAGGGCCTGCTGTTATGCTGTTAAAAATTACATAAGAAATTTAAATTGTATGCACCAATCATACAAGTCCATAAAAATTAGGCCTTGGGTGTTGGTGGTGACCAAAACCAAAAACATTGTTGGAAGCTAGCAGAATCAAGGTTGAGGAATAGAATAGGCAGCATATGCAGTCTTCAAGGGATAACAGACCCCTAGCAAATGTAATCAGTTACATCAGCATCAGTGGCTTGATAGCTGCTGTTGATCCAGGACTGATTCATTTTGATAAAAGTCAGCTGGTCAACAGAGTCTGCGGATAGACGCACTCTTTTGTCCGTCACAAAACCTCCAGCAGCACTGAATGTCTGTTCAGAAATCATGCTGGAAACAGGACAGGCCAGTAGCTCCATTGCATATTGAGCAAGTTTTGGCCAGTGGTCCATCCTCAAGACCCAGTAACCCAGTGGATGCTCACTTGGAAAGTCTCCAAGTCTGTTCTTGCCCCTAGATAACCATACATCATATGATGGAGACGCTGCCGATGGTTGCTTAAACCTAACAGCCCTGGGTGCTGATGAGGACTAAAGAACTGTTTAAAGGCATCGGTTAGCCGGCCGCCCTTTCCACCGCTCCTCCTTTGGCTGATTGATGCCTCCAGAGAATGTTAACCTCCCACTGTCTGGAAAGGTGTTACACAAATTTTTTTTCAAGGCCTCCTCAAGATTTTTTTATCCTCTGCTCCCTCTGCGAAGGCAGGATGAGATCTGCAACTTTACCCTTGTAACGTGGATCAAGAAGGGTTGCCAACCAGTAATTATCCCTCTCCTTGATAGCATGAATCCTTGAGTCCTTTCGCAGGCTTTGCAGAATCAGGGAGCCCATGCAACGTAAGTTTGAGGAGGCATGAGCTTCTGAGTTCTCTGGGTCACTAAGGATGACATTGTCAGGAGCAATCTCTCCCCAACCATGTACAACTCCTGGCATTTCTGGGGAATGAAAACCATCCCTTGAAGACTTCTGTATGATATTCCCTACATCCAGGCTGCCACAATCATCCTCCTCCTCTTCCTCTTCCTCCTGTGTGTTTTGTGTCCCTGCAGACATGATATCTGCATAAAGAGGGCCTTGTGAGGAATGGAAGTCCTCCTCTTCCTCCCGCCGTTCTGCCTCAAGTGTCCTGTCCATGATTCCACAAAGCACGTGCTCCAGCAGGTAGACTAGAGAGATAGTGTACTGATGCATGCATCGTCCCAGCTCACCATCCTTGTGGCCTCCTCAAATGGTGACAGGACGGTGCATGCATCCTTTATCAAAAGCCACTGGCGTGTCAAAAAAAAGCCAAGCTCCCCTGAGCCTGTCCTTGTGCCATACTCACACAGGTACTCATTGATGGCCCTCTGCTGTGTGTGCAGATGCTGTAGCATTGCCAATGTTGAGTTCCACCTGTTGGGCATGTCACAAATGATGCGGTTGGTGGGCATGTTGAAATTCTGTTGAATTTTAGATAAGCAAGCACTGGCATTGTATGAATGCCGGAAATGGCCACAGACTTTTCTGGTCTGCCTCAGAAGATCCTGGAAGCCCAGTTACCTGATCAAGAAATGCTGCACCACAAGATTCAGGACATGTGTCAAGTGTCCCTGTCAGTGGGCGGAGAGAAGGTTGTGCCATTGTTGCATACAACCATTCCTGGCTCAAGCTGTCGTGGCGTAAACCATCTCTAAACCTGCCCTGCAGAGCTGACAGAATCTCTGCCTCAGTGTGCCTCCTATCCCCTAGACAGACCAACTGAAGCACTGCATGGCATCTTTTAGCCTGACTGCTTGCATAGCCCCTTGAACGCTTAGGGAGAACTGCTGCTTCGGAGGACATATGAGCAGAAGAGGGCATGAAGGAAGAAGAAGAGGAGGAGGAGGAGTTACCCAGTGCACCGTGAAGGAAATGTAACATCCCTGTCCATGCCTGCTGGACCAAGAGTCAGCAGTAATGTGAACCTTCCTGCCGACTGCTCTGTCCAACGAGGCCAAAACACTACCTTCCACATGACGGTAGAGAGCCAGAATGGCCCTACATGAAAAGAAATGTCTTTTTGGAACCTGCCACTGTGGTACAGCACATTTCACAGATTTTGGGAAAGGGAGCAGAGTCTACAAGATAAAAAGGCAGCAATTGTAGTGCTAGCAATTTGGCCAAGCTAGCGGTGGTGACTCTCTCCCCTTTGCTTGCCTCGGGAGCTGCGATGTGTAACGGGTGCCCTCCCCTTCCCCCTATGCTCCTTCAAGCACGGCGGATCGGGTGGGCGGTCCCGATGCACATCGGCGTCACGCTCTGCGCCAACGTGTGACGTCATTTGACGCCGTACGCCGACGGCTGCTTTTCCATCTGGTGCATAAGAGGAAGCCAGCAGGGTGGCATGGCGTCTGCCTCCGCTCTGCGGCTACATGTCTATGCACCTCGTGACGCTGGGCGTTTGATGGTCGGCGGGCTTGGGCGCCATCGTGTCACACCTCTTCTCTGGTTGGAATATTCTTTTACAGGTTACTTCAAATTATCCTCTTACTTTTTACCATTTTCACATAATCTTTTCTTTTTTATTTTTCCTTTCTCATTCAGTCACCACTACACTCTCTTTAATCAGGCTGAGTGGTCAGCTGGGTTACATCCGACTTCACTTAAAATTATCACTTTATTCACCATCTTCAAGAGTTCATTATCACATCACTACCTTCCCTTTTCTTGCTTTACCAGTCCACTTTACCACATATCCACCCCCCCTTCAATTTATTTAATATATTTTTAGGTCCAAATATTTTGCCATTCCCCCATTATACACATCATTTAGTAGTATCATTACTTTCAATTAGTATACAATCATACAGGTATATAATTAACATACATACTATTTAAGTAGCTTTATAATCTCTATATAGTATATACTTACTTATGACAGCCAATACTTATACTCATTATATATAGACATACTCTGGCTACTCAGTTATATATTCAATTTAATTATGACTTTCATAATCTTTTTTCATCACATCCTTCCACTCCACCTCACCCATTTTTCCATGCTCTCATTATCTTCCCCCCTTTTCCCCTCACCACACACATCAGTTTAATATTATTACGTTGTGTACTAGATACAACTACCTACCATTCATCATTACCATTTATTTTATTTAGATATACTCTGCCTACTCTATAATACCTCTACAAACTTACCTTGTATGTGACACCGTCGCCTGGCCCACGGGCCCCACATGCCCTCAGCTCCCGGGGGGGGGGGCATTTGGGGTTGATGCCCCCACCTCCAGGACCCATTACTGATGGAGTGACTGTGTAAGTGTTGGGGCCATAGGGACTTTGTTTCCTATCCCCTTTTTCTCCCCTTCTCCCCCAATTTCCTAATTACCATCCAATGCAATGTACCTATACGCATATACTTATTTACTTATAGATATGATCATACACCGACTCTGAAGAAGTGGCGATGTAGTCCACGAAACGCGTCAGTCTATGGATGTTATGATGTCATGTTATTACTCTGTATTACTGTTTCATTGTCATGTTGGTTCTTTTGAGATTGCAATTGTTGGGGTGCACACCATGTATTTTACTACTTTATTGTTACCATATCATCTCAGCCTATATGTGCATTACATCATTTTGCTTCCTTTTATGCATCAATAAATATGATATAATTTTTTACTCTGTTATGTCTCTCATTCAAAGTCCCAATCTTTTTTGTATTGTTTCAATTGATATTAGGGATGGAGATGCACGGCTAATCCCACCGTGCGTTTCATTTAAAGTCCCGCCCTTTTTCCCCCCTCTCTTTGGCCAAGCTAGCATAAAGACGCTGAGCATGTGGATGGCTAGGACAGTATTTTTTTCTACAGTTCAGCAACTGGGGTGGTGAAATTTGCCTGCTGCTCAAATCAAGCAATGGTGTACTGCTAGCAGATTGGGTGCAAGTATCTGTAGCACTCATTGCTATATTATCATCCCTCTCAATACAGGTTTTTGAGAAGGCATGAGGTATAGTAGGGTTAAAGATCCCCGATGAGGAGCAAGGTTATGCTTGTTTTTATCTTGTGGCTCTTTCAGGTGCTGTTGCCAATGGACTGCATGGCAGGTCGTCATATGTCTTGTCAAGCATGTGGTGCCCAAGTGGCTGGTGTTCTGGCCACGATTGATCCACTTCAGACAGATGTTGCAAATAGCAACACTGCGGTCTACTGCACATGTGTTGAAAAAAGCCCACACTAATGAACTTTTGGAAGTCCGCGGGGAGTTTGCAGCACCCTGCACCTGTGGAGCTCTGTGGTGTGGTGTGATGCAATAGGTTTGCTACTCCTGTGGCCCCTGGAGCACATCCTGCCTCGTTGGAGTTGTGCCTCCTCCTCCCCCTCACTTTCCTTCTCTATCCTGTCAGGCACCCAAGTACAGTCAGTGACCTCATCATCCCCTCCCTCCTCGTCACTGGAGCAAACTTGGCAATATGCTTCAGCTGTGGCAACGTTACTGCTGGTTTCTTGTCCGTCATTGTCAACCCCTCTCTCTAGGCTCACGTTATTCCCTTCATCAACCTGGGAACCAGCATCACAGCATTCAAATTGCTGCGCATCCTCCAGCAGCATGTCACTGACGCTATGATCGAATAGTTCAGGTGACTCCTCTGTGCATGATGGTGGGGTGACAGAAGGGGTTGCTGTGGAGAAGGAGCCCGTGGAACGGGCCGCTTTGGCAGCTGCAGTGGAGGGCAAACAAGTATGAGCCTGGGTGTCAGAGGACGAGGAGGATTAGGATGGCTTATTTATCCACTCCACCAACTCTTCTGCATGTTGTGGCTGAATAACACGGCCAGCATGGAAAAAAGAGGACAGACATGCCCCACCTGCAAAAGATGCACCATGTCTGTGACCACCACTTTTCACTGTGGACACAGAGGCTGCTTGCCCTCTTTTCGTGGCCTGTGAGCGTCTGCCTCTCCTTGTCGGTCTTTCGGACATGATGTGGATTTTGGGGGGGGTTTATTACTGGTTGATTAATATATAATATATATATATATATAATGCACTGCTGATATATACTGCACTGCTGATATGTACTGAACTGACCGATAGATACTGAATGGCCTAATATGTACTCAAGTGGCCTAAATATATAGATATCAAAGTATGGTCTATACTGAACTGACCAATAGATACTAATAGATACTAAGATACTAATAGATAATAAGATGACTGATCGATACTCAAATGCCCTAAATATATATATATATATATATATATATATATATATATATATATATATATATATATCAAAATATCAAAGTATGGTCTATACTGAACTGACCAATAGATACTCAATTGCCCTATATAGATATGTAAATATCAATGTATGGTCTACACTGAACTGACTGATCGATACTCAAGTGCCCTATATATATATATATATATATATATATATATAAATATAGATATCAAAGTATGGTCTATACTTAACTGACCGATAGATACTCAATTGCCCTATATATATATATATATATATATATATATATATATATATATATAGGTATCAAAGTATGGTCTATACTGAACTGACCGATATGTAAATATCAATGTATGGTCTACACTGAACTGACTGATCGATACTCAAGTGCCCTATATATATATATATAGATATCAAAGTATGGTCTATACTGAACTGACCGATATGTAAATATCAATGTATGGTCTACACTGAACTGACTGATCGATACTCAAGTGCCCTATATATATATATATATATATAAAAATATAGATATCAAAGTATGGTCTATACTGAACTGACCGAAAGATACTCAATTGCCCTATATATATATATATATATATAGATATCAAAGTATGGTCTATACTGAACTGACCGATAGATACTCAATTGCCCTATATATATAGATATCAAAGTATGGTCTATACCAGTGATGGCGAACCTTTTTGAGCCCGAGTGCCCAAACTGCGACACAAAACCAACGTATTTATTTCAAAGTGCCAACATCCATCACCATGCAGCACATCGCACATCTCCATCACACTGTAAACTTCTAGTACATAATATGTATCGCCCTTCATCTCACAACTCTCTGTTGTCCGGCCACATCACATCAGTGAGCTACACATTACACATTGTCATGTGACATGCATCCCACCCCTCCATTCAGCTCATGGCACAGTTTCCTCTCCATCACACATCTGGTCTCCCCTCTGCAGCTCACCACCCCCTCCCCCTTCTGCTGTGGTATGGCAGTGGTGCAGTGACACTCATGTAGCCCATCATGCTCCCTCTCTGCCCACATGCCCATAGCACAGAACACGGTCACATACCACAGCTCGTTACCAGCAGCTCCTGACTCATCTCTGGGCTTTCTCCCCAATGGAACAGAGCAGCTGCATTCGGTAGCCCCCGGGCAAAAAAACGCCCACTTCTCCTCCCACGCTAGTAAATTGGCTGTTCATTCCCTGGACGAGGGAGGTGATTGGCCACCCAGTCGATTGGCTGTTCATCCCACGGCTGGGGGAGGTGATTGGCCGCCCTTCCTGCTGGTCTGTGAGTTGGTCCCATAGCGAGTCAAAGTGCTGTGGGTGATCTGGAGGAAGGGCAGTGCCAGGATAGTGCATGGACACTGGGCGCTGTTTCCTCCCAGTGAAGTGTAGGGAGCTTTTGTGTGCCCAGAACTGTTCAGAAAACTATAGCTCACTTGCCCACGGACAGGGCTCTGAGTGCCGGCAGTGGCACGCGTGCCATAGGTTCGCCATCACTGGTCTATACTGAACTGACCGATAGATACGCAATTGCCCTATATATATATATATATATATATATATATATATATATATATATATATAGATATAGATATCAAAGTATGGTCTATACTGAACTGACCAATAGATACTCAACTGCTCTATATATATATATATGTAGATATCAATGTAGTGTCTATACTGAACTGACTGATAGATACTCAATTGCCCTATATATCTATATATATATATCAAAGTATGGTCTATACTGAACTGACCGATAGATTCTAGAGTATTTGGTATTTGGAGCTGAGAAGAAAGTATAAACTTTAACACTTTACAGGTGTAAAGTCCGCCATGTATTATGTAAAAGACATCTCCTTGCATGACAAAATACTCAAGTGTACAAGGTTGATATGTGGAAAGGAATGTCTAGACCGGTCTGGGACCGGTCTTGGCATATAAGATTGCAGTGCTTTTTGCATTGTCAAGATAGTTGAAGGGCAAATCGCCTACCTGAAATCTACCCTCCTCCTGAAACCACTAACCAGGACCCTCTTCTTACGAGACTCATTAACACACAGGAATGTTAGTTGAAGTTTGAATATCCCTTCAGGATCTCATAACAGTGTTGTAGAGGAAAAAGAAGAAGAAACAAAAATAATGTCAGTAGAACATAGGAATCATGAGGGTGGTGGGAGAGGTGGGGAGGCAAGGAATGAACAGGAAATGTTATGTTTTATTGCCATTACAATAGTCATTGTTAAATCTTTCAAGCTATAATTATAGATTTTGCGAGCCAGAGAATTCCAGTCTGATCCTCATAGCCATGCTTCAAGTGTGGCTGGTGAGAGGGTGCTGTCTAGGTTAAAGAGGAAGTAAACCCTCCTCTGACACTTTTACCTATAGGTAAGCCTATGATAAGGCTTACCTATAGGTACTGTAAATATCTCCTAAACATGTACCGTTTAGGAGATATTTACCTCACATGCAGCCAATGACGTCACTGGCGCATGCGCTCTGAAGGAACGGCCGCTCGTGCCATTCCTTCATAGCTTCGTGCCGTGACTGTCGGCTCCCGCGCGCGTGCGCGCGAGTGACGTCACCGCGGCTCCGGCCAATCAGATGGCCAGATGCCGCAATCCCAGAAGACGGGCGACTGGACATATCGCCCGTCATGCAGGTAAGCGGACTGCACGGCGGGGGCTCGTTCTAAGGTAATTATTTTGTAATGAGCTAGTATGCGATGCATACTAGCTTATTATGTGTTTCTCTTGCAGGTTGCAAAAAGAAAAAAAAAATTTTGGGGGGTTTACAACCTCTTTAACCGCTTGCCACCCGCCCGCCGTCATATGACTGCGGAGCGACCATTATCCTGGGCCGCCGTCATATGACAGCGGCACTTTAAGCAGGGCAGGCGCGCAATCGTGTGCGCTGCCCTGCACTGCCGGTGTCGGGGTGTCCCCGGGACACCCCCCGTCACCGGCAGGGGGGAAACAGCCAATGGGCGTGGCTGTTTCCCACGTGATCGGCTGTGTTCCAATGACACAGCCGATCACAATGGAGGCGCCCAGGAGATGACCGCGCATGCGCGATCAGGAGCGCGCAGCGCGGTCATGTCGGTGGCACTGTGTTCCGTAGGAACAGAGCTGTCACCGGCAGTAGTAAACAGTCACTGACAGTGACTGTTTACTATGTGATCGGCTGTGAATCCATTCACAGCCGATCACAAAATGTAAACAATGAGCAGTAACTCACTGTTACTAGCTCTTCTCTCCTCATACAGCTTCCAGTATGAGGGGAGAAGAGCTAGAAATAGTGAGTTACTGCTCTGTACACATGTCACAAAGTAAAAGCACAGAAATAAATGTCCCCACACAGTCCTCAGCCCCCATTCCAATGTCACCTGTCACCCAACAGTCACCTCATCAGTGCCCAGAAATTGACACCCATAACGTTCACATGTGAGCGCAGCGATCGCGGGCAGAATCACAGCGATTCTGCCCGCGATCCGGAAATCATTGCAAATCGCGGGACGCCTGTGCGTTGCCCGTGATCTGCAATAGCACCCCAAACGCTGTGCGATGTTGCCGCCATATCCGCCTGCCGAATTGCGGTAACATCGCGCAAACAACGCATGACGCCCAAAAAAGGTACAAGAGCTTCTTTGGGGCGTCGTGCGTTGTTTGCGTGATGTTACCGCGATTCGGCAGGCGGAAATCGCAGCAACATCGCACAGCGTTTGGGGTGCTATTGCAAATCACGGGCAACGCACAGTCGCCCCGCGATTTGCAATGATTTCTGGATCACGGGCAGAATTGCAGTGATTCTGCCCACGATCGCTACGCTCACATGTGAACGTAGCCTAAAGTTCACCGGTCACCAGAGACTGCCATCAGTACTGCCGTGCACCATCGCCCGTCACCTGTCACCCATCAGTGACCATCGCCCGTCACCTGTCACCCCATCAATCACCGTCACCTGTCACCCCATCAGTCATCGTCACCTGTCACCCCATCAGTCATCGTCATCTGTCACCCTATCAATCATCGTCACTTGACACCCCATCAGTGATCGTCACTTGTCACCCCATCGATCATCGTCACATGTCACCCCGTCAGTGATTGTCATCTGTCACCCCATCAATCATCGTCACTTGTCACCTCATCAATCATCATCACCTGTCACCTCATCAATCATCATCACCTGTCACCTCATCAATCATCGTCACCTGTCACCCCATCAGTCATCGTCACCTGTCACCCCATCAGTCATCGTCACCTGTCACCCCATCAGTCATCCTCACCTGTCACCCCATCAGTCATCATCACCTGTTTGCCATATACATGCAATCACTTACTGACCACCTAACGACTATATGCGTCGGCCATTAAAAGCTAAATACTGGGGTTATGGCAGCAGATAGCCCCCATAACCCCGGTATTTTTTTAAACGGCGGGCGGTCGGCTTTCAGATAAGGGTGGTCCCAGTGGTGGATTCGCTGCGGAATTACCCTTACGGTGCAGGGGAAGAGGTGCCCCCCCCCTACTGCCGCGTCCCAGACGTTTTCCCAGCTTACCGGACCCGCCGGCAGCGGGGAAAACTATCCGGTCCCGGATCCTCAGAGACAGGAAGTCGAGTGAGGGCAAGATGGCCCTCACTCAACTCTATGGTCTTGGAGGACCGGAGCTACGTCAAAAGACGTTGCCTAGCAACCGGTTTAAAGGGCCGCTTTTTTTTTTTCTTTTTTTTTTTTTCCTCTTTCAACAATTTTTTTTTTCTTTTTTAGTGTAGTTGTGAGGTGTGAGGTCTTTTTGACCCCAGATCTCACAATAAAGAGGACCTGTCATGCCTATTTCTATTACAAGGGATGTTTACATTCCTTGTAATAGGAATAAAAATGATCAAAACATTTTTTTTTTAAACTGTGTAAAAATAAAAAAATAATAAATAAAATAAATAGGGGAAAAAAAAAAAAATTAAAGCGCCCTGTCCCCGTTAGCTCGCGCGCAGAAGCAAACGCATACGCAAGTCCCGCCCACATATGTAAACGGTGTTCAAACCATACATGTGAGGCATCGCCGCGATCGTTAGAGCGAGAGCAATAATTTGAGCCCTAGACCTCCTCTGTAACTCTAAGCTAGTAACCTGCAGAAATTTTTAAAATGTTGCCTATGTGGATTTTTAAGTACCAATGTTTGGCGCCATTCTGTGAGCATGCGCAATTTTGAAGCATGACATGTTGGGTATCTAATTACTCGGCGTAACATTATCTTTCACATTATGGAAAAGAATTGGGCTAAATTTACTGTTTTCTTATTTTTTAGTTCAAAAAAGTGGGGCCCTGTCCAACTTGAAAATTAATTTTTCCAAGTCAGAGATCATGGGGGTAGCCCTACCACCGCACCTGCGAGATTTGTTGGCCAGCGACTTTCCATTCCGCTGGGCCACAGAGGGTCTCCGATACTTGGGCACCTGGCTTTCCCCGGATCCAGCGGATCTTTTCAGATTGAACTTCCCGCCCCTCCTTTCGCTGATTCGCACTCTGCTTGACAAATGGTCTAAGGGCTTCCACTCATGGTTTGGCCGATGCAACATTTTGAAAATTTCAGTCCTGCCGAAACTCCTCTATTTATTTCAGACGCTCCCGGTGCACATCCCGGCGTCCTTCTTTGGTAAGGTCGACTCTGTCTTCACGCGTTTTGTCTGGGCCGGTAAAAGGCCTCACCTGGCCCGCAGACTCCTGGTTTTACCCAAGCGACACGGGGGAGTTGCCCTCCCCGACGGCCGCCGCTACTACCAGGCGGCACATCTGGCAAGGTGGGTGGACTGGGCGAGACACGCCGACCTGAAGCAATGGGTGAATCTGGAGGCCTCCCTGTTTCCGTTCTGTCTGTCCAGGGCACCCCTGATTTTGAAGGACCTTCCAGTCGAAGCAAGACGTCATCCCACCTTGGGCCCGACCCTTAGGACGTGTGCGGTGGTGGTGACTTCCAGGGGTCTAGCGAATAGTCATTCCCAGCTGTTCCCGATTTTGGGGAACCCACGGTTCCCCCCGGGTTGCGCAGGGGATAGATTTGCTGCCCTATTGACGGAAGGAGCTTTCCAGGTCTCACACTTCTGTGAGGACCACGAATGGGAGTCTCTGTCCCAGTTGACGTCGATAACGGGACGCTTTCGCTTTACTCGGTGGCAGGCATTACAGCTTCTCCACTTTCTGAGAGGACTGGGGCCCCCGACGCGGTTCAGTAGAGACCACACCCCGCTGGAGCAAGTACTGGTATCGAGGGGAGCTCTGCCCCATGCTCTTTCACAGATGTACGAACTCCTCTCCATGCCGCCAGAGGACTTTATCCTTCCGGGCATTTCCAAATGGGAAAGAGAGCTTCAGAAAACATTTACTGACTCGGAGAAACGCAACATTATCAGATTTTCTCTCAAGTCTTCAATCTGCACCCGTATCCAGGAAAGCAATTACAAAATCCTCATGCACTGGTACTATACTCCAGACAAACTGAGCCGTATCTTTCCGGAGGCGACTGATAGGTGCTGGCGTTGTCTGCAGGATAGAGGCACCCTGTCCCACGTTTTCTGGAACTGTCCCCTGATCCGGGGCTTCTGGTCGGAGGTCCGTCGGATCTCCCAGCTGATGACGGACCGCATCATCCCGGATGACCCGGCCTTCTTCTTGCTGCACTGCACTGGCATTGCCCCCAAGCGTTACAAACGCTCGGTTCTTAGGCACCTGACGGATGCAGCTAAATCCTGTATAGCCCTCTGTTGGAAGAGCATGTCGCCCCCAACGGTCTCTCTCTGGCTGCGTAGAGTCAAATGGCTTAATGAGCTGGAGGACCTGGTTCTTACGGCTCAAGGTAGGAAGGAGCAATACTCCAAGACTTGGGCATGCTGGAACTCTTTTGTCGTGTCTGCAGAGGGCATGGCCCTGAGTGGGGTCGCTGGCTCGCCCATGGACTGACCTGTGCGGTGGTCACCCGCGCGGGACGACTCCAACCGTTCCATACTGGCCGAGTTTCCTCTTCCTTTTCCTCTTCACCTCCACCCGCAACTGAGTCTATCTACTTCATTCTCTCCTCTGCTCCCCTGTCGTCTCCTATCCCTCCATGTGCCCCCCCCCCTTCCTGCCTTCCCCCCCGTGTCACACCCACCCTACCTACCGGATCTGGACCTTACCTGATCGTCTCTATCTGGTACTTATGAAGTGGTTACCCCTGTTACATACGTGTGCATCACTTCCTTTGTATATTGTTTACCCCATGGTATGCTACCATGAGATTTACTGTTACACCAGTTGATACCGTGTCATTTTTTCATGGAACTCTACTTATATGTTATTGGTCTGCTGACGTGGTTGTTGGTGTTATCCTCAGATGTTTCATGTACTCTACATTTTGGACTTATGTTCTACTGCATATTTTGTGTGATGACTGTATTATGTTTGATCAATAAAAGAAATTTGAAAAAAAATTGCATTTGGAAGACTGCTGCGCAAATATGGTGTGATAAAAAATATTGCAACAATCGCCATTTTATTCTCTAGGGTCTCTGCTAAAAAAAAAATATATAATGTTTGGGGGTTCCAAGTAGTTTTCTAGCAAAAAAAATGATTTTAGCTTGTAAACACCAAGTGTCAAAAATAGGCCCAGTCTTAAAGTGGATAAATGGACAACTTTGTGTAAAGCGCTACTTGGATGTTAGGCCTATGTATGTGGCCAGGCTGTAAAAAAGTGTTACACATGTGGTATCGCCATACTCAGGAGGAATAGCAGAATGTATTTTGGGGTGCAATTTTTGCTATGTACATGCCATGTGTTAGAAATATTGCATAAATGGACAGCTTTGTGTAAAAAAAATGTGTTTTCATTTTCTTTCCAAAACTTGTGGAAAAAAATGACATATTCAAAAGACTCATTATGCCTCAAAAATTATACGTTGGGCTGTTTGCTTTCCAAAATGGGGTCATTTTATGGGGGTTTCCTTTGTCCTGGTGCTCCAGGGCCTTCAAAAGTGCGATAGGTTGTCAGGAAATTATATGTGTAATTTGTGCTCCTAGAATGCCGGACGCTGCTACTTGGATGTTGGGCCTCTGTATGTGGCCAGGCTGTGAAAAAGTCTCACACATGTGGTATACACATGTCGCCATACTCAGGAGGAGTAGTAGAATGTGTTTTGGGGTGTAGTTGCAAGTATACATGTGCTGTGTGAGAGAAATAACCTGTTAATACGGCAATTTGTAAAAAAAAAAAAATCTTCATTTTGCAAAGCATTGCGGGAAAAAATTACAACTTCAAAAAACTCACCATGCCGCTTATTAAATACCTTGGAATGTCTACTTTCCAAAAAGGGGTCATTTGGGGGGTATTTGTACTTTCCTGACTTTTTTAGTGTCTCAAGAAATGAGATAGGCCTTCAGTACATCAGGTGTGATCAAGTGTGATCAATTTTCAATGAATAGCACCATAGCTTGTGGACTCTATAACTTTCACAAAGACCAAATAATATACACTTATTTGGGTTATTTTTACCAAAGATAAGTAGCAGTATAAATTTTGGCCAAAATTTGTGAAGAAAAATGACTAATTTGCAAAATTTTATGACAGAAACAAAGAAAAATGTGTTTTTTCACAATATTTTCAGTCTTTTTTTATTTATAGCACAAAAAATAAAAAACCCAGTATTGATCAAATACCATCAAAAGAAAGCTCTATTTGTGTGAAAAAAAGGACACAATTTTTGTATGGGTACAGTGTTGCATGACTGAGTAATTCTCAGTCAAAGTGTGAGAGCGCTGAAAGCTGAAAATCAGTCTGGGCAGGAAGGGGGTTAAAGTGCACTGTAGGCAAGTGGTTAAGGAAGGATATATTTCGTAGTGAGCTTTCACAGCCTGTATATTTACTGTATCCGATAGAGTTCGGTACAGGTGGATAATAAATAACTCGTGGATACCACTTGATTATGTCTCGGGTATAGATCATCAAGGTGAGTAGTCATCTGAATGTTCATGCTGTGGGTGTGTAGGAGCCCGACTAATAATTGTGCGAAATTTTCCTGTGGGTAACCATTGCAATCAGAGTTCATGGAATGTCTTATAGCGTATCCTGTGGAGTGGGAAAAAATGGGGGTACCTGTAAAGAACGCTGGTATCCCAAATACCCATTTTTCAGACACTCCTGAACTGGCTAGGGACTTTGTGACTATAGCCCTTTTTGCCTGGAGTGTTGAGTCGATTGTTCCTAGCAAGCATAGAAGAAGGATAAAACAACCCAGCAATCGCATACCCAAATATCAGGCGAAACTAGATGAAGGGTACAACAGGAACTTTTATTGAACAGTCTCACACAATATATATACCACACCAGGTCAGGTGAGCCTGATTACATTATCATATGCAGATGAAATTGTATACAGAAACATAATTAACCTGAGCTAATTACCTAGCCATCTGGACAGAAAAAATAGGTGAATGGGAATTCAGACCTAGACAATGTTATAATTAAACTGCTAATAATCTCAGCACTGTAACAAGGATAAAACAAAGTACATTACACATTATCCTAAGTATAAACACAGAACACCTTATTAAACAGACAATAGCAGAAGACCCCAGTAGCAGGCTGTCCATCTCCTACATTGAAGTACTTTAAATCCACATCTAAGCAACGCTTTGATTATGCAGAAGTCACAGACTTCATGGCAACGGTCTACAAAAGTCTATGAGGCAAAGCTCATACAATGTTCTATCATTCTGAAACAGTGGAATTAATGTATCATAGATTTCTTGTGGGATATTGTGGGTAAATATTACTGTCTGTCATTGCTAGTGGCAGTGACTACCGTCACAGTACCTGTCTAGCATTTGGTGAAGGGAAGGTCTTGGCACTTTGGTTCTCTGGTTCTTAGACCACAGAAAGGGAGATAGCAGTGAGAGTCTCAGAATGCAGTAACAAACAGAAATGATTAAAGGCAGAAAAAAAAAGGAAAAACAAGTGAAATATTAGTTAGAGCCATCATGGCTTGCTCTCCTATGTGCCGGGAAGGCTGTTGGGCTACCACTTTCCTCTTTCCTAGGATTTTCCAGAGTAGGTATTCGTGGGCATGTTCACCTTCGGAGACAAATATGAAATTCATCACGGACTGGTATGGCATCGGTAGATGCTGCCCGTCTCATCCTTGGTGTACAGAGGGTGATGTACCAGTCTAGTAGTTGAAAGAGAGGCAGATTTAACATTTCACAGGAGGGTCTTAGATCTTCAGGTACTCATAGATTTGCTGTGCGGCCAAGATTAGAGGCTGAAAGGCAGAATGGGAGTTTCCATCGGTATTGTATACCTTTAGTGCGCAGCTTATCAAGTAGTAGGCGCAGATCTCTTTTATTTTGAAGAGTAATAGGAAAAAGCACTGTGCGTTTTATTGTGTGGACTTAAAGGGGCCGGGGTACCACAACATAAGAGACATAGTGATAAAGAGAGAATTCCGCGCAAATGGATCTGGTTACTAGATTGGCTGCAGCCTACCCCAAAAATATAGTAAAACTATATCAGGATAATAGGAGTTTGATAGGGTAATTGGCGCTGCCAGTAATTGTAAAAAAAAAATATATATATATATACAGGGGAGTAATGTATCTTACAAATACAGGGAAGATATAGGTAATAAAAATATGAAAATATGACGTCAGTTCCGCCCTTTGAGACGCACATCCGGTTGCTGAGACGCACGGCGTCCGGAAGTACCGCTACACGAGGGGTTCGCGGTCCCTACTTGCTTACGGATGCTGTATCTTTGTTTTAAATGTGAGTACTTAATGTAAATTGTTTAATAAATGGATACATTTTACGGTACATCACTATATTAGCGTTTTTCTATCCATATAATCTCGGACATCATTCCTAATACTCTGGAGCGCTGCCTATGATCCCATACTACATATCGCTTGCCTAAATACCTAACTACTGGAGGGAGGAAGTGCAATTGATCCCAGAAGGAGTGGAGAGGCTCACCGCAGTTTACCGGGGAACACCCCATTAATCCAACGCTAGTTACCCCTGTAGGGGTGCCGCTCTCTGGTGAGTGCGGGCTACATAGGAAGGGGAGCACGGAAATTCCCTCACCCGGCACCCACATCCTGATCCATCACTGGGAAGCACCCCCTCCATCCATGAAAATCTCTTCTGGCACTTTATAGCACAATATTGCTGCACAATTTTGGAAGATCATTATATTGATCAAATCTGTGGACTTTCTTCACTTTCATTACGGACTATTTAATTCTTTGTGTATCTTTAATTTATTCACCAGATATCAATTATATTTATTCCTGGAATCCCTATAAGTGTTTTTAGAGATCCCAAACACTTTTTACTGACTTCTCACACCATATATCGTGCAAATATATATATATAAAAGATGCTGTTACCCGTGGCCCCACACTAGGCAAGAGCACTTACCACACACTTGGTGTAAGGATAAAGCTGCACGTGTGATCTGGTTCCCACTCAGGACCAGCATAGGCACACATAGATGTTTATGGGTGTAAAAGCTGCGTGTGTAGCCTGGCTCCCACTCAGAGTCACCTAAGGCACTGCAATTACAAAGTAGCTTCCATTGCGTAGTATTGCTGTAGATACAAGGAATATGCTATAGCCACTCACAATTGGGAAGTTCACCATCAGCATGCAGGGTCTGCCAAGTTTGAGAGCTTCTGCGTTCCACCGCTCGGAACCACTGCCACCGGAAGTGACGTATGACGCAATAAGCCACGCCCTACGCGTTTCATCACTACGACATCATCTGGAGGCTCCACACAGCTTTTACACCCATAAACATCTATGTGTGCCTATGCTGATCCTGAGTGGGAACCAGATCACACGTGCAGCTTTATCCTTACACCAAGTGTGTGGTAAGGGCTCTAGCATAGTGGGTGGCCACGGGTAACAGCACCTTTTAGATATATATTTGCACGATATATGGTGTGAGAACTCAGTGCACCACTGGCACAATTTTATTGCATTCCTCAGCACATAGCACTTTATGTCTCTTATGTTGTGGCACCCCGGCCCCTATAAGTCCACACAATAAAAACGCACAGTGCACTTTCTATGATATTTTGATATTTTGTATTTGCAAACTTGTACGCACAGTGCACTTTCTTTCATCTCTATGACATTGATGTCATTCTAATTTTACTGTGGTAGTGCCGACATACCAACAACCCTTGCACCCCACTATTCACATACTACCTCAGAGGTAGGTTGGAGGCAGCTTACACCACTCTTCATTTTTGATTTCTGATTTCCATATTTTGAAACTCCATAGCGCTGGTAACTCCATACCCCCTATAATAGGAAAAAGGTCCTGGAATATCTTAGTTTTTGTTCCTTAGTATAAGAGACTGTAGTAGTCTCTTACTCTCCCTCAAATCTCCTCCTCCAGTCTGAAATTGACCAGGCAACAAACCACGTCTCTAGGGGGGTCTGTTTCTTTTCCTTTGGGTTTGAGGGCTCTGTGGAGGCATTTGCACTCAATTGGGGATTCCGGGGGTCTGCCAAGGAGATTGTTAAAGACTGTAACTGTGTCTTGCATAAGTTGGTTGGCTTTTTCTGTTTCAGGGAGGACTCTAACTAACAGATTGTGGCATTGGCCACGATAATCCAGATCCTCAAGGTGTCTATGTAGATCTCTAAACTGTAGACTGTGTGCATCTGATGTCTGTTGAATATGCTGGATGGCTGAGTCATAGAGGGCTGCTGTATCTTCTAAATCATCCATCCATATAGCTATAGATTAAATGTCATGTTTAAGGTCAGAAATCGCTGCTGCTAGGGTGTCTTTGATGTCTGCAGCTACTGATCTTAGATCAGATGAGAGGTTGTGCGGTCAGCGTACCTGTAGCCCGAGACTGTGGGCAGCTTCTGCTCAGGGGACTGAGGTTGGACGAGCGTGTAGATCTTGTGGAGGCCTGAGAAGATGCTGCAACCTCGCGTGGCTGGGTCCGGAAGATTTTTGAGATGTTGCTGCTCAGCTGCGACCCCGTAACATGGGGGGGGAGCAGGATCAGAATGGGGAGGGATTACGCATTGTTTTCCCATTATCGTTGTCTGAATCAAGCTCCAGCTAGACTGTTTGCAGGACCTCTGAGGATGAAAGCATGGAGATTAGGCAGCCATCTCGTCTCAGCACCAAACATCGCAGTACAATTTATTCCCAGAAATATTCCCAAATATGGTACTGACTGAGCATTGTCTTTAACCACCTCAATACTGGACACTTTCACCCTCTTCCTTCCCAGACCAATTTTCAGCTTTCAGCGCTCTTGTATTTTGAATGACAATTACTCAGCCATGCTACACTGTACCCAAATTAAATTTTTATAATTTTGTTCACACAAATAGCGCTCTCTTTTAGTGGTATTTATTTATAACTGGGTTTTTTTATTTATTGCGATATAAGCAAACATTTTAAAGAAAAAAACAATATTTTCTACTTTCTGCTTCAAAAGAAATCCAAAAAAGTCATAAATTTAGGCCAGAATGTATTCTGCTATATGGTAAAAAAAAATCCTGATAAGTGTATGATAATAGGTTTGTGTGAAAGTTTTAGAGTCTACAAGTTAGGCTACGTATCGTTGAAAATTGATCAATCCTGATGTACTGGCTACCTATCTCATTTCTTGAGGCCCTAAAATGTCAAGACAGTACAAATACCCCCAAATTACCCCTTTTTGTAAATTTTGTAAATATGACAGTCCAAGGTATTTAGTAAGAAGCATAGTGAGTATATTGAAGTTGCAATCTTTTGCCCACACTAGTTTGGGTAATGAAGATTTTTTTTCCCCACAAAATTGTCATTACAACAAGTTATCGCTTATACATGGCATAGATAAATTTGCAATTACACTCCAAAATACATTCTGCTACTCCTCCTGAGTATGGCAATACCACATGTGTGAGACTTTTACACAGCCTGGCCACATACAGAGGCCCAACATCCAAGTAGCACCATCAGGCGATCTGAAGGCATAAATTACACAATTAATTTCCTGAGTACCTATCACATTTTTGAAGGCCCTGTGACAGATGTTGATCACTGGGATGCTGCAGATGTTGACTGGGACAGATGTGGCAGATCATGGGCAGATATGGCAGATGTTGACTCGGACAGATGTGGTAGATCACAGACAGATGTGGCAGATGATTATAGACAGATGTGGCAGAGGATCACGGACAGATATGGCAGATGATGTGCACCATATGATCATGGACAGATGTGGCAGATGATTACAGACAGGTGTGGCAGATGATCACTGGCAGATGATGTGTGCCAGATGACCACAGACAGATGATCATGGACAGATGTGGCAGAAGATTACAGACAGAAGTGGCAGATGATCACTGGCAGATGTGGCAGATGATGTGCGCCAGATGATCACGGACAGATGTGCCAGGCGATAAAGGACAGATGTGCCAGATTATCACGGACAGATCTATAGTCGGTTATTGTCATTGTAATGATTAAGCACAAGATGTATGTGTGAAACGCGTCTACGTGACTTCATGTTGGTGTCTTTGGTGTCATCACTTGTAACATTTCGGAATTAAAAGAAATCTAAAGGCAACTGGAATTCCTGAATGTGCGGCTATTTCTTTTTCTACAAGTTTTCTACGGAGGCGGACCGGGGCCAGCACTCTATGGGATACTCCATCTCCCAGCTATCACCACACACCTGGAGCAGCGTTCTCTCTCTTCAGTATTATCACGGACAGATGTGCCAGATGATCATGGACAGATGTGCCAGATGATCATGGACAGATGTGCCAGATGATCATGGACAGATGAGCCAGATGATCATGGACAGATGTGCCAGATGATCACAGACAGATGAACCAGATAATCACAGACAGATGCAACAGATGATCACGGACAGATGTGCCAGATGTTCACTGTAACAGATTATTTTACTGGGACAGATGTGTGACAGGTGTTTTCTTTGTGTTGGGGACACTGAGTTAGGGATACTGTGTTGGGGAAACTGTTTTGGGGACACTAGCTGGGTGATCAGTAAGTAAAAAGCAATAAAACAGCTCAAAACTCACAGATCCCTGACTGGCAGCACAGATCTGCTCTCCCGTTCCACACTGACAGGCTCTGTGTGAGGAAAAGCAGAGCCAATCACTGTTACAATGGCTTTGTTGACATTACATGATGATTGTGATTGGACACATCCATCATTTAATCAGGAGGGCCAATCAGAGAGCCCTCCTGCTAAGTGGTGTTACGCTGTGTCCGGGGGACACAGGCCCACTGGGATCGCACAGCTACACGGGCACGCGGCCACGGGATCCCCCTCCTTCTGAAGGACATTCAGGAATGTCCACTCAGAAGGAGGAAGCTCATCCGGCCGTTTAACTCAATCAGAAAAAAAAAACAGAATTATACTATATTTATTTATTTATTTAAAATTTTGTTTATACTATATTTATTTCACTATAGACTAGCTCCTCAAAATATTGGAGTCTGGCCTAGTTCTGTTAAAAAAAACAAATAACTAAGGAGCAGGTAAAATAAATATTTCTAAATATAAAGGTCCAAATGTACTGACGCGTTTCGTCAGCGCGTAAATGACGTCATCAGGGGCATGATGCCCCTGATGACGTCAGTTACGCGCTGACAAAATGCATGATGCCCCTGATGACGTCAGTTACGTGCTGATGAAACGCATCGGGACGTTTGGACCGCAATCACGCTATCTCGTTACTTCCGGATCCCGGTGAAGCGCAGGTAGAACACGGAAGCGGCGCTTTCACTCGGAGACCGCAGTTTTTTGCATTTGTTATGCTTTAAACAAGTCTTCTAAATGTGTTTGAGAATCCATCATCATAGGCGATAAGGAGGTTGATCTGGAGGTGTATGGGAATTGCCAATTTTAAGCCTGGTATCGATGGTCTGTGATTTCCTGCCTGAATTGACCCCCTTATAATCAAGGGGTCTGCTACATCTGGTAAGCCTCTAGTGTGCACCGGGTGTCTTTTTTGCTATCTGGTGGAGGTATTGGAGATCCACATCGAGAGCTGGTTCCCTTTGTGTCGGTATTGGATTTATCCCATGGACCAATATCAAGTGTATTAATATAACCTGGGGACTGTCTTATTCATTCATTCACAATTCACTGTTGATTATAAGTCACATATATATTTTGATATATTTTGATTGTTAATTATATTTCAATTTTATTATATACTTTTATTGTGGATCCCGTACTCAGCATAAGTCACATATATGTATTTGCACTTTTATTTGCAATTGTATCATATTTAATTCACTTATGCACTTTATATTTAATATATTATTTATCTAGTGGAATTTGGTTGAGCGCAACTTTATATTTAGCAATATTTATTTTATCACTTCACGTTTTTACACGGTTTGTTGCGACCCCAAAGAGAAGTCACTTTCCTACACTACATTGTTTGAGTTATTTATATTCTCCATTTGCGCGGTTTTGTTGGTGCCTAACACCATCTCTTCTTTACAACTAAGGAACAGGACCTTCAACTTTTCAAGTCAGCTTTTCGCAAAAAAAAAAAAATCAGTGAAATGTTTTACTGATGAAAAATAGCGTAAAAACGATTAAGTAGTATGTATGCAGTCTTTTAACGCTCTCATTAAAGAATAAACCCCACCTTTTTTTACCTAATTGAAACTAAAACAAATGTACAAAATGAGCATCACCTCAAAAACAAGGGAGGTATGGCAGCCTCAAAGCAACTGAGGTTGTTACTGCTACACAAACAGAAAGGTAAATCTGCCAGGACAGGTCTCCGAATCTGCTATGGGAGGGTGCAAAACACTCACAGCATATTAATATAAATATGGACATTTTTTGAAATTAACACCAGCATTTTCCTGTCCATGATAACACTTTGAAAATATTTTCCTAATATGCTATAACACATCCAAATAAACTTTGTGAATGTTTCTCTGACTGCATTTAAAAGTCAAGATTTTTTTTTTTTTTTTTTAGCTATAAGCACCAGCTTCTAGTTGTCCCTGTTAAAACTCATTATACATTAATTGTGTATGTGTTAGACTGCATGTAAGCACCTATAAATGCTTTTGGAGCAATGAGCACTGAGCAACAGCATGAACACCTTAATATTCTCTGCCTTCTGTGAGCTTTGCTTAACTACTCTATATCTTTTACAACATTCGATAAACAAAAGCTGTTGGGAACATTGACTTTTACATGGAGGTGTCTGGTTCTTTGGCAAAATCCTATGATTGGCCCCTGCAAGCCACTTGACCACAGATCAAAGGCCAGAAAGTACATTACTGGTAATGGTTGCTATGGTGACAAACAAATGCACAACAAATCAAACAGTGAACAAAGAGAGTTTCGGTCAAACCCCAACTTGAAGGTCATCTCCAGTATGAACATTTCAGGAGAACAGGGTGATTGAGAGGTCATCCATGTAGTAGAGTTCTGAGGCACTCCTGTGTTATTTGTAAGCATTTAAATAGCCAATAGACAATATTGGCATTGTGTATATGAATTAACATTTACATTTTTGCAACCAGATTGTCTGTCTAGATAGTAGTAGACCTCTGGCTTTTTTTGTTCACAGCACAGGACTTATGGCATGGGTATGCCTTTCCTTCAGAGTGCATGCGCCATTAACATTAACAGGAGCTTTGGAAGTAAACATCTCCTAAACAGTGCATGTTTAGGAGATATTTACTGTACCTATAGGTAAGCCTTATTATAGGCTTACCTATAAGTGAAAATCAACCAAGGGAGTTTACTCCCACTTTAAAGGGATGCTGACCTTTTTCAGGTCCTTTCCTACATAGGGATGCATATATTTGGTTAGCACCCCATTAAATCTGATCACCATATCGATCAGTAAGCAGCACATATCTCTTCCTTCTTTTTATCTCTTTACAAAAGGTTTATTAAAATGTTTTGGGTCCCTGCATGGCTCTCCTCCCAGGGGGAGGCTTGGTGTGGTTTGGTGGTTCTCAGGCCCTGAATTTAATCTTTGATAATTCCATGAAAAATTGTGTAACTCGTCTTTACCAAAGTCCTTTTGAACAACTACAGTCTGAAGTATTTGTGACCAAAGAAGTCAAGTGTTAAAAGGAATTGGTGGAGTAGTGGTAACTACGTTATACTATGAAACATTCTTTACAGTATGTTCAGAGGCGTAACTAGAACCTTCAGGGCCCCGGTGCAAGAAACCATGAAGGGCCCCCTGGACCCCTGGCGCCCTTTACTCTAGTTGCAGGGCCCTTTATTACGGTGAGGGAAGGGAGAATTCTGAAGGGGGGGCAGCACAGAAGGGGGGGGGACCAGGGGAGCACACAGGGGCCCAGAGACACCAGAGACAGCAGAACACAAGTATACTGGATAGAAGAAGTGTACAAAGGGCAGCGTACAGAGGAACTAATCTCCTCCATTTTCCTCCTGCAGTTACAGAAGGAAAAAGGAGGACAGTGATTTCTCTACATGCTGCCCCCGCCGCCCCTCCTATTCAGGTGTACAGGGGAGCCACATGGGCCCCCTTGAGCATGGGGCCCGGTTGCGATTGCAACCCCTGCAACCCCTGTAGTTACGCCCCTGAGTATGTTTATGCTTATAAGGAAACATATTTGTTGTGCATTTTTAATGCTTTTATGGCTTTGATACTGTAAATGTTTGTATTTTATGTTTGTAGTGTACAGAGCCACTGTGGTTAGCAATGACACCTTCTCTTCAAAATCATCTAAAAGGTAGGACATTTTTTGGGTTAATTTTGTTTAGGTATACTATATAAATGGGAACAACTAACAAACATATAGTTAAATTTTTTTTATTTGACTGCAAAAGTAGAAAAAGCCTTAAGTAATTAGAGAAATATGTAGGCTGCCATCATTGGCCTCGATCTGAAAAGCTAGTCACCTTGCTTGTTTGTTTGAATTCTCAGGAGCATAGGTCCGCTGTGTTGCTGACACCACTCTCACTCTCATGCTATATAGCATGCATGCATTTTATAGTTCAGTCACTTTAAATTACCTTAAAATTGCTGAAAAATCTGAATCCATGTGATTACGTTGGCTCCATTTCCTCATTGATATTCCCAGCTTGTGGGTGAAACAAAATGGAACCATTGCAGCAATGTAAGCAACCAGAGAAGCAGCATCACTACAGTGTGACATTCTTGGGCAACATCCATATTTTAACTTTTCTTGCCCTATGATTCACAAAGTCAAGGCAGTTTGTGACAAGAGGGAGCAGGCAGACTAAAATGATACTGCCAGGAGCAGTAAAACTTATCTTTCTGACTGATGTCCCTTTTTTCACTTATGCAAGCAATTACAATGTGTTCAGGATGCACTGTATGAATAATGACACACCTCTGTAGTACAGGAAAGGTTTTTCAATGACAGCATGGCTGCTGCTGATGTTCTTGCATGCCCAGGGCATTATGCAGACCAGATGTGCACCAGCTGTCATGTGAATTAGTGAATGTTTGCAGGCCTAGAGTAGAGAGGAGAGATTGATTCTACAATGGGCTCATAAAACTAGGATGTTGCATTTGATTTTTATTGCAATAATAAAGCATATACTTCAGTGGTCCAAATTAAAAGTCCACTTTTGGATACCTGAGGATCCAAAATGCCATCTCATCATTTATAGTATTGTAAATTTGTGCTCTGTGATCCATCTAAATTCTACTAATATTGTTATCACCACTGTGTTCCCATTTATAGAGCTCATAGAAGAATAACCTCACAGTAACAACAAAAAGATACAACTTTTAGCATTTTGTTTCTTATTTAAAGCAAATATAAAGACAGAAAAATATTGCTTATGGGCAAAGTTTTTGTTAGCAAAGACTTTGTATGTCCTTTCTGACAGAATTTTTTTCTTTTTTAACTAACAATTTTTTAATTTTAATCAACACTTTCTTCTGCATATATACAGTCAAATGTACTTTCTTGGTATCTGTAAAATGTTTTAGGGGTGAAAATTTATTTTATTAATGTAGAAAAGTTGTAACAATAAACAAATCAAACATTACAGACAATTCGGGTGTATAGAATCCAAAATTCAAAAACAAATAAAACCCAACAGCAAGAAGCATTATTGGAGTTCAACAAAGTCAGTTTCATATTAAATAATAGGGGATCATGGAGCCATACAAATACAGAGTTAAAAAAAAGGAAAAAAAGGAAAGAGGGAAAAAAGAAGAGAAAAAAAGAAATAGAAAAAGTATGGAGGGGATATCAAGAAAGATAATAAACTATAAGTAATGCACAGCAATAAACAGTAGAGCCATGAGCCGGCTCCAGGGAAGGAACCAGGGAAGGCCACGGGCAAGCTCCCGAAATTACAAGTCAAAAACATTTTTAGTAATTATGAATCGAAGAACATATTTTTAAGGGAGTCAGAGGAGGAGAAATGTGACCAAACAAGCAATAAGGCCAAAAATTTAGGGTAAGTGTTGTTATCCAAGGCCATTCATGGTTGAGACCCAGGCCGCTCCGTCTTCCAAAATAATGGAATAAGCTGACGAGCAGCCATAAGAAAAAACGCAGCAGGCTCCTCCTTTGGACAGCAACAGAACCCGGCAGCATGGAAAGAAGAGAAATTTCTGGTGTTGGTCTCAAGGCGGTCTCATAAATTTTGTTATAAACCAGAAATACCTGATTTCAAAAGGGTCGGATCCTCTCACATTCCCACCAGATGTGAAGATAGGTCCCAGTCGCTCTGTTACACCGCCAGCAGGAGTCCGATGTGGAGGAGAAATGTTATGTAATGTCTGTGGATCCCTAATAACATGAGATGGAGGGCTTATGCGTAAAGAAAAAATAGGTTTGCCATTCAGCGTTGGTAAATGTTTTACCCAAGTCCCTAGACCAGTGCACGGTGTATGTAGGCAAATCAGGTTGGGTGAGCGTCTGGAGCAGACAATAAAGGGAGGATAAGAGATGGGCAGGGATTTCTCACAGAGCACAGATCCGTTCGAACTCCGTAGGTGGTCTATGTATATTTGGGGAGAGGGATAAAGTTCTGAAAAAGGACTTAAAATGTAAGGAAGTTACCCAGTTGGTCGTATCATGGGATGCAACTGGAGGAGGCAGATGAAGGTGCACAAAATTAAGTGCGACTGGCCAAGAGGCTTGAGTAAACATACTAACTGCAGAAGCCCCCTTTCTGATAGGGAAGGCCGGGTTATCAAACAATGGTGTAAGCGGAGATGGATGCAAAGAGAGAGTATAACAGAGACCCCTCGTATACCATAGTTTTAGTGTTGAGTGTGACAGCGGGGAAATAGAGTTCAGGCGAGATATTTCCAGGCTATAGCCCCAAAGAAGGGTCCGAAGATCTACTGGGGAGAGGTCCTGTTCAACCATAATAGAGGCCTTCAAAAAGGGTCAGGGAAACCATTCCACAATGCGTGCCATCACAGTGGCTTTGTGATAGAGTTCAAAGTCCAGGGCGCCCACTCCGCCATGGGATTTTGAAATGGTAAGTAATTTGTATTTAACTCAAGAAATGCCCCGATTCCAAATAAAATACATAGAAAGAGATCGTAAAGAATAAAAAAACTATTTCGGGACTAGGATAGGGATGGTTTGGAAAAGGTAGAGCAATTTAGGGAGAATGTCCATTTTTAAAGTATTAATATGGCCCATCCAAGGCAATGAGGAATTACCCCATGATTCCAGATCTTTTCTAATACAGGATAACATAGGAGCATAATTAAGAGAATACAATTTAGGTAAGTCAACTGGAATCGTAATCCCTAAATAGGAGATATCCTTGGATTGCCATCGGAAAGAGTAATTAGAACGAAGTGGGCACATCGTAATATCCGATAAAGATACATTGAGAGCCTCAGTTTTAGAAATGTTGAGTTTAAAATTACTAAACATCCCAAAACTAGAGAATTCATGGAAAAGGGAGGGAAGATGGGTATGTGGGTGTTATATATACACTAACAAATTGTCAGCATACAACGTGAGTTTATGTTGTAAAGTGTTTTAGGAGAAGAGTCAGTCAGTTGTCTTCAGCTTTTGTTCCTGCTCCCCTCTGATCACTCATTATTGACCCTGGCTTCTCCCTGGAAGTTGCATTTGCCTGCTGGCTAAAGCTCCTGAACATCACCTGTTGAGCTCTTGAAGATGTCTGCCTAACCAGAGGAGATTTTTGAGAGAGGTTAACCTCACCAGTTTGGACATGCATGGGGTATGTAAAATATGTCAAAGAAAGAACACTATTGCCAGGATGATGGGAAAAGCTGCAGGAGAAGCTTCCATGAAAAATAACGGCAGTGGTTGTGGAGCAGTGAGGGAGTGCGTAGAGCCATCATAGCTAGCACAGGGAAAACTGAGGTAACTTTGCCATAATTGCAAACATACTGGGCATATTGGCATATATTGGTAAGTGATTTTGCTGCATCCACAACACTCAGTTCAATTTTAAAGCCAAGAGTACAGTAATAGACGATCATATTTATGTTGTTCACAATGTTCCTAACTTTGGATAGCAGCACAACAAAGTTGATGTTTTATTTGAATCTACCACTACTGTATATGCCAAAGCAGAGTATAAGAAAAGAGGACATCATGCAAGAGACAAAACGTGACACGTGACTAGTTGCTTTGTTTTTAATGTTCCCTTTTCACATTTTCTAGCAGCTTTTTAGACTATAGCAATGACTACAGTGTTAAAATTTATAGAACTCACAGGACAATAATTTCATAGTAATAATACAAAGATACAGCTTTTGGCATCTTGTTTCTTGTTGAAAAAGAAACTGAAAACCGGAAACAATACAAAAAGGCACAGTTTTTGTTAGCAAAAACTTTAATGTCTCATCTGCCGGAATGTGTTTCCCTTTTAATTAACTTACAGGAAGAAATTATTTTGCATGCCCAGGGTGATGTAAAGACATGCTCCCAGGGGCTGGGCCCCTGACAGCTAATGCATATAAGAAAAGGAATGAATAGCAGTCGCCACCCGTTATCGTGAAAGAGGACCAGTGCTAGATCACAAGGTAATGAGGCTGCAGGGTGCATTTTTGGAGGTAGGATGGATATTATACTGATGACTACAAGCTGCATTTTCTACTGCAGGGCAATACAGTGATTTAAAATACACTGGAGTTCAGCTTGGCTTTGTGGTAGGCAAGCTTCACTTTTCCAAAAATCATGATCATGACGGAAATTAAGAAAAAAGTGTAGTGTTTACCATGTTTTTTTTTTCCTTTACAGCATAATCAGATCTATTTAATAATCCAGTGCAAAGAGTAATGCGAATGTAAAAAGAGCAACAAGCATTAGTAATATTAAATTATCTCTTAGTTGTAATTATGTGTGGTTCATAAAGGGTAAATCTTCTAGTTGGGAGGCCAATTGTGGCAGGTGTTGGATCTTAGAATGAATGTCTGAGTCAATTGGTGGACCACCAGTTGCAGCCTTTGTCACCTTTGGAACACTAAGCAGTTATAGGCCAAGTTCTAGGATTTTGAGTGGCAGCCTGATCACCTGTGGATTACATGTGATGTAACAAGTTTTTATTTATCTATCCAGCATTCTTTAGGTCTAAAGGCAACTGCTTTTCTCCTAAAACAGTAACTATTCTTTGGTTCATCAGGAATGTATTCTTCAAAGTTTAGAATATTTGTTAACACATACTTTTTTATGTTTAATGGGGATTGCTACCTCCAAAGATGTGGGGTGTCTATGGGAGCCAAGTTCTCCCCCTCCCTGGCCAATCTGTACATGAGTTAGTGGGAGGGGTCCTGCTTTTTTGGGGATGGCAATCACTATCAATCCATTGTGAAATTATATTTTCTCTATATAGATAATCTGCTGTTTGTTTCTAAAGAGAATGGTGACCCTGAAAAATAGTTTAGGTAGCCCTCCCCCTCCTCCGCAATCATCTGTGGGCTGCTGCTGGGTGACTCTGCTCTGGCAGCCAGAGAGAGTTCTTCCATGATGCCTCTAAACATGGATTCCATCACTCAGAGATTGTTCACTGTCATCAATATCTTGAGCATGGCCCTGGGGGTGTTGATGTCCCTGACCATTCTGTCTGTCTGCTATTGCAGCCATCATTTTACACACAAGTCTTGGCCAAAGGTATCAGGGCTGTTTCTGGTAGAGCCCCTACATTAGGAAGATATTTGTCTCCTAGTTTATTTTCCAGCAAAAGAGATACACTCTCCCAATAAATTCATTTTAGGAATACCTTTAAATATGGAGCGAACAGATGTCCTTGCTGCACACATGTGAAAAGAGGAATTAGGGTACATTCCACAAGTAGTGACTGGGATAATATAATTTCCTCTTTCGTTGATTGTAGCACAAAGACTTTGGTATACGTTATCACATGTGATCTTTTTTCTGTTCAATATGTGGATTGTCCAATCGCTTCCATGACCACTTTTATGATATAGAAAAGAAACTTCCACTTCCACTAACATTGCTAATCATTTTAATGGGTGTCATGTTGATGATGTCTCAGCCCTGTATATGCAAGGAATGGAAAAAAAATGTGGTTTCTAGGAGAGTGGATGATAAGTTTAGGTTTTTATGTAAAAGAAAATTGTTTTGGATTTTTCGTTTGGTTACCAGAAAACCTTCGGGGCTGAACCATGAATGGGATGTTTCACATTACTATGAATAATTGGATCTATCATGCATTTATTTTATTGTGGTTAATGAATTACTTATTGTTCCTTATTCCCATGGTTTTCCATTATATAGGCATTTTATTTATTGTTGTTATGTGGTTTTATATGTTTTGCCTATTGCTTTTAAACAAATAATTGTTAAGTTGTATATTTTTGTGTTGAGGAAAACAATGGGCACCTTCTAATGATATGCAGCTGTGCTCTAATTGTCCCACTCAGGTTTTCTTCATTGAAGGATTGCTCTAGCTATGTATATGCTGTATATTTCAAATCTCCTACCCAGAACTTAGCATTCCTGGAAGTAGATAAATCACATACAATTCTAGGTAGCTGCTGCATTGTTAAAACCAATGTAATAATATAATAAAAATAATATAAGAGTAAAAATCTCTAAAATCACTCCAGCAGCGCTTAACCAAATATAGAAGTTAAAAGGACTTTCCGCCTCCCAGGGATAGAAGTTTAAATAGATAAAAAGCAATAATGTCCACCCATTATCAAAAATGTCCATCAATAATTACTTGCAGTTCACTTCAAATCACCACTTTGTGCAACAGATGTGATTCACTCCAATCATGCCACCTCTCATCACTGATCGGCAAAAAACGCTTAGTGGTTCAGTCACAATGTAGACTTCTGTCGGCTCTGGTGACCAGCTGTGCCAAGCATAACATCATGTTTCCTGACACAGCTGGTCAGCGCCTGACTTACACTTGGAAAAAGCATTTGTTTACATATGTTTGCAAATGATAATTTCATACTATTTTAATAAAGATCCATTTGAATGGAAACTATGCTATGAGGATCACTTATGTCCTCTTTGTTAAATTTTTAATCTAACTTGATGATTATCGGATGGTACCAAAAATGCACTGTTTTGATGAACAAATCTATATGTTTACTTAAAAAAATACCAAGGTTGACCTTAGACTGTATTTCCTCTAAAACCTTCCTAAAGGTCTTGTAAGCCTTAGCATGTTAATTATTATATATATTATTATTATTATATAGTATTTATATAGCGCAGACAGTTTACGCAGCGCTTTACAACTTGAGGGCAGACAGTACAAATACAATACACTTCAATACAGTAGGAATCAGAGGACCCTGCTCATTAGAGCGTTTTAAGTATTTCTAATTTTACATCTTTCAATAAAGAATACCTGGTAAGCCTGCAAGGAAGCCCATATCTTCAGCACATTATATGCTCACAGTAAAACCATTTATTAGTCATAATTAAGCAATCTTTAAGAATTCTCAGGCCCTTTATCAAGCAACAGTGATTCTGCTACCTATTATAAGATTTAATACTGTTGCCTGATGTTGAGTTGGTGTACAAGCAAATCAACAATTAAATAAAAGCACAATCTGCTTTGCATCATTAGACAACTTCATTTTATTGACCTAGAAAAGTATTTGGAGTGCAATAATTTTTGTGCGTTGTTGCCTTATGGCATAAGCCTGATGGAAACTACTAGCACCCATGTTAATACATTGGGATTGATCTGACAAAACTGGAGAGTGCAAAATCTGGTGCAGCTCTGCATGGTAGTAGCCAATCCAATTCTAACTTCTGCTTGTTCAATTTAGCTTTGACAAAAAAAAAAAAAAAAAATGGAGATTGATTGGTTTCTTTGCAGAGCTGTATCAAATTTTGCACTCTGCAGTTTTAGTAAATCAACCCCGTTGTGCATGTATGGTCAACTGTTGTCTCTATCAGGAAGCTATAGTGTGCAGCTGATGCTGGAGCAATTTCTTGTAGACAGAAAATGTTTTCTAAAGCAGAAGTAGATCAACAACACTGAGATGCGAAAAATGGATGAAAAAAAAAGGCAATAAATGGTAATTTATCAAAAAGAGCTCATAATAAATATAACTTATGCAAACTAAATGTCATCAAATTAGAGTTTACATCTACTTTAATGTGGTAGGGAGACACACTGACAAACATGAAAGCTAAGGAGGAAGGGTAAAATTTGACTTCCAAAGGAAAAGTAAAAAATTCCTTAGGCCCCTTTAACACAAGGAGTCCGTATAGATCTGCCTATCAGTTTTTTTGGCGGATCTGAATGGATGTCCCATGCATTTCTATGGGGCATCGGATGTCAGCAGAGACATGTCCGCTGACATCCGATCCGATCCGTCAAAACCTGATGGATGGAAACCCTATTTTCCATCCGTCTGGCGGATCGGATCAGATGAGAACGGACAGGCGATCCGTTCCCATCTGATTCCCCCATAGAGAAGAATGGGGTCCTGACAGCTGTGTCTCCACACACAGCATGGAGACACAGCTGTCATCCGCCTGCTCAGATCAATCCCCCGCTGAGAAAAACAGAGTCCGTCTGACGGACTCCATGTGTGAAAGGGATTTACTGATTGTTTTCACATGTGTTTATTTGTCAGAAGGTTGCCTTAGCTTAAATATATTTTCATCATATGCCCAGTTTAAATTGCTAAAACCTGAGTTGTCAAATATTTACTTTCTTTTATTGACAATTCACTGGTTATAAAGCATTTCTGATGACTACAAATTCCCTGGCTCTGTATTTATATAATTTAATATTGAAAACTGCAGCTTGACATGACTACTATAAATACTTTCGTAGTCCTCTTTGTGGTGCTTTGTTAAAACAACAAAAAGTGTCCCTTAGGTCAGAGAAACTTTTAATAGAAAAGCTGTAATCCTTTTTCAATTTCTAAATTCTTAAATGATCATGGTTTTTCAGTGCATTAATTTTTGTTTATCTCAAACTAATGAGTATTAGGGAACAGTTTTTCAATCTCTTGGTTTTATTAAAATTTAAATACAATTCATCTGCCTGCAGAATTATATGAAGCAGAAGAGAACAAACAAAAGAAAAGCAGAAACCTGATTAAAGAGCTGGGCTCATTCAAACTTTATTAACCGTCTCCTAAAGGTACTTTAAAAAGCAATTTAAGGAGTAATTGTGGTATGGTTAAGACTGATATTTTGATTTTTTTAAATATTAATTTAAAAATGATATGCATTTTTGTGTGAGTGGGCATGTATGGGTATAGGGTATAACAGGTCTAATACATTTAGAGGGAAATAATTTAAGCAGATTCTGTCTTCTAAATAAAAAATAGAACTATTGCAGTTATAAAGTTCAGGTACCTAGAGGTCCCTGCACATACCTGCTTCAGTTTCCCAAACCCTCCTGTTACAAATGAATCCTGGCTAGTTATGACAAATGACAATTAAAGCACCATCACTTCTGGGATGTGTGGGAGCTTGCCATTAAGCCTGTCCACAAACATTGGCTCATTATTATATTAGGCAACCTTACTGACCTGTGGAAATGTACAGGAGTTCAAACGTTGTCTCTATCATTAAGAGATAGGGCTTTGCCTGTCAAAAAGGCCTGCAATTCTTGTAGGGAGAAGTTTAGGAGGCTGCATCAAGTATGTGCAGGCACTTTATATTTTAAACAAGCGAAGTGCTAAAGGTCAGGGAACCCTTAGGGAAATTTGTACAAAAAACCTATGTAAAGGGAGGCAGGATCAGAATGCGTATGTACATTTTGCTGGAAAGACTTTAACCACTTCAGCTCCGGAAGGTTTACCCCCCTTCATGACCGGGCCATTTTTAGTGATACGGCAATACATTACTTTAACTGACAATTGTGCAGTCGTGCAATGCTGTACCCAAATAAAATGTATGTCCTTTGTTTTCCCACAAGTAGAGATTTATTTTAAAGGTATTTGATCACCTCTGCAGTTTTTATTTATTGCGCTATAAACAAAAAAGGCCAACAATTTTGGAAAAAAAGAAAAAAAACAATATTTTTTACTTTCTGCTATAAAACACATCCAATAAAAAACTTAACATCTAATTTCTTCATCAGTTTAGGCCAATATGTATTCTGCTACATGTTTTTGGTAAAAAAAAAAATCCCAATACGCGTATATTGATTGGTTTGCACAAAAGTTATGGTGTCTACAAACTATGGGATATTTTAATGGATTTTTTATCTATATATTTTTTACTAGTAATGGCGGCGATCAGGGACTTATGGTGGGACTGCTTTTGCGGCAGACAAATCGAACACTAAGTGACACTTTGAAACTTTTTTGGGAACCAGTGACACTAATATAGTGATCAGTGCTAAAAAAATATGCACTGTCACTGTACCAATGACACAGGTAGGGAAGGGGTAACACCAGGGGCGATCAAAGGGTTAAATGTGTTCCTAGGGAGTGGTTACTGTGTGGGGGTGCTTTGCAAAAACACAGGATCTCTATCTTCCCTACTAACAGAACGGCGATCTGCCTTGTTTACATAGGCAACTTCCACTGATTATTTGTTCCTATTTGTACCTATTTTTTTTTTTGTGTTCCCAGGCGTAGTACGAAGAGTGAAGGTGATGTGTGTTAGGAGGTGTACTGCCAGGAGTTTTATTTGGGGAGGTGTGCTGCAGGAGATTTGGGCTGGGATGTAGGGAGTAGAGATGAGCCGAACATATCTTTTTTTTTTTTGAGCCGAACCACACTGAGGTTAGTGAAAGCCAAATGTTAAAATATAATAATGGTCAATATTTTTTAGGCTAATTGGCAATGGATTTTCAATCAAATGAAATAGGGTCTGGGCACTGCCCTGGGGAACATGTATCAAAGAAAAAAAAAGGATTTTTAAACTCTGTTTGACAGGGAGCATTGATTTCAACAATGCTTTATACATTCTTTACATTTATATAGTATTGGCCATGATATAAAGAAAAAAACATAGTGTAAAGCATAAAAAAATTGTCTTAATAATGTTTTAAATTAAGCCTTAAAAATGCAAGATTACTTTAACATACATGGGGATGGACTAAACCTGCTTGTAAAGTAGTGCATCTGTACGATGTATACAACTTACTACAGCAAAACTGACAATTACAAAAAAAAAAAGAAAAATGTTGTTTAAATCGCTGCCAAGTAATAGTTCCAGGCTGCTTATTTCTGTTTAATCTATTCCAGAGCCTTATCCTAGATGACCCCATAGCAAGAAAAAAAAGCATGGGATTCCCCATAAAAATAAATTCCAGATCCTTCATGAGGATCTGGTATAGATGCCAAGGAAAATCCCATCCAAAAAAAGGGCAAAACACAACATGATAGCCCCCCCCCTGCCCCATAACCCACATCAGGCCTCTATTCGTGCAAGTTTGCCCCTCTTCATGAACCATACCTGGCCACATGCCCTCAGCATGGACAGTACCTTTCCATAAGAACTCCCCTGGCAAAGCACATTTCCCCATGTTTATGAGGACAAGAGCCTTCATGCCCTCAACCCTAGCACTTTGGTTGTGGAGGTTTGTGGGAAGGGGGCTTACCGGAATCTGCAAGCCCAATAAAAACAAGGGGCCCCTGATACCAGTCCCCTCCATGTAAATCAAAAAGGAGTACATAGGATTTCTACTCAAAGACGAAAAAAAAAGTAAACAGTAGATAGACACACTGACACTTTTTGACAAGTCCTTTAACCATTCTCCACCCGCCCACAGTAGTTTTACCGAGGGCGGGCGATAGCTGCAGGTTAGGCAACAGACAGTACATCGCCTGGTGCTGGTGCACCCCCTGATAGTCACTGTTACAGCAATCAAAGTGTAAATGAAACTACCTAATCACCCCCCCCCCCCCAGAGTAGTACAGTGTCACTTTGGTGACACTGACCTGCTCTGATGAAAGTATATCAAAACTTAGTAAAACAAGAAAAAAATGTTAAAAAAATTGAATAAAAAAAGAATATATATTTTTTTATTTTTAATAAATTTTTAATTTTTTTTAACATACTGTCACCAGTCAGTATCCCTGATCATGGATACATCAGACTCATGATAATGCTCTACTGCACTGTTTACAGTATACGAAAAATAATTTTTTTATTTAATTTTTACATTCTCCAAAAAACTGTGACAAAAAATTATAACTTCAAAATATTTGCCTCTTACTGAATACCTCAGACTGTCTACTGTACTGTCCTGGCTTTATAATTACCTCACATGTAGCTGAATACATTTTGGTTTACATTTATGAAGAAATTCGATTTTATTGGATATATATTTTGTTAAGTAAAAACTATTGTTTTTTTGTATTTTTTGTTGGGTCTTTTTTTTTTTTATACAGCAAAAAATGAAGTAGGGATCAAATACCACCAAAAAAAGCTCTATTTGTGTGAAAAAAAAATTATATAAATTTGATACTTCATACTTGCATACAGTGTTGCATGACCGCACAATTGCCAGTTAAAATAGCGCAGTGCTAAATGGCAAAAAATGGTGTGGTCATGAAGGGGGTAAAACATTTCAAGGTCAAGTGGTTAATAAATAGAAGTGCCATGATGTACTGTAAATCTAAATGGATGCAGCCACTGGTCGCCCAACAATTTTCCATCTGGCTCTTTTGATCTCTGAATTAAGGGATATTGGTCAGGAGGTGGCCAAGGTGGACAGGTTCATTCACTGAGCAAATTTCAGCCTGTTTATTAGGAAGCGGCTGAAATTCAAACAGTTTATAGCCAGCTTATGACTTTCCTTTATGCCACTTTTTATAGGGAGCACTGCGTTAGTACAAGAAAGGTAGCATACAGTATGCATGGAGTGAATATTGTGAGTAGCTTAGACTCTATTAATCTACATGCAATATCCTCTTTCTCAAGTTGCAAGGTATGGACACGTCAAGTATCAAGTAATATTAGCTAGTTGATTACATTACCTGAGCATTTGATATGTAACTGAAAGCCAATATTTTCATTCTGAAAGTTTACTCTAAATTGTTTTGAAAAAAGTAATAAACATAAAATAGCAAATAGTTCATGTAGAAAATATAACTTCAAACAAGAAGCACATTTGTATTTGGAACATGACAACTTCAGCTATCAATGTTTCTAATATTGCAAGTATAAATGTTAAGCCTTATAAATGTCATCAAAGGAAATGGTATCTACTAATCAAAGAGCCTTGAAAATGTTTAATAAACTATTGACAACACACTGCCATGTGTTGCACACACTCACATTATTTTTTTTTTATTAGATATTGCTTTGGTCAATATTAGTGTTGAGCGAACACGGACTGTATTATTCGTGTTCGTACCGAATAATTGGATTTTTTGTACCCGAACACGGACACGGACACTTTACTGTATGTTCGGGTAAAAATCCGTGTTCGGTCGTTTTATTTCCGGGTTTTGCATGCTTTGGCGCTCTTTTCATGGCGGGCTTTCAACAGCCAATCAACAATCGTTTAACTGGTGTGCCTTAAGCCATCCCAGCCATGCCTGCAAATGTCTCAGTAGCTGTGATTGGCCGTCTGAAGCATGTGACCAAGTCTTTATAAGTTCGAGGCAGCCGCAGCGGCGTCATTATGCTGCTTAGATTCAGGGACAGAGAGCACACATCAACGTGCTGGCTGCTGATTAGGGAAAGATAGGCAGGAAAAAACCATTTGTGTCCGGATAGAATTGAGGGACAGGTCGGAGTGTTTAGGCAGGGCGAGTTGTAGGCATTTTAGGGATAGAGTCTGCTGAATTATATAGGGTCAGTGTCTTCTACAAACTACAATCGATATTGCTGTGTGGGGGGTGGGGTGAATCTGCACTCAATCCTGATCTACGATCTCTTCTCAATCCTGTTAGGGACAGAGTCTGCTGAATTTTAGGGAAACTGTGTTCTACAAACTACAATCGATATTGCTGTGTGGGGGGTGGGGTGAATCTGCACTCAATCCTGATCTACGATCTCTTCTCAATCCTGTTAGGGACAGAGTCTGCTGAATTTTAGGGAAACTGTGTTCTACAAACTACAATCGATATTGCTGTGTGGGGGGTGGGGTGAATCTGCACTCAATCCTGATCTACGATCTCTTCTCAATCCTGTTAGGGACAGAGTCTGCTGAATTTTAGGGAAACTGTGTTCTACAAACTACAATCGATATTGCTGTGTGGTGTGGGATTGGAGATAGGCAGGTGTCAGTGATCCACATCCATTTTTCTGTGTGTGAGCTGCAGTGAACACAATCTTTTTGGGCTGCAGTGAACACAATCTTTTTGGGCTGCAGTGAACACAATCTTTTTGGGCTGCAGTGAACACAATCTTTTTGGGGTGCAGTGAACAAAATCTTTTTGGGGTGCAGTGAACACAATCCTTTTTGGTGTGCAGTGAACACAATCTTTGTGGGGTGCAGTGAACAAAATCCTTTGTGGGGTGCAGTGAACACAATCTTTTTGGGGTGCAGTGAACAAAATCCTTTTTGGGGTGCAGTGAACAACATCCTTTTTGGGGTGCAGTGAACACAATCTTTTTGGGGTGCAGTGAACAAAATCCTTTGTGGGGTGCAGTGAACACAATCTTTTTGGGGTGCAGTGAACACAATCTTTTTGGGGTGGAGTGAACAACATCCTTTTTGGGGTGCAGTGAACAAAATCCTTTTTGGGGTGCAGTGAACAAAATCATTTTTGGGGTGCAGTGAACACAATCTTTTTGGGGTGCAGTGAACACAATCTTTGTGGGGTGCAGTGAACACAATCTTTTTGGGGTGGAGTGAACAACATCCTTTTTGGGGTGCAGTGAACAACATCCTTTTTGGGGTGCAGTGAACACAATCTTTTTGGGGTGCAGTGAACACAATCTTTGTGGGGTACAGTGAACAGAATCTTTGTGGGGTGCAGTGAACAAAATCTTTGGGGGGTACAGTGAACACAATCTTTGTGAGGTGCAGTGAACACAATCTTTGTGGGGTGCAGTGAACACAATCATTGTGGGGTGCAGTGAACTCAATCTTTGTGGGGTACAGTGAACACAATCTCATACTGAAGGTTTGAGGGTGCTGCCTGTTCCATACTCCCCCTACTCCTCATCTAGCCTTTTAGGGGTACAAACAATAGTAATTGGGGCCTAGTGTGGTTGTGTACGTGTGATATACATACACTTTTTTGGGATCATATTTTCTATTCCGCTATTTAATCAAAAACCTTTGGGGATCAGTTAAATTGGGGGATAGTCTGTGTTGGTACGTGTGAGAGAGATCCACCTTTCCAAGTTGTTGGGGTTCATCTCATACTTCTGAAGGTTTGAGGGTGCTGCCTGTTCCATACTCCCCCCTACTCCTAGCCTTTTAGGGGTACAAACAATAGTAATTGGGGCCTAGTGTGGTTGTGTACGTGTGATATACATACACTTTTTTGGGATCATATTTTCTATTCCGCTATTTAATCAAAAACCTCTGGGGATCAGTTAAATTGGGGGATAGTCTGTGTTGGTACGTGTGAGAGAGATCCACCTTTCCAAGTTGTTGGGGTTCATCTCATACTTCTGAAGGTTTGAGGGTGCTGCCTGTTCCATACTCCCCCTACTCCTAGCCTTTTAGGGGTACAAACAATAGTAATTGGGGCCTAGTGTGGTTGTGTACGTGTGATATACATACACTTTTTTGGGATCATATTTTCTATTCCGCTATTTAATCAAAAACCTCTGGGGATCAGTTAAATTGGGGGATAGTCTGTGTTGGTACGTGTGAGAGAGATCCACCTTTCCAAGTTGTTGGGGTTCATCTCATACTTCTGAAGGTTTGAGGGTGCTGCCTGTTCCATACTCCCCCTACTCCTAGCCTTTTAGGGGTACAAACAATAGTAATTGGGGCCTAGTGTGGTTGTGTACGTGTGATATACATACACTTTTTTGGGATCATATTTTCTATTCCGCTATTTAATCAAAAACCTCTGGGGATCAGTTAAATTGGGGGATAGTCTGTGTTGGTACGTGTGAGAGAGATCCACCTTTCCAAGTTGTTGGGGTTCATCTCATACTTCTGAAGGTTTGAGGGTGCTGCCTGTTCCATACTCCCCCTACTCCTAGCCTTTTAGGGGTACAAACAATAGTAATTGGGGCCTAGTGTGGTTGTGTACGTGTGATATACATACACTTTTTTGGATCATATTTTCTATTCCGCTATTTAATCAAAAACCTTTGGGGATCAGTTAAATTGGGGGATAGTCTGTGTTGGTACGTGTGAGAGAGATCCACCTTTCCAAGTTGTTGGGGTTCATCTCATACTTCTGAAGGTTTGAGGGTGCTGCCTGTTCCATACTCCCCCTACTCCTAGCCTTTTAGGGGTACAAACAATAGTAATTGGGGCCTAGTGTGGTTGTGTACGTGTGATATACATACACTTTTTTGGGATCATATTTTCTATTCCGCTATTTAATCAAAAACCTCTGGGGATCAGTTAAATTGGGGGATAGTCTGTGTTGGTACGTGTGAGAGAGATCCACCTTTCCAAGTTGTTGGGGTTCATCTCATACTTCTGAAGGTTTGAGGGTGCTGCCTGTTCCATACTCCCCCTACTCCTAGCCTTTTAGGGGTACAAACAATAGTAATTGGGGCCTAGTGTGGTTGTGTACGTGTGATATACATACACTTTTTTGGGATCATATTTTCTATTCCGCTATTTAATCAAAAACCTCTGGGGATCAGTTAAATTGGGGGATAGTCTGTGTTGGTACGTGTGAGAGAGATCCACCTTTCCAAGTTGTTGGGGTTCATCTCATACTTCTGAAGGTTTGAGGGTGCTGCCTGTTCCATACTCCCCCTACTCCTAGCCTTTTAGGGGTACAAACAATAGTAATTGGGGCCTAGTGTGGTTGTGTACGTGTGATATACATACACTTTTTTGGGATCATATTTTCTATTCCGCTATTTAATCAAAAACCTTTGGGGATCAGTTAAATTGGGGGATAGTCTGTGTTGGTACGTGTGAGAGAGATCCACCTTTCCAAGTTGTTGGGGTTCATCTCATACTTCTGAAGGTTTGAGGGTGCTGCCTGTTCCATACTCCCCCTACTCCTAGCCTTTTAGGGGTACAAACAATAGTAATTGGGGCCTAGTGTGGTTGTGTACGTGTGATATACATACACTTTTTTGGGATCATATTTTCTATTCCGCTATTTAATCAAAAACCTCTGGGGATCAGTTAAATTGGGGGATAGTCTGTGTTGGTACGTGTGAGAGAGATCCACCTTTCCAAGTTGTTGGGGTTCATCTCATACTTCTGAAGGTTTGAGGGTGCTGCCTGTTCCATACTCCCCCTACTCCTAGCCTTTTAGGGGTACAAACAATAGTAATTGGGGCCTAGTGTGGTTGTGTACGTGTGATATACATACACTTTTTTGGGATCATATTTTCTATTCCGCTATTTAATCAAAAACCTCTGGGGATCAGTTAAATTGGGGGATAGTCTGTGTTGGTACGTGTGAGAGAGATCCACCTTTCCAAGTTGTTGGGGTTCATCTCATACTTCTGAAGGTTTGAGGGTGCTGCCTGTTCCATACTCCCCCTACTCCTAGCCTTTTAGGGGTACAAACAATAGTAATTGGGGCCTAGTGTGGTTGTGTACGTGTGATATACATACACTTTTTTGGGATCATATTTTCTATTCCGCTATTTAATCAAAAACCTTTGGGGATCAGTTAAATTGGGGGATAGTCTGTGTTGGTACGTGTGAGAGAGATCCACCTTTCCAAGTTGTTGGGGTTCATCTCATACTTCTGAAGGTTTGAGGGTGCTGCCTGTTCCATACTCCCCCTACTCCTAGCCTTTTAGGGGTACAAACAATAGTAATTGGGGCCTAGTGTGGTTGTGTACGTGTGATATACATACACTTTTTTGGGATCATATTTTCTATTCCGCTATTTAATCAAAAACCTCTGGGGATCAGTTAAATTGGGGGATAGTCTGTGTTGGTACGTGTGAGAGAGATCCACCTTTCCAAGTTGTTGGGGTTCATCTCATACTTCTGAAGGTTTGAGGGTGCTGCCTGTTCCATACTCCCCCCTACTCCTAGCCTTTTAGGGGTACAAACAATAGTAATTGGGGCCTAGTGTGGTTGTGTACGTGTGATATACATACACTTTTTTGGGATCATATTTTCTATTCCGCTATTTAATCAAAAACCTTTGGGGATCAGTTAAATTGGGGGATAGTCTGTGTTGGTACGTGTGAGAGAGATCCACCTTTCCAAGTTGTTGGGGTTCATCTCATACTTCTGAAGGTTTGAGGGTGCTGCCTGTTCCATACTCCCCCTACTCCTAGCCTTTTAGGGGTACAAACAATAGTAATTGGGGCCTAGTGTGGTTGTGTACGTGTGATATACATACACTTTTTTGGGATCATATTTTCTATTCCGCTATTTAATCAAAAACCTTTGGGGATCAGTTAAATTGGGGGATAGTCTGTGTTGGTACGTGTGAGAGAGATCCACCTTTCCAAGTTGTTGGGGTTCATCTCATACTTCTGAAGGTTTGAGGGTGCTGCCTGTTCCATACTCCCCCTACTCCTAGCCTTTTAGGGGTACAAACAATAGTAATTGGGGCCTAGTGTGGTTGTGTACGTGTGATATACATACACTTTTTTGGGATCATATTTTCTATTCCGCTATTTAATCAAAAACCTTTGGGGATCAGTTAAATTGGGGGATAGTCTGTGTTGGTACGTGTGAGAGAGATCCACCTTTCCAAGTTGTTGGGGTTCATCTCATACTTCTGAAGGTTTGAGGGTGCTGCCTGTTCCATACTCCCCCTACTCCTAGCCTTTTAGGGGTACAAACCATAGTAATTGGGGCCTAGTGTGGTTGTGTACGTGTGATATACATACACTTTTTTGGGATCATATTTTCTATTCCGCTATTTAATCAAAAACCTCTGGGGATCAGTTAAATTGGGGGATAGTCTGTGTTGGTACGTGTGAGAGAGATCCACCTTTCCAAGTTGTTGGGGTTCATCTCATACTTCTGAAGGTTTGAGGGTGCTGCCTGTTCCATACTCCCCCCTACTCCTAGCCTTTTAGGGGTACAAACAATAGTAATTGGGGCCTAGTGTGGTTGTGTACGTGTGATATACATACACTTTTTTGGGATCATATTTTCTATTCCGCTATTTAATCAAAAACCTTTGGGGATCAGTTAAATTGGGGGATAGTCTGTGTTGGTACGTGTGAGAGAGATCCACCTTTCCAAGTTGTTGGGGTTCATCTCATACTTCTGAAGGTTTGAGGGTGCTGCCTGTTCCATACCCCCCCTACTCCTCATCTAGCCTTTTAGGGGTACAAACAATAGTAATTGGGGCCTAGTGTGGTTGTGTACGTGCGAGATACATACACTTTTTTTGATCATATTTCCTATTCCGCTATTCAATAAAAACCTTTGAGGATCAATTGAATTGCGGGATAGTCTGTGTCGGTACGTGTGAGAGAGATCCACCTTTCCAAGTTGTTGGGGTTCATCTCATACTTCTGAAGGTTTGAGGGTGCTGCCTGTTCCATACCCCCCCTACTCCTCATCTAGCCTTTTAGGGGTACAAACAATAGTAATTGGGGCCTAGTGTGGTTGTGTACGTGCGAGATACATACACTTTTTTTGATCATATTTCCTATTCCGCTATTCAATAAAAACCTTTGGGGATCAATTAAATTGCGGGATAGTCTGTGTCGGTACGTGTGAGATCCACCTTTCCAAGTTTTTGGGGTTCATCTCATACTTCTGAAGCTTTGAGGGTGCTGCCTGTTCCATACTCCTCCTCCTCCTCATCCATCCTTTTAGGTGTACAAACAATAGTAATTGGGGCCTAGTGTGCTTCTGTACGTGTGAGATACATACACATTTTTTGATCATATTTCCTATTCCGCTATTCAATAAAAACCTTTGGGGATCAATTAAATTGCGGAATAGTCTGTGTCGGTACGTGTGAGATCCACCTTTCCAAGTTTTTGGGGTTCATCTCATACTTCTGAAGCTTTGAGAGTGCTGCCTGTTCCATACTCCTCCTCCTCCTCATCCATCCTTTTAGGTGTACAAACAATAGTAATTGGGGCCTAGTGTGCTTCTGTACGTGTGAGATACATACACATTTTTTGATCATATTTCCTATTCCGCTATTCAATAAAAACCTTTGGGGATCAATTAAATTGCGGAATAGTCTGTGTCGGTACGTGTGAGATCCACCTTTCCAAGTTTTTGGGGTTCATCTCATACTTCTGAAGCTTTGAGGGTGCTGCCTGTTCCATACTCCTCCTCCTCCTCATCCATCCTTTTAGGTGTACAAACAATAGTAATTGGGGCCTAGTGTGTTTCTGTACGTGCGAGATACATACACTTTTTTTGATCATATTTCCTATTCCGCTATTCAATAAAAACCTTTGGGGATCAATTAAATTGCGGGATAGTCTGTGTCGGTACGTGTGAGATCCACCTTTCCAAGTTTTTGGGGTTCATCTCATACTTCTGAAGCTTTGAGGGTGCTGCCTGTTCCATACTCCTCCTCCTCCTCATCCATCCTTTTAGGTGTACAAACAATAGTAATTGGGGCCTAGTGTGCTTCTGTACGTGTGAGATACATACACATTTTTTGATCATATTTCCTATTCCGCTATTCAATAAAAACCTTTGGGGATCAATTAAATTGCGGAATAGTCTGTGTCGGTACGTGTGAGATCCACCTTTCCAAGTTTTTGGGGTTCATCTCATACTTCTGAAGCTTTGAGGGTGCTGCCTGTTCCATACTCCTCCTCCTCCTCATCCATCCTTTTAGGTGTACAAACAATAGTAATTGGGGCCTAGTGTGTTTCTGTACGTGCGAGATACATACACTTTTTTTGATCATATTTCCTATTCCGCTATTCAATAAAAACCTTTGGGGATCAATTAAATTGCGGGATAGTCTGTGTCGGTACGTGTGAGATCCACCTTTCCAAGTTTTTGGGGTTCATCTCATACTTCTGAAGCTTTGAGGGTGCTGCCTGTTCCATACTCCTCCTCCTCCTCATCCATCCTTTTAGGTGTACAAACAATAGTAATTGGGGCCTAGTGTGCTTCTGTACGTGTGAGATACATACACATTTTTTGATCATATTTCCTATTCCGCTATTCAATAAAAACCTTTGGGGATCAATTAAATTGCGGAATAGTCTGTGTCGGTACGTGTGAGATCCACCTTTCCAAGTTTTTGGGGTTCATCTCATACTTCTGAAGCTTTGAGGGTGCTGCCTGTTCCATACTCCTCCTCCTCCTCATCCATCCTTTTAGGTGTACAAACAATAGTAATTGGGGCCTAGTGTGTTTCTGTACGTGCGAGATACATACACTTTTTTTGATCATATTTCCTATTCCGCTATTCAATAAAAACCTTTGGGGATCAATTAAATTGCGGGATAGTCTGTGTCGGTACGTGTGAGATCCACCTTTCCAAGTTTTTGGGGTTCATCTCATACTTCTGAAGCTTTGAGGGTGCTGCCTGTTCCATACTCCTCCTCCTCCTCATCCATCCTTTTAGGTGTACAAACAATAGTAATTGGGGCCTAGTGTGCTTCTGTACGTGTGAGATACATACACATTTTTTGATCATATTTCCTATTCCGCTATTCAATAAAAACCTTTGGGGATCAATTAAATTGCGGGATAGTCTGTGTCGGTACGTGTGAGATCCACCTTTCCAAGTTTTTGGGGTTCATCTCATACTTCTGAAGCTTTGAGGGTGCTGCCTGTTCCATACTCCTCCTCCTCCTCATCCATCCTTTTAGGTGTACAAACAATAGTAATTGGGGCCTAGTGTGTTTCTGTACGTGTGAGATACATACACTTTTTTTGATCATATTTCCTATTCCGCTATTCAATAAAAACCTTTGGGGATCAATTGAATTGCGGGATAGTCTGTGTCGGTACGTGTGAGAGAGATCCACCTTTCCAAGTTGTTGGGGTTCATCTCATACTTCTGAAGGTTTGAGGGTGCTGCCTGTTCCATACCCCCCCTACTCCTCATCTAGCCTTTTAGGGGTACAAACAATAGTAATTGGGGCCTAGTGTGGTTGTGTACGTGCGAGATACATACACTTTTTTTGATCATATTTCCTATTCCGCTATTCAATAAAAACCTTTGAGGATCAATTGAATTGCGGGATAGTCTGTGTCGGTACGTGTGAGAGAGATCCACCTTTCCAAGTTGTTGGGGTTCATCTCATACTTCTGAAGGTTTGAGGGTGCTGCCTGTTCCATACTCCCCCTACTCCTCATCTAGCCTTTTAGGGGTACAAACAATAGTAATTGGGGCCTAGTGTGGTTGTGTACGTGTGATATACATACACTTTTTTTGGATCATATTTTCTATTCCGCTATTCAATAAAAACCTTTCTAGGGCAAGATCTTAAATTACAGAAATATGAGGAGACCGTCAAATAAGGGCCGTGGCCTGGGTCGTGGTGCTGCTGGTAGAGCTCCTGTTGCAAGGAGAGGACATGGTCGATCTGTGCCAGCTACACGCACAAGTGAAACACCTTCCTCAAGTGTGAGTAGGCGACAGAACCTGCATCAGTATTTGGTAGGGCATCAAACGCCCCTAGAAGTGATGAGGCCAGAACAAGTTGAGGCGATAGTAGATTGGTTTGCTGCTGACAGTGCCTCCAGTTCCTTCACATTGTCTCCCACCCAGTCTACTGCAGAAAGGTCAGAGTTGGCACCTGCAGCCAATGTCCAACCGTCTTTCACCTCACCCCCTTGCAAATCAGGCCAGCAGTCTGAGCCCCAAGCCATACAGCAGTCTCTTATTCTTTTTGAGGACTCTGTCAGCAGGGTTTCCCAGGGCCATCCACCTAGCCCTGCCCCAGAAGTGGAAGAGATTGAGTGCAGCGATGCCCAACCACTTATTCCTCAAGATGAGTACATGCAAGGATCATCGCAGCACGTCTCCGATGATGACGAAACGCAGGTGCCAACTGCTGCGGCGTTCAGCATTGTGGAGACCGACAAGGAGGGCAGGGGTGAAGACTGGGTGGAAGATGATGTGGAGGACGATGAGGTCCTCGACCCCACATGGAATGAACGTCATGCAGGTGAACTGAGTAGTTTGGAGGAAGAGGCGGTGGTCGCACAGAGCCACCAGCACAGCAGAAGAGGGAGCAGGGTGCAGAAGCGGAGCGGCCGTGCCCTAGACACTACGCCCGCTACTGCCCAACGCAGCAAGGGAACGAGCGCACCAAAGTCAGCTCAAAGGAGTTCTCTAGCGTGGAAGTTCTTTAGAAAATGTGCTGATGACAGGACACGAGTGGTTTGCACCCTGTGCAATCAGAGCTTGAAGCGAGGCATGAACCTTCTCAACCTGAGCACAACCTGCATGATCAGGCATCTAAGTGCAAAGCACGAGCTGCAGTGGAGTACACACCTTCAAAACCAAGAAACGTCTCTGGCTCATCCTGCTTCCTCTTCTGCTGCAGTCTCGGCCGCTCCAGCCACATCTGTAGTGATACCGGCACCTGCCACCCCGCAAACAGACGATCTGTCAGCAACACCACCACCTGGGTCACCAACAACCATCTCCACAATGTCCCGTGGAAGCGTTCAGCTTTCCATCTCCCAAACACTTGAGAGGAAGAGGAAGTACCCCCCTACCCACCCGCGATCCCTGGCCCTGAATGCCAGCATTTCAAAATTATTGGCCTTTGAAATGCTGTCATTCCGTCTGGTGGAGACGCACAGTTTTAAAAACCTTATGTCGGTGGCTGTCCCACAGTACGTCGTGCCCAGCCGCCACTACTTTTCCAGGCAAGCCATCCCTTCCCTGCACAACCAAGTGGGGGAAAAAATCAGGTGTGCACTGCGCAACGCCATCTGTGCCAAGGTCCACCTAACTACGGATACGTGGACCAGTAAGCACGGTCAGGGGCGTTATATCTCCCTAACGGCACACTGGGTAAATGCAGTGGCGGATGGGCCTGAGGCGGATAGCAATTTGGCGCATGTCCTTCCACCACCGAGGATTGCAGGGCGCTTCAGTTTGCCTCCTGTTCCTAACTCCTCCTACTCCGCTTCCTCATCCTCTACCGCCTCCTCATCCGGACAGCGTAACACCTTCACCACCAACTTCAGCACGGCCAGGGGTAAACGACAGCAGGCAGTTTTACAACTTGCCTGTTTGGGGGACAAACCACACACCGCGCAGGAGTTGTGGAGGAGCATGGAACAGCAGACAAATGAGTGGTTGCTGCCAGCGAGCCTCAAGCCCGGCCTGGTGGTGTGCGATAACGGGCGAAATCTCATAGCAGCTCTGGGCCTAGCCGGTTTGACGCACATCCCTTGCCTGGCGCATGTGCTGAATTTGGTGGTGCAGAGGTTCCTTAAAAACTACCCCGATATGTCAGAGCTGCTGCAGAAAGTGCGGGCCGTTTGTGCGCACTTTCGGCGTTCTCACCCTGCTGCTGCTCGCCTGGCAGCGCTGCAGCGTAACTTCGGCCTTCCCGCTCACCGCCTCATATGTGACGTGCCCACAAGGTGGAACTCCACCTTGCACATGCTGGAAAGACTGTGCGAGCAGCAGCAGGCCATAGTGGAGTTTCAGCTGCAGCACGCACGCGTGAGTCGCTCTGCGGAACAGCACCACTTCACCACCAATAACTGGGCCTCCATGCGAGACCTGTGTGCCTTGTTGCGCTGTTTTGAGTACTCCACCAACATGGCCAGTGGCAATGACGCCGTTCTCAGCTTAACTATCCCACTTCTATGCCTCCTTGAAAAAACAATTCGGGCGATGATGGAAGAGGATGTGGCACAGGATGAGGAGGAGGAGGAGGATGAAGAGGTAACATTTCCAAGGCTTTCAGGGCAGTCATTCGCAAGGGGCTCCGAGGGTGGGTTCCTGCACACGCAAACGCCAGGGACGCAATTGTCCAGCAGGGGCACAGTTCTGGAGGATGAGGAGGATGAGGAGGAGGAGGAGCTGGAGGAGGAGATGGAACCATGTTCACAGCAGGGTGGCACCCAGGCCAGCTCATGGCCATCACTGGTGCGTGGCTGGGGGGATACAGAGGACACGGACCATACACCTCCCACAGAGGACAGCCTTTCGTCGCCTCTGGGCAGCCTGGCACACATGAGCGATTACATGCTGCAGTGTCTCCACAACGACCGCCGAGTTGCCCACATTCTAACTTGTGCTGATTACTGGGTGGCCACGCTGCTGGATCCCCGTTACAAGGACAACGTACCGTCCTTAATTCACTCACTGGAGCGCGATCGCAAGATGCGCGAGTACAAGCGCACGCTGGTAGACGCCATGCTGCTGGCATTCCCATCTGACAGCGGGGCCACAGTGGAAGCACAAGGCAGAGGAGGAGGAGGAGGAGGTCGCCAACGCAACCAGGGCACCGCCAGCACCTCAGAAGGCAGGGTTAGCATGGCCGAAATGTGGAAAAGCTTTGTCAGCACGCCACAACAAACAGCAGCACCAGCAGCTCAGATGGAACGTCTTAGCAGGAGGCAGCATTTTACCAACATGGTGGAGCAGTATGTGTGCACACGCCTACATGTAGTGAATGACGGGTCTGCCCCCTTCAACTTCTGGGTCTCCAAATTGGGCACATGGCCTGAGCTTGCCCTTTACGCCTTGGAGGTGCTGGCGTGCCCTGCAGCCAGTGTATTATCTGAACGGGTATTTAGCACGGCTGGGGGCGTTATAACAGACAAGCGCAGCCGCCTGTCCAGAGACAATGTGGACAAGCTCACGTTCATTAAAATGAACCAGGCATGGATCCCACGGGACTTTTCCGTACCTTATGCAGAATAGCAATGGATACCGACCTTACCCACCCATTGTTCCATTTTTGCTCTTTCTCACTCTTTTGGGGTGTACCCTCATTTAAAATTTGTGAAAAGAAGCAGTGTTGGCTACCTCGTCCTCCTCCTCAGGGCCAGATTAATGTAGGGTCTATTGGAGCTGCAGCTCCAGGCCCCTACCTTTTATATAGGCCCCGGGTTGGCCATATTCACTGTTACCGCTCTTCTGTCACTTGTAAACACAGAAGTCTGGCTTCTATGCTCGCTTCCCCAGGCAGCACCCTCAGAACCTCCCCACACAGCGTGAAGGCCGGACAAGGAGGGACAGTTGGCGATGCATGGATGTGTTTATGGGCTTCAGAGACAGCATCCCATGTTGAATTAGGCATGCATGGCTGCACCCTTCCTCCTCTGGGTGCATGGCAAGGCACGGCCCTAAGGCCCTTCAAAATCCTCAGCACCAAGCCCATGATGCTGTTAATCCGGCCCTGGTCCTCCTCCACCGCCGCTTCCACCTACACCGCCCATAGGTGTGCGCAGCCTATTGCATTAAGGTGTGCACCCCAAAGTTGAAATACACATGCATGTGTTTGCCAGCAGGGAGAGTAATGTATCGGGGCCATGTACCTGTAGGCAAGGAGAAATATAGCAGAGCAGGTCCCAGGGAGATCTTTCCCATCTCCTCACTGGCAATGCTATGTGCCCTAGGTGATTAGGGTGTGCCCAGGCACACCCAGCACACCCTGTGCGCACGCCTATGTCACCGCCACATCCACCACCACCTCAACCTCCCTCCTACTCCATATGGGCCTCGTCCTTCAGAGATGAAGAAGAACATTGTTTTATTTTTCTGTTTTTTTTTGTTGTTTTAAGTTATTTCCCTATCCACATTTGTTTGCAGAGCACTTGCCATGCTCTTAATTACGTTTTGCTGCCATTTGCAGCACTCTAGCCCTTTCCTTTGGTGTTTTAGAGCCATTTTAGTGCCTTAAAGTTCGGGTCCCCATTGACTTCAATGGGGTTCGGTGTCCGGGAAAAGTTCGGTAAAAGTCCGGGACACGGACCCGGACTTTTTTTTAAAGTTCGGCCGAACCCGTCGAACACGGACATCTAGGTGTCCGCTCAACCCTAGTCAATATTAAAGATCTCATTAGATGGGAGATAAGACTCTTATCACTCTGAAGTTCCCTAGTTTGTCAGCTACTATGACCTGAGTGTAAATCGTTTAAATGTATTTTTTTCCAGCCTAATGCCTGGTATACACAATGAGATTATCAGATGAATTATTGTCCGTTTTTTTTTTACATGCTAGTCTCATATCGAAAATTAAAAGTTTACTAAACTTACGAACATTCGCATAATAACAATTCGGAAGTGATGTAATGTGTTGTAGTGTTTTTGTATTGTATTTTAAAATGACAACTGTACTAATTAAATGAAAATCATAAGATCTGGTAAAATGTTCTGGTCCCAGAAGCAGAAAAATGGAAAATTTATATCAAATACTTACCGTAATTTTCCTACGTGTGGGTTAGTCCCACCTCCTCCTACCTCATAGGACCCCACTCCCATAAATTTCACTCTGCCCCAGAGACCATGTTCCATAAAATAGCCTCCTCCGGCAGATGGGTGGGGACTCCGGCTGCCATGGAGTCCATCAGGAGAGGAAAATTACGGTAAGTATTTGATATAAATTTTCCGCTTTCCTGACAGACTCCATGGCAGCCTACGTGTGGGAAATAACTAGCCAAACACACCAGGGTGGGCAATCTGCTGTTCAAAAGAAATTTAATTTGCACCATCAACTGATAGTATCCGAAAACCAAAATCAACAGATATTAAAGAAGCTGGCTCGACACAATAATGAGCCATGAAAGTGTGGATTGAGGACCATGAGGCCGCTTTGCATACAACTTCAGGAGCCACATGACGAAAAGCTGCCCAAGAAGTCGACATTCCTCTTGTAGAATGCGCTGTCACCACCTCCGGGGGAGCCAACCTTTAGCTCTATAGGCCCATTGAATGGACCGGACAATCCAAGATGCGATCGTTCTAGACGAAGCACGCAAGCCTTTATTCTTCCCATAGAACAGGACAAACAAATAATCCGAATGGCGGAAATGAGATGTGGCTTCCAGATATAGTTTCAGAATTTGCCCTACATCCAGTGGATGAGTCGCAGAGTCAGAGGATTTGAATGTTGGCTAGACAATTTCCTGATTTTCATGAAAAATAGAGGATACTTTTGGGTGCGAATCCAACATGGGAATCAGAACCACCCAATCCGGGAAAAACGACAAAAAGGTTCTTTGCATCCCAAAGCTCCTAGCTCAGAGACCTTTTTTGCTGAGGCGACTGCCACCAGGAACGCTACTATAAGAGACAATTGGAGAGTTGAACCAGGTTATCTTTTCTGAGGTCTGCAAAGGAATCCAGAACAAGTGGAAGATCCCACTTAGGGAATCTGGGCTTCCTTTGTGGTCTGAGCCTAGAAGCTCCTCTGAAAAATTGCCTCACTAGAGGATGCTTTGCCCAGGATGTTCCTGTGAAAGCCGAGATAGCTGACACTTGAACTCGAAGAGAACTGACAGATAAAGGCAGATCCAGGCCAGATTGTAGAAAACTCAAAATGTGTTGAACCTTTGGAGTGCCTTGCACATCCATATTTCCGGAGATATGAGACATGAACTTCTTCCATATCCTTTCGTAGACTCTATTTGTTCCAGCTCTTCTCGCATTCAACAGTGTGGAGATAGCTCCACTTGGACACCCTAATGCCTCCAGCCTTTCCCTTTCAAAAACCAGGCCATCAGGTGCAGATGGGCCGGGCAAGGGTGTAGCACCGTTCCCTAAGACAGGAGATCCTGCCTGGAAGGTAGTGGAACTGGCTCGCGAAAGCTCAGCTGTAGCAGCATCGGAAACCAGGGCCTGTTCGGCCAATATGGGGCTATCACAAGAGCCTCCACTTCTTCCGACCTGAGTCTCGTCAGGAATCGAAGGAGGACTGGAACTGGTGGGAAGGCGTAAGCCTTGTGAAATCTCCACTGCTCTGTTAGGGGATCCACCCCGAAAGCTTGTGGGCATTTGAATCTCGTATAGTACTTCTCCAACTTGAAGTTGCACGGGGAAGCGAACAGATCCACTTCCGGAAGGAACCCTAGGGATTTTAGCCACTGAAACACATAGGCATGAAGACTCCACTTGTTGTCCATGGAGACTCGTGATAGAAAATCCGCCTGGATGTTCTGTGTCCCTGGCAGAAAAACCGCAGTGAGGTTGGATAAGTATTTCTGAGCCCAGACCACTATTGGCTCGACTTCTCTCAATAAAGAGTGACTGCGAGTTCCCCCTTGACGCTTTATATACGACACTGCCGTCGTATTGTCCAGCCTCAGGAGGACAGATGTTCCTACTGTAAGGTGATGAAATGCTTGGAGAGCTTGAAACGCTGCTCGAAGCTCCAGGATGTTCGAAACTTCCCTGTGTAACCGAGGATTCCATTTGCCCTGGGTTATCTCTGATAGGCAGTGAGCGCCCCAACCTGTGTTGCTTGCGTCTGTGGTTATCGTGACCCAAGAGATGGGAAGGATAGAATGGCAATTGAGTAGATTCCTCTTCTACAACCACCACAGGAGACTGTGCCGCATTACTGGGGAAATCCAAATCAGATGATCCATGTCGCCTGGGCACCATTGGCGAAGAAATCCTGTTTGAAAAGGACGCATCCTCCATTGAGCCCATTTCACCATAGGTGTCGTGGCCACCATAGTACCTATTATTTTGAGGCACTGTGAGACCTGGAGATGAGATGTTGACATGGCCAGCTGTACTCTGTCTCTGATAATCAGGATTTTCTCTAGAGGCAAGGAGATGATGCCCTTGACTGTATTGAATTGAGCCCAGAGAAAGATAAGTGCCTGTGTGGGCTCCAGATGGCTCTTTTCCAGGTTTAGCAACCAGCCGAACTCGAGAAGAGTCGCCGTGACTAGATCTCTGTGAACCAGGAGTTGCTCTCGATCTTGTGACAGAAGTAGTAAGTTGTCTAAATAATGGTGAAGACGCACTCCCTTGATTCTGATCAGGGCTACCACAGCCAATAAGAGTTTTGAAAATACTCGAGGAGATGTTGTGAGCCCGAATGGGAGACATGTAAACTGAAGATGGTGTTGATCCACAGCAAACCGCAGGTATTTCTGTAACTCTGTTGCTATAGGCACATGGAAATATGCATCCTTCAAGTCTATTGACACAAGCCAATCTCCTGGCTGAACCGCCTGGCGGATTGTCAATAGTGTCTCCATTTTGAATTTTCCCTTTTTTATAAAGGAGTTTAGATGTGTGAGGTCTATGACCGGTCTCCAGGGACCGTTCTTCTTCATGACTAAGAAGAGTGGAGAATAGAGGCCTTGAAACCTCTCTTTGGCTGGTACTGGAACTACTGTGCCTTGAAGCAGCAGCGCATCTATGTATGCCGAAAGGATTTGCCTTTCTTCTTCCGACCGTGGAAGAGCTGTGGGAACGAACTTGAGGATAGGTGGACTGCAGAACGACCAAGTGTGTCCTGTAGAGATTGTCCTGATGACCCAAAAATCTTTTATCGAGGCTGCCCAGACGTGTCAAAACTGGAGAAGGCGAGCACCGACCTGAACCGTCTGGACAGGCCCAACATCAAAAGGACTTAGCCGCTTCCCGGCTACTAGAAGAGGCTCCTTTGGAAGCCTTTTGGTTTGAAGATGGATTTTTCCTCCATGTTTTCCGGAATTCACGACCAGGTCTGTAACTTCGAGCATCCTTCGCTCTATCCGAAGATTGTCTGGACTGTGTCCTTCTCTGACCCAGCAGACGACGATCCTGCGGGAGGAACCCCGACTTACGGCCCGTGGCCCGTGAAATAGCGCTCTACAGCTTGTTCCCGAACAAGGAAGACCCTCCGAATGGAATACGGCACCAAGCCTGCTTGGAGGAAGGATCAGCCAGCCAGGGGCGCAGCCATAGAGCCCGTTTAGCTGTCACTGAAGAGAGCATTGCCTCGGGCCACCAGTCGAATAATATCTAGGGAAGCCTCCCCCAGAAAAGAAGCCGCCAGTCTGAGCTCATTCACTGCTGAAGCTCTGGCTACTTCTTCTGATACAGGGCTTAGATCCGAATCCACCTCTATTGTCCAGGCCTCCATGGCCTTGGATAAAGCCGCAATGGCTAGGGCTGGCTTACAAGCCATTCCAGCAGACACATAAATCTTCTTAAGGTCAGTGTCGATTCTTCTTTCCAGCCCATCTTTAAAAGACACTGTGTCTTTGAGTGGAAGAGTGACGTGCCTCGCTAATCTCATGAAGGCGGCGTCCACTAGGGGCACTGACTCCAGGTGCTTCACATCCTCACTCTTGAATGGGTACATCCTGGAAACTTTGGATACCAGAGAATTTTTTTCTCTCTGCACATCCCCACTCATCCAAGATAATTTCACCAAGTTCATCTAAAAAGGGAAAGTTATGGCGCTCTTTCTTTAGGTGCTTGAAGTACCTTCTTTGTTTAGATGGTGACTCTACTGGCTCCTCCCACTTTAAGGCTCCCTTTACTGCCTTAACCAGGGTAGGGACCAAGGCAAAATCAAAGCCTGTGCCAGGAGTATCCAATTCGTCCTCACTATCCGAGGAGTTGAAGCCGGAAATGCTCTGCTGAGAAGGGCCGGGAGTACTGAGGCTATCCCTAACAGGGATGTCTGCCATACCAGCCGAGGGGCTACAGGTGCGGTCAACCCCCAGGTTTTGTAGGGATTCTTGGACCACCTGTCTAACCAGGGATTCCACCTGATGGTTATCATTCCCCCTTTCTCTAGAGGCATGGGCAAAACATGCATCACATAGTGATTTGCCATTAGAAACACATGCTGCACAACCCCAGCAAGATCTTCTATCAGGGTGTCTTTGTGCTGATGCAAGCGTGAAGCCTTCCCTGTGATGTTTGGTAGAAGACTTGTGGCGACTAGTGCCAGGAGATTTGTGATGACGTTGTGACCTAGTAAGGTCCTTATCTTCACGTGCTTTAGTTTGTTTATCAGACCTAGAAGGGCTAAGAGAAAAGGGAAAAATTACCCCTACTGCCCTAAATCCGAACCGTACAGGGATAGGTAAAAATAATACCACTCTTACCTGTAGAGTAAGGGTTGGCCACTGGGGGGCGGTGAAGTATCCATACTGCTCTTAACAGGAAGACTGCAACAAACACAGGAATAAGGAAGTGCTGCATACACAGACTGCACACAGACATCCAGCAGGATTAAGCTTACCACTAGCAGAGAACGATCAAACACAGGGAAGCCGCCGCATATGCCCGCAGTACAATCCCAATGTGATCCACTGTGACAGCAGTTTTAAATCTGCCGCCAGATGATGACGTCACCGCCCCCCCCGTGACAGACAGCATCCGTGCGCATGTGTGAGCACGAACAGCCACTCCACTGCGCCAGCACCGCCCGCAGACACCCAGCGGTGACCCGGAAGCTGCGCTGGGACACAGGAAGAGCCGGGGCCGCAAGATGAAACGCACCTGCGTTCCAAAACACCGCAAGACAAAATACATATACAAAAAATGGCTGCCATACGTTACCAAGCACGCTCCGAACCACGGTCTGACCTGGGACACGAAAACCTCCAGTGCATCGATTCGGGGGTGTATTAATGGGCCTCCCGCTAGTAGCTAGGATGATTGGCCGTATTCAGCTTGCCCGCCAGTGGCCAGGCTTTATGCTTCTCCAATGCATGGGATTGCACACCCGTGTCCTACACCGCTAGTAGCTAGGGCGTACTGGACTCTTCAGGAATTCAGCCTGGAATCGATCGTGTAAATCACCAGGAAATAGACCGAAAATCTTCATGAGGTTAGACTTGATATCCATCCAACAGGAGGAGGACAAAAAAAGAACATGGTCTCTGGGGCAGAGTGAAATTTATGGGAGTGGGGTCCTATGAGGTAGGAGGAGGCGGGACTAACCCACACGTAGGCTGCCATGGAGTCTGTCAGGAAATGTATTTTCAAGCTCATAGTACAAAAAATGTAGTTTTTGAAAGAAAAAAAATAGGGTTCTTCTTTTCTTTTTTGGAAAAAAATATGGCATTTTTTTTGTTGTTCAAGTCCCAATAGCTGAAAAACTGCAGGAAAAAAAGATAGCTCTTTTTACAAAACACATTCCTGTTTAACTTACCCTTATTTTTCTCTCCTTACCCCTTGTTAACATCCCAGAGCATTTTGGGATGCTGAATCAAGTTGACCACATGTATGTACATGTGTGGAGCATTCAACCTTTAAAATTTACAGCAGAAGCACTGAAGTTTTTGATTACACCATCTCAGCTAACACCAACCCCCTCCCAGTAGCACTTTTCTCATATTTCAGGTTTGATATCTTCTTTATTGCCTAATTATGAGGATTTACCAACAAAGAAATGTAGCACCCTCCTAGTTAGGCTACTAGGTCAATTTAGTTTTTGTCTTCTTCTGTAGTCAAGAGAGCAGAGGTTTCTAGAGCTCAGAGAGGGAATTCAAATAACCAGCCTGCATATTGATAAGGACCTAGCCAATGGCTGGGGAGGTGTGCCCAGATGGTTGCTGGGAAAGCTGATAAATAGTCTGAAGCCCTAGAGAGATTGTCCTCCCAAGCAAGGAGACGTTCCTAGCCTTAGAGGGAGCTGTTGCCACTCTGAAGCATGTTTTGGTTTGTGCTTCTGCTCTCTCTGGTCTCAGGGCAGGAGACATGGAAGGGACCTGGAACTGACTGCAGGATTTCACCAAAGGGATCTGGTCTTGGGAAGGATTTTTCTCACTCACTGGGAGGTGTCCACAGGAATCTGCCAAACTATTTTGGAGTATCCTATTCCCTAACCCCTCTCTTGCTACATGTTTTATCATCAGTAAATCACAAAAAGACAACCACTAGACCAGGGTTTCTCAACCAGGGTTCTGTGGTACCCTATAGTTCCTCCTGAGGTTGCTAGGGGTTTCTTGAGCAATGAGCAATTTCTGCCTCTCAGATAAGTTCCCAATGACACCTTTATTCCTTTTAGCTATCTGTAAGGGGTTAGTTGTTCCCAATGATGACAAGAGTAAGGAGAATTCTTCCCACTGACTGTCACACTAATGTGTCATAAGTTGTATATTTTTTACTTTTAGCAGGGGTTCCCCGAGGCTAGAAATGTATTTCAATGGTTCCTCTGTGTTGAAATGGTTGAAAAAGTCTGCCCTAGACTAATAATTGGAGCCAGAGTAAACGGATTGTTGCTGATGGCCTCAGTTTGGGGAAGAACCAGTTAAATCCAGTGGTCCATGCAGGGGTAGCAGTACAAGTAGGACTAGGAAGGGGGGGGGGGGTTGACCAGTGTGTGCTGACATATCATAGCGGTGACTTCATTAAAAAAAAAAAATAAGAAAGCAGTGAAAGAGAAATAAAATAAAAGCACAAAGAAAATTGCGTTTAGCATTATAGAACAGAATATACAGTACAAGGCCGATAAAGCAAAAGTATGATCTGGCACCATAGAAAGCAGTAACAAGGAGTGAGAAAAAGAGACCCCAAAAGAGAGCCACATCCATCGTTAACTGTATATTTTATAGGGAGAGATGTGGATGAAAGCATAGGCAGCCTGCTTCAGTTGTGACCAGTGGTCTGCAAACAAGAAAACTTCTAAAATAATTGCCTTCAAATATCAATTAAGAGGTATCAATTAATGTCTGCATATGAAACAAAACAAAAAATAACATGACAGATGAGATGATATATTTAATTGGATAGAGGAAACATTTGAACTTAAGCTTTCTTGTCCTTTGTAAAGCCATCCAGGATGGTATGCAGTCATTTAGCATTACATTCATTTCATGTGGGTTCATTTATAACAGAGAACAACACATCATTTCATTTAGAATACTGTGGCAGCTCATTTCCAAACTAATTATCAACATGGGATAGCAGATATTATGAGGCGATAATGTTTCTGGCAGAACATATTGCCTAATTATATTATTCAAGCTCTACCTAAAAGTAACTGGCCAATACATGATAGAACTGATTCTACAATATGATACAAATTAAAGGTGTCCATTACAAATGAACAAAATGATAATACAGAAAATAATTCTGATTTAATCACTGGAGTATGTCTCATCAAATTATACTGCTGTATGTAAAGCAAAAATATAGCATTACTTTGAAATTAAAATAATTGCAAATGTGTTTCCAATGAGTATTTTTAATGTTTAATAACCAGATTAACCTTTACATGTTTGTCTAAAGAAAACTGTGAAACACTGAAAACTGAAACCAAATTAATATATTATACTGGATTTTTTTTCCTAAGGAGAGGAAGCAATGAGTAAACATCATAAACCATAACAATCAATCATGAGATTTTGTTCATAACAATCAATCACGGTTTCGTCATACGCTTGACGTCATGAGGGGCGCCCCCGTATGACGAAACCGGTCGGGTGAGTCAGACGTGACGCAACCACGCCCCCAATAGCCGGCTTTCAAGATACAGTATACCGTTGGAGATGTTCGTTCGCTTCTGATGCGGTTCCTTCCAACTTTATATGCCCTAGACATAAATCATAAATGTGAGTGTGATACCTGCTTTTAATACAAATAAACGTTTTTATGCAGAGTTACGCTATGTCCCTGTCTACACTTTCTTCCCTGTTTTTACCATGTGGATATCGTATTTGAGTCTGTAAGGTGACACCCTGTGGCCATTCCTGGCATTACAAACAAGCTCATACAGGTTCACTCATTAGTTTGAGTGACCAACTCTTTCTGGTAAGCAGCCAACTTATTCAACTATTTGGTGATGTGCACATCGGTGTCCTTCTCATTCCTAAAAAGTGCCGTGTGGATTTAATGATCTCTGGGACTTGTGGCTGATCTTCTTAAATTTCTACACTATATCACTATGGACTCTATTTGGATTTAAATATCCTCCGTTCTTCACTTCCTATTGCATGGATTGTTTTATTTTATGTGATATTTTAAGCATTAATTGTTTGAACACATATGGTATATTTTTGGTGATATCACAATCACTGATGTTTTTGATTTAATTTTGAGTTTTATATGATCTTTAATGATTTGATTCTAATGGTATAACCTGGTGACTTCACAATCACTATTTTTAGCGCAGCACATTCCTGATTTCAATTATACTTAGGTTTTTCTATGATTCCTTATGTGCAGCAGCTTATTTTCTCTTTTCCTTAATATTTAATAATCAATCCCTATTAGCGCAGAAATTCCACCACCACACCATATCTCATATATGCCTTGTGGGCTGACCATAAAGAATGGATATATCTACAGGACCTGTATTCGATTCAAAAAGGGTATTTAGTTCATTTTTATCAGTTTCTGGTAGTGAGGGTTATGCAGAATAGAAGTAGTTAGTCTCCAGACTTCAGTTGGCTAAGTCACTGTTTGCAAAAGTAAGGTGATCTCTATCCACCAAAAACAGATCAATGCATGAATAAACCTGTAAAATCGCATAGTAGAAAGTGTAATCTTTCTTTGATCTGTGAGAGCTTCTCCAAGCATCATAAAGGTGTTCAAGTTTCATCAGGGAAGTCAGAGTATGAGAATGATGCCTGGTAAAGCTGGTAGAGTCTAAGACCTTATCAGGCACTTGGTTGAAGTCTTCACAAATTATGAGAAAGCCTATATGAATTGTTTCAATTTTTTTCATAAGACTGTGGAGGAAGGCTTTATGTTTAGGTGTAAAGAGCAACTATAGTATATTTTTTTTCACATTCTAAAAATTTTTGTGAAAAAATGAGGGTGTCCTGTACCACAATTAGCATCCCTCTTTTTTTTCTCCATTCGAGAAAAAGCAGAAAGGGAACTTAGAATGAGAGACTGTAGGGTGTGAGATGCAGCCTAAATGCATCTCTTTGGCACAGAAGATGTCACAGCTTTGAGAAAGGGGTTCAATCCACATCATTGATCACTTGTGGGGTCTATTAAGGTCTTTTACATTAACCACTTAAGCCCCGGAAGATTTTACCTCCTTCCTGACCAGGGGGTATTTTGCGATTCGGCACTGCGTGACTTTAACGGACAATTGCGCGGTCGTGCAATGCTGTACCCAAACAAATTTGACATCCTTTTTTTCCCACAAACAGAGCTTTCTTTTGGTGGTATTTGATCACCTGTGCAATTTTTTGATCATGCGCTATAAACAAAAAAAGAGCGACAATTTTGCAAAGATAACAATATTTTTCACATTTTTTTATATGAAATCCCCCCCCAAAAAAATGTAAAAATCAAATTTCTTTTTAATTTTTGGCCAATTTGTTTTCTGCTACCTATGTTTGGTAAAAAAAAATCACAATAAGCAAATTTTGATTGGTTTGCGCAAAAGTTATTGCGTTTACTAATTAAGGGAAAGATTTTTGTCATTTTTGTTGTTTTTTTTAACGCGTAATGGCGGCGATCTGCGATTTTTTTGCGGTACTGCGACATTGCGGCGGAGAGATCGGACCCTTGACTGACATTTTTTACACTTTTGGGGGTACCAGTGACATTACTACAGTAATCTGTGCTATACATATGCACTGTTACTGTAAAAATGACACTGGGAGGGAAGGGGTTAACTTTATTGGAGAGGGAGGGGTTAAGTGTTTCTAACTGTCATTGGATGTGGCTAGTGGTGTAATAGCACAGATCAACGGTCCTACATAGCAGGACCGAGTGATCTGTGTTTTTACACAGGGGAGAATGACAGGCGGCTTTGTTTACAATAGCCGCCTGCTTTTCTCCCTCTGTAACTGACGATCGCGAGTGACCGGCGGACATCAGGTCCGCCGGTCACACGCGCCGGCTTCGTCGGGTATGAGCGGGGGCGGGAGTGCGCCTCCGGCGGTGTGCGCTCGCCCCCTATTCGCTCCCAGGCTAGTGACGTACCGGTATGTCACTTTGCCTGGGAGGGGCTGACCGCCGCCGTATATAGTCGAGAGGCGGTTGGCAAGTGGTTTTAAGGGACGTTATTTTCAATGACATATATAAAATATTGTAGATGCTTGGACCAGCTCTGCACGCTTTACCAAAGGTAAGGTAGCAAGCAACCAAACAATGAGGTGCACAGTTAGTTGTATGGCATCAGAGGTAGCTATAATCATTGAGATAGAAAACCAACAAATGGCAAATCCAGTGTACCCAAGCTTTATAGAGGAAACATATTGGTGTAGTAAACAACAAAACCACAATAAACATAAGATGTGCATTAAGAGATAGATTAAGCAGTCAAGACCACCAGTAATGACCTTAAAGCGGAGTTCCGGACACAGAAGTCATTTTTTAACAAACATACCCCCGGGACAGTCAGGGCTAGTACATTCCACAATGGCTAGCCTCTGATCTGTTCCGGTTCGCACTTACCTTTTAGAAGAAATACTTACTTATAAAATTTCTTCCACAGCGTTTCCATCTCTTTTGTGGGCAGCTGAAGCAGGCGCGGTCCTCTTCTGCATCTTCTTCCGCGTCTTCTTCTCCCAGAATGCGCCTGCACCGACCCCTCTCGTCACTTCCGGTGCGGCGCCGCATTCCTAAACAGCTTCTGGGCATGCCCAGAAGCTGTTTAGCAGGGGAATGCGGCGTCGCCAGGAAGTGACGAGCGAGGCCGGTGCCGTCGCATTGATTCCTGGGAGCGATGACATTCAGCTCCCAGGAATCATCGCGAGACAGGAAGTGACAGCAGGGCCGCGGCACTGAGGGAGGAAGTACCCTGAGGTGAGTATTTACGATCTTCAATTACAAGGTGAGTTTTAAAAAAAAAAAAACCTAACTATCCAATTCCTTTTCAGGTGATGCAGAACTAGCGGACGGGCACAAAAAATAAATATCGATTTTGTGCCCGGAACTCCGCTTTAACAGAGTGCAGTTGGTTGGAACTTCTCCAGGCTTGTGTTTTCCCTTTGCGGCTTTGGAGTTGGTTTATTAAAGGCACATATTCTGTTCACTTTGAAAGGGAAGATGTGCTTTGCATGGGAAGTTCCCCAGAGCTTAGTATTTATGGTGAAATTTCCCTTTGCGATGATTTTTTTTTAATTCCATGATTGAATAATGGAAGTCAGCAGAGCTGCAACTCATTTGCTAAGCTCTGGGGTAAAAAACTTCTCTTGCAAGTCGAACATTCTAAAATCAACCCCTATATCTCTAGTATACCAGTATTGTCTATTACTATTATGGTTTATTTTTGTAGTATATTATTAATCTATTAATCAACATGATACCAGGTGGTGGAGGCAGATATTCAAAGAATAATTTCACATATCCCACCACCCTTATTTAGAGTAGCAGTGTAAAAGTACATATACTGCGGCGGTCAGCCCCGTGCAGGTAAAGTGATGTACCGGTATGTTACTAGCCTGTGAGCCAATAGGGGGCGAGCGCGCGCCGACGGAGGTGCGCTCCCGACGCCGCTCATTCACGGACACTACAGCGCGAGTGACCGGCGTACCCGATGTCCGCCGGTCACTCGCGATCGTCAGTTACAGAGGGAGAAAGGCAGGCGGCTAATGTAAACACAGCCGCCTGTCATTCTCCCCTGTGTAACAGCAGAGATCATATGTTCCTGCTATGTAGGATCGTAGATCTCTGCTGTTACACAAACAGCCACATCCCTGCACAGTAAGAAGCACGCCCCTAGGGACACACTTAACCCCTCCTTCCCCAATAAAGTTAACCCCTTCCCTGCCAGTGTCATGTTTACAGTAACAGTGCATATGTATAGCACTGATTACTGTAGTAATGTCGCTGGTACCCCCAAAAGTGTCAAAAATGTCAGTGAAGGGTCCGATCTGTCCGCCGCAATCTCGCAGTCCCGCAAAAAAAAATTGCAGATCGCCGCCATTACTCGTTAAAAAAACCCCAATAAAAATGACAAAAATATTTCCCTTAGTTAGTAAACGCAATAACTTTTGCGCAAACCAATCAAAATACGGTTTTATTTTACCAAACATATGTAGCAGAAAGCAAATTGGCCAAAAATGTTAAAAAATTTTGATTTTTACATTTTTTTTGGGAATTTCACCAAATACCACCAAAAGAAAGCTCTGTTTGTGGGAAAAAAAGGACGTCAAATTTGTTTAGGTACAGCGTCGCACGACCGCGCAATTGTCCATTAAATTCACGCAGTGCCGAATCGCAAAATAGGGCCTTGTCAGGAAGGGGGTAAAATCTTCCGGGGCTTAAGTGGTTAACAGCTAAACAGCATCCCCAAAATTTACATAAAAATCTTTTGGATTAGCAGAATTAAAAAAGAAAGAAAAAATAAACCGCTAAAACAGCAGAAACTCTTTGGAAAGCCAGGACTTATCTCAGGAATGTTAAAAGGGTATTAAACCCAAAGCCAAAATATTGCAGCTGACCTAGATGTGGTGGCTGCAATTGTTTTCTTTTTTAGGCTTTTTTCGCTCTATTTTCATCTGGTGATCTGGGCAGCAACACTCCTCCTGTATTAGCATACCCCCAATCTGGATGAATGTGCCCAGGCACATTTGTACAGAAGCATTGTTAGTCTGAGGGGAGAAAAGTGTTAGATGTACTAGCAGATTTAAATACACTAATAAATTGAAACCAAACTTAAGCTCACACTTTATAATCAGTTACAACAAACGTTTTTTTTCTTTTGGGATACAATTTTTACATGACTAATTAAAAGCTGTTAGTGTTCAATGGTATGTCTCATCCCTGTAAACAGATACATATGAAAGAAAGCTTGTTCTTTTGAAAAGCAAAAAACTTACAGGCCGGACTACCAGATGAAAAAAAAGAAGAAAGAACGCCTAAAAGCTAATGCAGCAATTGCATCTAAGATTTGGAAAGCTGCCATTGAATACTTGTTTTTTGGGTTAATATTAATACTGCTTTAATGCAGATGTTTGCTCTGCAGAGTTAATTTATTAGTACTCCAATGGGATGGGTGGATCTAGATTTTAGAATGTTGTGTAGAATTTGCTGCTATGATTGGCTATAATCTAAAACTAACAGACATCAGAGATGTTGGGAAAAATTGAGAATTTTAAAATTACGCAAAGAGGAAGACCCATTAAGCACCCCCCCCCCCACAGCAGGGGTTAGCTGTTGCAGAGTGCGATCACTGGGTGCAGTGGAGTCCATTCAGATCAGACATTATGGAGTAACAGGAACTGGCTTCTTTATTGGAACATAACACAGAAAGCAAAGATGTCACCTTCTCATTGTAAGAAAAACACAGACAGGAAAAGGTAACCAACAAGTACAGTACAGTTACAGCACTTCATAGAAAATGCATAGCATATCACTGAGCATTAGCGACATCTAGTGTCCTATTTATGAACTGCAGCAGGTAATAGGCTAAGCTTAAAGTTGTTGTATCTCCCCTTCTCAACAGCTAAGGCTTAGTCTATTAAACCCATCTTCTTTTGTAAGCCTTGAGTGTCTTTCAGTGGTCAGAGGCTTTGTAAGGATATCTGCTGTCATATCCTTGGTTGGGCAATAAAGTAACTCAAGAAGACCTTGCTCTTCTTGAAGATCCCTAAGAAAGTGGAACTTCACATCAATGTGCTTGGTTCTTGAATTAACACCTTCCATTTGTGCAAGTGCAAGGCATCCTTGATTGTCCTCATAGATTTCTGTTGGTCCCGACTGTGGTTGACCCAAGTCTGTTAATAGCTGTCTCAGCCATATAACCTCTTGGCTTGCCTGCACTGCAGCAACGTATTCTGCTTTGGTAGACGACAGAGAGTTGCTTTTTACTAGTCCCACTGATGGCACCTCCTGACGGAAAAAATAAGTAGCCACTGGTAGATTTCCTGTCGCTGGTGTCTCCTGCCCAGTCAGCATCCACATATCCTGTTAAGGTGCTTTCATCACTTGCTGGTAACTTTAATTTGTAGTGCGAAGTCCCTTTAAGATAGCAAATGATTCGCTTTACAGCATTCCAGTCCTTTTGACTTGGCATCGAAACCTTTCTGCATAGGATTCCAACACTTGCTGCAATGTCCGGCCTTGTAGCAGTGGTAAGATACAGCAATTTCCCTATTGCCTTCCTATATTGAGTATTAGTAGGTAATGGGTTATCTTGGCAATTCATCTCCTTTAGGTAGTTGATTTCCATAGGAGACTTTACTGGTTTGGCGTCTTCCATTCCAAGTTTTTCAATTATTTCTTGTATTTTGTGTCTTTGGTTCAGAAGAAAGCTGCCATCTTCCTCTCTCTCGATCTGGATGCCGAGTTAACTCTTTATGCTGCCAAGATCTTTGGTGTTGAAGTTCTGATTTAATTTTTCTAGGATTTCTGCTTCATCCCCTTCTTGCTCAAGGCAAATCAGGATATCGTCCACATAAATAAGCATATAGACCCATCTGTCTGGCAATTTATTTGTGTATAAGCAGGGGTCTGCTTTACTCCTCAGAAAGTTTTGATGTGTAAGCACATCATTTATTTTTATATTCCACGCTCTGGCTGCTTGCTTTAGACCATATATACTCCTGCAAAGTTTGCACACTAGGTCTGGCCTTTGTTCATCTTTGAACCCTGGCGGCTGTTCCATGTAAATTTCTTCTGTTAGCTCGCCATGTAGAAACGCGGTTTTCACATCAAAATGTTTCACTTGCATTTTCCTTGTGGCAGCTACTGTCAGTAATGTCCGTATTGTAGTGTGCTTGACTACTGGTGCAAATGTCTCGTCATAGTCCTCTCCATATTTTTTAGAATAGCCCTTGGCTACTAGCCTTGCTTTGTATTGCTCAATTGTGCCATCTGCATTGTATTTCACCTTAAAAGTCAATTTACAGCCTATGGCTTTCCTTCCGGGTGGTAGTTCTGTAAGTGTCCATGTTTTAGTGTCATGCATGGATTTTATCTCTTCATCAGCAGCCTTTATCCATTTACTTGCTTCTTGTTCTGAAAGCTGAGATATTTGTTCCCAGGTTGCAGGTTCGTTGATACTGGCAGTACTTGCTTTGTATGAGAGACATACAGGTGGTTTACCTTTGTTTTCTCTTGTTGAACGTCTCAGTTTTGTGTCTGAGCCTTCTTGTGTCTGCTCTTCAGTACTGGTAGAGTATGCACTCATTTCAACTGTTTGTTCAGAAGTTACAGAGATGGGCTTGTCAATGTCAGTTTTCCCTTCTATTCTTGCTTCTACTGTTGTCATTACATTGTCTCTTAAATCTTCAACAAACGTTATGCTGTTGCTAATGGTAACCTTGTCTGTTTTGGGATTTAGGATTCTGTAACCTTTGACATTGTCACTGAATCCAACAAAGATACCTTCAAATGCTCTGTTTTGGAGTTTGGTGCGTTTTTCTTCAGGTATGTAGATGAATGCTTTGCATCCAAAAACTCTTAGGTGTTTTACATTTGGCTTTTCATTGTGCCAAAGTTCATATGGAGTTTTCTCTATTGTTCTGGAAAGAAGTCTGTTCTGCAAATATGTAGCTGTCATAGCTGCTTCACCCCAGTATTTTTGTGGTAGTCCAGAGTCTGTCAACATACATCTGATCATTTCAGTCAGAGTTCTGTTCTTTCTTTCAGCTACTCCATTTTGTTCTGGTGTATATGGGACTGTCTTTTGATGTTCTATTCCATTCTGTTTTAAGTACTCTTGTATCTTACATCCTGTGAATTCACCTCCATTATCGCTCCGAAGTATGAGAGGCTTCCTCTGAAACTTGTTACTGGTCTTTATTATGTAGTCTTATAATTTGTCAAAAACTTCACTCTTGTGTTTCATTAGGTAGGTGACTGTGTATCTTGAATAGTCGGCTATGAAAGTCACTATGTATCTATTGCCTCCAGATGTAGGTGGGTTTAGGGGACCACACACGTCACTGTGAACTAAGTCAAGTGGTCTTGAAGCTCTCTTCTGACTGACTTTGGGAAGTGTTGCTCTTGTAGCTTTGGATTTAATGCAACATTCACACTTAACAGTAACTGGACAAGGGGATATTGTTAGATCCCTTGTCAGATTCCTCCTCCTCTGTAGTTCCTGTATGCATTCTGGGTGTCTGTGACCTAGACGTCTGTGCCATATATGTATACAGTCATTGTGCTTGTGTGTACATACTCATCTTGGGCTGCTTAGTGATTTAGAGAAAAAAGCAACTGGGTGGAGTGGTGAAGTATTTGTTGGTCGTTGGGAGAGAACTGCTCCTACTGCCATGTTTGACGCATCTACCTTCAGAATATATTGGAGGGATGGGTCTGGATGGCGTAGTATGGGAGCAGAAGTAAAGCTTGATTTTAACAAGCGGAAAGCTCCATTTGCTTCTTCTGACCATTTGAATGGTTTCTTTATACTTGTAAGTTGTGTGAGAGGTCTCACAATAGCAGAGAAATTCTTGATGAACTTCCTATAGAAGTTTGAAAATCCGAGGAATCGCTGTAATGCCTTACGAGTTGTTGGTATAGGCCAATCCAGAATACACGATATCTTGCTCATATCCATCTTGATTCCGGTTTTAGATATGATGTATCCTAGGAATAGTATTTCTTCTTTATGAAATAGGCATTTTTTTAATTTCACGTATAGGTTGTGTGCGAGTAATCTGGATAACACAAGTCTTACATGTTTTATATGTTCAGACAAAGATCGAGAATAGATAAGTATATCGTCCAGATATACCACAACACAGACATCAAGTAAGTCTCTGAAGATGTCATTTATGAATCTTTGAAAAGCTGCGGGAGCATTACACAACCCGAAAGGCATCACAAGATATTCGAATAATCTGTATCTGGTTCTGAATGCTGTCTTCCACTCATCTCCGTCACGGATTCGGATTAGGTTGTATGCCCCTTTTAGGTCCAATTTAGAAAAGTAAGTAGCCCCACACACTTGTTCAATGAGTTCAGGAATGAGCGGTAAAGGATAACGATCCTTTATCGTAATGTTATTTAGTTGCCTATAGTCAATAATAGGCCTAAGACTTGAATCCTTATTGCGGACAAAGAAAAGTCCTGCAGCTGTGGAAGAAGTAGAGGGTCTGATGAACCCTTTCGCCAAATTCTCATCCAAGTATTCCTTGAGGTGAGAAAGTTCATCCTGTGAAAGAGGATAAACATGGCCGAAAGGCAATTTGCTATTAGGGAGTAGATCGATAGAACAATCATAGTCCCTATGGGGAGGCAACACTTGAGAATTTTTCTCAAGGAAGACTTCGGACAGATCCTGATAGCATAGTGGTGTAATCTCATCTGACACCACAGACAGGATCTTTCCATAAGATGGGAGGTTACACGTGATCTCGCAATAGTGAGAAGGGAAGGTTAGAGTCCGTGTTTTCCAATCTATGGTTGGTTGATGTATGTGTAACCAGGGAAGTCCCAAAATAATGGGAAAATGTGGTGAAGGTAGTACATCAAAAGTGGTGGTCTCCATATGAGACTCGTTAGCAGTGACAAGGAGTGCTTGTGTCTGATTGGTGATTGGACCAGAAGATAACGGAATACCGTTAATGAAACTAACAGAGACAGGTTTAGGTGTTGAAATAATAGGTATTTTATTTAAAGTAACAAAACGTGTATCGATATAGTTCCCAAGATCCTGTGTCGATCATAGCCTTGGTGGTGATCCTAGTCTGGTCCCACTGCAATGTCAAATGAACAAAGAGGTAGGGATTAGAAAAGGAAGTGGTTAATCCCCCTAGTAAGACATGTAAACACTCACCCTCTTTTTTGCGGACAAGGGGACAGACGCTTATCAAATGATCCGGGGATGCGCAGTACATGCAGAGATTTTTGGATCTTCTCCTGGCTCGTTCAGTGGTCGATAAAGGTGGGCGTATGGTTCCTACCTCCATAGGAGTAGGGTCAACGGCCGAAATCCGAGAAGGACTGGACAATGGCATTCCCATTTTCTCAGCCTTTCTTTCTTGCAGTCGCCTGTCAATGTTGATACTAAGTTGTATTAAGGCATCTAAAGTGCCAGGTAAATCCGCTCGGGCGAGCTCGTCTTTAACGGCTTCTGACAACCCGAGCCTGAACTGAGTTCGCAGAGATGTATCATTCCACCCTGAATCAAGGGTCCATCTTTTGAACTCTGCTACAAAGTCTTCAACAGGTCTCCTTCCTTGTTTTAAAGCCCTCAATTGGATATCAGCAGTACTCTGCCTATTGGGGTCTTCATATAAGCTAGCGAGTTCCGCTAGAAATAAGGTATAGGAGTTGAGAAGAGGATCATCTTTCTCAAAGAGAGAGTCTGCCCAGGCCCGTGGATCACCCGTTAAATATGAGATAGTGGTACAGACTTTAATTTGATCAGTAGGGTAAGTACGAGGTTTTAGCAAAAAAAGCATTTGACATGCGTTTTTGAATTCACAAAATTTTTTCCGATCACCTGTAAACACTAGAGGAGGGTTTATTTTAGGTTCAGGTGGCTGAGCAGCAGTAAGCTGTGAAAGACGGGTTATCTGCTGTCTCAGAGTCTGATTTTCATCTTTTACTTCAGTAAGAGCAAGTATTAATGTATTTACTTTTTGTGTTAATTGTATCACTTGAGTGGGTAATTCTGCTGAATCCATTTTTTGGGTTCGTTCAATCTGTAACGCTTCTGCGTTTTTATAGTAAGCTGGATTTGCAGCTGCAGAATCTCCACTCAGTAGTCATGTAGAGATGTGTTGAATTACCAGATCCAACTCTCCAGACTCATCACTGTGGACCCGCCTGCTTCAGCATACAGATATACACACACTCAATAAGATGTTCCTGGAGTGATAGGATGTATATGACAGTATAGAGGTGATGTGCTGAAGGGACAGGTGTGAGCAGTGATAGCAATGATAAGCACTTGATAGTAATGTTCAGGAGAGTAGTAGACGGTAATAGGTAGGATACAGATAGGTTAGTAATCATGTATGGTAATAGGTGGTAAGGACAGCAGATGATATACAGGAGAGACTAACCCAGTGCAAGGATAGATGGTAGTAGACTCAAGAGCTAGCAATCTATGTAACAGTGCAGATGATAGAATTAGTAATGCATAGATAGTAACAGTCCTTAATGTGCAGAAGTAGATAGTGTAAGTTAGTTATGGAGGAATCCCCTGTGGGGTACTTATCACTAGTAAGGTTAGTAAGTAGAGGGGTCCGGTAGTGAGGGAGTGATCCGGTAGCGAGATACGGGATCAGTATTGAGGTTCCGGTCTGTTCCAGGTAAAGAGAATAGCTGGAGGCTCCGGCAGCATAAGACAAGGCTTGTAAGCATGTGGTTTGAACGAACAACCTGAGAGAGAAAGCCGGCGATTGAAATAGCCGCTCAGAGCGGCGCTCAGTGATGATGTCATACGGCTTAAAGGTATATGCGTTCCACCTAACTAAAAAGGTGGGACGCAATATGAAAAGGAAAATGGGCAATAAGGGTACCAAAAGTACCAGAATCTTACAGAGTCCTCCTTCTAGATTAGGAACATAAAGCACATCTTTCACTGGTATGGCTAGATTGTGTCCCGCATCATCAGGGCATACAAGGGTTCCATGCCCATATCCTTCTGCATGTATTTTGCTTTCATCTGCAATATAAATAGTTTCTTTGTTGTTCAGATCAAGTTCTGTGAAAAAACTTCTATCATTTATCATGTGACTGGTTGCCCCCGAATCGATGCACCAGCCTTGACATTTATGGTTGCCTGTCGCTTTAAATGTGGCATTCCAGTTTCCTTCCCATGGATCATTGATTGTGGCTTTGACCTTTTGTTTAGCATAAGAGGGACGCTGTCTTATTTGCTCTGCTTTCCATATAGTACAGTCTTTCTTTATGTGTCCCTGTTTGTGACACCTGAAACACACTCTGGTCTCTTTCCTGTGTAACCTTGCATCTGTAGCTTTAAGAGCGGTTCTGGTGTCGGTTTCTGTGGAGTCATGCACTAATTCCTTTCTTCTCTGAAACTCATCTATGAGCCTGGCTTTTACAAATGCTAACATCAGATCTGTCTCAGGTCGTGTCTCCAGTGCATCGATCAGTGCAGTATATGTTTCAGGCAAACTGCATAACAACATGGCTGTAGCGTGGCTGTCTGTTATATTCTCCCCGATTGATCTGAGTTGCGCATTCACTTCCAGCATTGCGTTTATATGCTCCTGCATGTCCTGTTCTCTGCTAAGTCTCAGTTTGTAAAGTTTCCGCAGTAGAGACAGCTTGCTGTTTTAACTGGATCTTTCATGCAGTCTTTCCAGCATGTCCCACGTGCCTTTCGCTGTGTCCTCATGGTGTATATGTATGAGCTGATCATCCTCCACTAGTAAGCTTATGGTGGCCCGTGCCTGTCCATTTTTCTTGTCCCAGTCCTGATCATTGTCCTGTGGCCTCTCTGTTGTGGTAACCTCCCACAAGTCATCTCTAGATAATAGAATTTCCACTTTAAATTTCCAAAGGCTGATAATTGTCATTGTTCAGCTTGGCCTCTGAAAATTTAAGTTCTGAGTTTCTGGACATTTTTCCCTCCTTTATATATGAACAGTCTTACTTGTCTATAGGAGATGTCACTGGAAACCTTTCTTATGTCGATCTCCGCATCAGTCACACTGTCTCCCGTTCAAGGCTTTGTTCTGCCTGGTCCGCACCTGGTCATAAGACTTTATCCGGATCCTGGGCCCATAACCTGTTGCAGAGTGCAATCACTGGGTGCAGCGGAGTCCATTCAGATCAGGCATTGTGGAGTAACAGGAACTGGCTTCTTTATTGGAACATAACACAGAAAGCAAAGATGTCACTTTCTCATTGTAAGAAGAACACAGACAGGAAAATGTAACCAACAAGTACAGTACAGTTACAGCACATCAAAGAAAATGCATAGCATATTACTGAGCATTAGCGACATCTAGTGTCCTATTTATGAACTGCAGCAGGTAATAGGCTAAGCTTAAAGTTGTTGTATCTCCAACATTAACTACTAGTTTAGTCTAGGTAGCAAAAATAGAAGAAATACTTACCCTGTTCTTTATTCCCCTGGCAGCTGTTTTCTCTTCACTGTCTCCCTTTATGACATGATTGGGACTTCCGTGTCCTCATTTACAATGCAGTGATGACATTGGAGAGGTTTTAGCCAGATAGGTGGTGAAGAGGATGATTCTCCCCCTACCTCCTCTGATTGGTCAATACTAGCGAGCGGGGGCATTGCGGATCATTCATGGGAGCAGGAGCATGTGGAGAAGCAGCCCGCCTGATGTCAGAGTGGAAGCTGGCTGCACTGCCTGGTGAGCCTGTGGATGATGAGCAGAGCTTGACTAGCTTGACCAGGACCAGGCAGGTCCTTCTCACTAGGTAGTACTGATGAGTCTGCTCTGATAAGACTACACTGATGAAACGGCTCTGATAGACTGTACTGATAAGGCTGGACTGATGAGACTGTACGAAAGTGGCTGCACTGATGAGACTGCACAGAAGAGGCTGCACAGAAAAAGCTGCACTTATAGACTGTACTAACGAGACTTCACTGAGTCTGCACTGATGGGCACTGATGAGACTAGACTGTAGGGCACTTATTAGACTGCACTGATGAGACTGCACTGATAGGCTGCACTGATGGACACTAATGAGACTACACTTATGAGCACTGATGAGACTGTACTGACGAGGCTGCACTGATGGGCACTGATGAGACTGCACTTATGGGCAATTATGAGGCTGCACTGATGGGCACTGATAAGACTGCACTGATGAGGCTGCCATGATGGGTACTGATGCAACTGCACTGATAGTAAAGGAGGGCTCTGATGGTAAAATGGGGCTCTGATGTTACAGGGGGACTTTAACGGTAAAGGGTTTTTTTTATCCAGCAGTCACTGGACTGTGAGAAATTGAGTTTAAAACTGCACTGGCCAATTTCTCACAGTCAGGGCAGTGCTACATGTCAGCTCTTTTACTTCTATCTTTTAGACTTTTAAATAGATGTAGAAAAATGCTGTTAGCTGACAAAGATGGTAACCCCATTTTTCATGCAGCACTGTCCTGACTGTGAAAATTGGCCAGTGCAGTTTTTCAGTTTCTCACTGTCACTCCTTGCTCAAACTATCACTATCACTCTTTCTAATAGCAGGTTCAATCAGGTCTGCCTGTCAGCTTTTGAGGCGGATCTGATGGAAAGGTCCATGCATCCCTATGGACAGGTGGATGTAAAAAGACTCTAGCCACACCCCTTTTAAGCCACACCCAATATTTAAAGTAAACAATGCCCATTTACGCAGCGGTGCACAACTGGTATGTTAATAATAGAACAGGGTCCCCTATTTTTACAATATGGCGAGGAGAGGGAATAGGGGTTCCTTTTTTATGTAATAAATGAACTCCCTCTGATGTTCATGGAACCACAGTCCATTAGTTTTCTTTGTAGGTAGGAAAAGGTTTAAAGTGAGCTTGAAGATTTTATTTCTATTAAAAATAGTTTTTTACAATAGTGCTGGAAAGGATAAGTTGTAGAAGCATGTGCATTTACTAAATCCTGACTGGTATTGTCCAGTGGGTCATCATGTTGCATTTTGGCCCAATATAGATCTAGGTTTTAATTGTCACATTGCATAGAGGAATAGAGCCTGTACAAGAAACATTGGTATTCATATGTGGCTAGGGGAGCATTGCAAATATGTCTTTAGCTGAATTATTGTGAGATTGAAAGTAAAGCCCCGTACACACGTAGCGATTGTCGGCCGTAAATATTCGGCCGCCGAACGATCGGCCGATTGTCGGCTTGTTAGTATGATGCTTCCGACAGCGACTTTTCGGCCGAACAGAATCGGGTGTGCAGGCATTAAAATTTTTGTTGGCCAACACCAGAACGGCCGATTGTTCGCCAGTCAGTACAGAATTCGGCCGACAAACAGCCGATTAGCAAGACTGGGCATGCTCAGAAAAGAAAAAACACACGGAAAGCTAACCATCACATGACATCACTACTGCAGTCGGCTGTTGTTGGCCGACAAAATTCATGTGCAGTCTTTTGCAGTTTTCAGCCGACAGGACAGCACCGGACAAAAGACGGCCGATCGTTCGGCCGACATTCGGTACGTGTGTACGGGGCTTTACAGTGTAAAATGTAGATTAAAAAAAAAAATCACAGTTTGCAGATAGTATTTTTCACATTTTACATTTAAATGTTTTACTTTTTACAAGAATTTACATTTTTTGTTAGTAGTATTGTCTGTAATACTTTCATACAATGCCTTTCTGTTTTATTTTTTAAGCCTGTCAATTTTATTAACATTTATCAAAAACTTGTGTTCACAGTTGAAACTAGGCCTGTGAGAGCTTTTCTGTACCCCTGATTGATTGTCCAAGACTGAAACAGTTTATTATAGAACTCCACAGGACACAAGAGTACTATAATGAAGAGCAGCAGCAGTGGACAATCAATCAAAGGTGTAGGAAAATATCTCTGCTTATTACACACATCTGAAAAGTGGCCTGGAGCATTTGTACATTATTAAAGGACTTCAGCATTGGTAACTGTCACTAGTTCTTTTTTAATAGTCAAGGATTACCTATTTTTTGAACTTTCAGTATCTTATAAATGACATATATTAATCTTAAGGATTTTAGTTTTTTTAAATAAAATGATAGACTTACATTTTTGATCTCTCCTTTTCTCTTCAGCACTGGACTGACTGAATTTAGAGGGCAGAACTATTTCTTATCTCTTCCAAAAATTGCCAAATACTAGATAACTAACTTTTAAGATTGTTACTGCATGAAATTCATGAAATTGCATACTGCTTGTATTGTTTTTTTATTATTGAGTAATTTGTTCCAGCTGTTTGATTAGAGACCAGCTGCTTGTGGTTTTGGTATCATGATTGAGCAGCTAAAACTCTGCTCTGCAACTCAGTAGGGTGACCGCAAGCAAACGATTAAGTTAAGATAAATTTAAGGGTTAGAATTTAAGATTTAGGAGGTATTTTCATGGCTAGGTGTTAATGGTTATTTTATCATGTTAGGTTAAGAGTTAGGTTTGGGTTGGTATAAAGGTTAAAGTCATTCCAAAAATTTTATTCCAGTAATAGATTAAGTCTGGCTGGCTGAGACATCCACCTGGGTATGTCTTGTGGACCCTAAGGCCCCTTTCACACTATCCGTTCGTCGGACGGATTCCATTTTTCTCAGCGGGGGATCGAGCCGCCGATCCCCCACTGAGCAGGAGGATGACAGCTGCATCTCTGCGCTGTGTGCGGAGACACAGCTGTCAGTTCCCCATGCATCCCTATGGGGGAAATCGGATGGGGACGGACTGTCGATCCGTTCTCATCCGATCCCATCCAATCCGATCCGCTGGACGGATGGAAAATAGGGTTTCCATCCGTCCAGATTTGACGGATCTGATCGGATCGGATGTCAGCAGACATGTCTCCGCTGACATCCGATCCGAATGGGGGGACCATTCAGATCCGCCAAAAAAACAGACAGGCGGATCTGAACGGTCCGCCTGTGTGAAAGGGGCCTAAAGAGATTGTTTTCCTACCACAATATATGGCTTGATTTATGTACACCTTGGAGCTTTGGGTGTCCCACTACATCTTGGAAAGGTGCCACTGCTTCTGTTGTGTTCTTCATCATATAAAATTAATTATAATTCATACTGGGAGAATGGGACACTCATAATGGTTTTCAGTGTCAAAGATTTGCCCCGAGAACTGCCACATAAAAGCAATGCTATTGATAAAAAAATTCCCACAAAAGAAAAATAATAATTTTCACATTTTCCTCAGTTTGTTGTCCTCCTATCTTTATCATTCAACATTTAAAATGTATCAGATGCTGGCATTGCCCGGCCTGTGCTGTGGTTCCTCCAGTTGACTGCTACATCATTACAGCACATTGTAATGAAGTAGGAACATAGCTAGGAATCAGGCCTACAGGTGTAAGATGCTGAAGATTCTGCTGGGAACCAAAAAATGGTTCTGACGGCAAGATATTTTAATCATAATGCATCCCCGGCATTACAGGAGATGTACAGCCAAAGCTTGTTTGGCTGTACATTGCCAATGGATCACAAGAGTGCAGTTTGTTCTGCACTCCTGTGACCCGTTTTCAGCAGAGAGCGGTCTGAAGTCCGCTCTTTGCTGATGTCATAAATGTCGGTCCAGGAACTGCATCATCACGACCATAGAGTTTGGATTCCCCAGGTGCCTTGATCGACACCCGAGCCTGAGCCAGCCGCTCCCCGCCCCTCCACAGCCCAGTGATCCAATGAGCGAGGAGGGGGCAGAGCGGAGAGATGCCGACTGTCTGCTCATGGAGCCATCAGAACCGAGCAATCGGCAGTGTTCGATCGCTTGGTTCTCAGTGTAGAGGCGCCGGGGGACAGATGCAGCATCAGTCCGATGCTGAATCCACATAGGTAAGTATAAACGGGGGGAAAAAAAAGAAACCTATACTTCTCTTTTAAGGTAAAAAGTGTCTCAATAGTATTATTTCCCCTTTTCCTCCTATATACTTAGACATAGTCCTATCTTGATCCAGTGCTGTGCCTGTCTGCAGCAGCACTGATCTTTGTCCCTCTACTGACAGTACACAGTGGCTCCTGCTGATGTAAATCAAATCCTGTGAGGAAGGAGCAGGAGGCAGAGATGAGCCATGCATGTGTGTGTTCATGGGTGTGCAAAGCTCGGCTCAGGAGTAAGCCCGCAGGTGTGCCTCAAAGCAAGCAGCGTGCTAAGGTGGCCCACACAGAAGAGGAGGGGCTGAGAGCCCCTGCGGGGGGTCCCTGGGGCAGGTTGCTGGCAGCCGATGTAACTCTGGTGGCCATCTTGGAAGAGGCAGAGTCTATTTAAGACCCTGGCTCCTGAGGTTGCTGCATATTTAGCAGGTGGGTAGTGTAGGGACAGGACTGTCTGTCAGGGACAGTAAGAGAGGCAGGGAAATGTTCCATATGAGTAGGGAAATCCTAGGGATCAGCCACTTTTCCTGAAAACCTCCCCACTCTACAGCCGATTCCGACCTTTTGAACAAAAATTTCCAAAGGGACAAGCTCCAAAATGTTCTCGTATGAGAACAGAACAAAACAATTTTCATTCAATGTGTACTGTTTTCCTATGATTTTCCTATGAGTAAAATCTGAAAAGAAAGACTGCGCATGATCAGAAACAATAAACAACAACAAAAAAAAAAGCCTTTGTCATACGAGAATTTTCCTAGGTTTCAATTTTATGTGAAACAACAAGGATGTCAGGGCACCAACAGCAGGGGAAGGACTCTAGGACCTAGCATCCGTCAGGGTACCAATGGCAGGAGAAGGACTCTAGGACTCCCCACCAGCACTTCACATGGACCTTTAAAGGAAGCCTGCCAGTGGTTGAAGTTGCTGATTGATCTTCAGCTTGCTACCTGTGTTCCTGTGATCCTTAGTTACCAACCCAGGTTTTTCCTGACCTGTCTCTTGCCTGCTCTAGTTCTTGACCCCGGCTTGTCTTATGGATACCCTCTACCTGCTTCTTGTGTTTGAGCTCGGCTTCTCACCTGACTTTGTCTGCTCTGTTACCCACCTGGCTCCTGATCCTGGCTTGTACCGACTATCCTTCTGACATAGTGATTCTACAGACCTGTCACACCTCACTGGCACCATCTGCTTGAAGCATCTGCTCAATACATCAGCAGTATCCCTGAGTCCTCCTGCAAGCAACTCCGCAGGCAACCTGTGTAACTTTGTGCCCGACTCCTCCTGTCTCACCTCCAGGGGAGTCCGGAACTTACCCACAAGGAAAGCCCTCTCTCCATTGGCTTCCAGCACCCGGTATGTGATAGAGGAAAATCATACGGTCGTTCGCTCAATTTTCTTATACAATGCCTTGAAAAAATATTCATACACCTTGAAAATTTCCACATTTTATCATATTACAATCAAAAACGTAAATGTATTTTATTGGGATTTTTTGTGATAGAGCAACACAGAGTGGCACATAATTGTGAAGTGGAAAGAAAATGATAAATAGTTTTTAAAATGTTTTACAAATAAAAATCTAAAAAGTGTGGCATGCATTTGTATTCAGCTCCTTTATTCTGATACCCCTAACTTTAATCTAGTGCAACCAATTGCCTTCAGAAGTTACCTAATGAGTAAATAAAGTCTACCTCTGTGTAATTTAATCTCTGTATAAATACAGCTGTTCTGAAAAGCCCTCAGAGGTTTGTTAGTGCACCTTAGTGAACAAACAGCATCATGAAGGCAAAGGAACACACCAGACAGGTCAGGGATAAAGTTGCAGAGAAGTTTAAAGCAGGGTTAGGTTAAAAAAACAATATCCCAAGCTTTGAACATCTCATGGAGCACTGTTCAATCCATCATCTGAAAATGGACAGAGTATGGTACAACTGCAAACCTACCAAGACATGTTTGTCCACCTAAACTGACAGGCTAGACAAGAAGAGCATTAATCAGAGAAGCAGCCAAGAGCCTCATAGTAACTCTGGAGGAGCTGCAGAGATCCACAGCTCAGGTGGGAGAATCTGTCCACAGTACAACTATTAGTCGTGCATGGCATAAATCTGGCCTTTATGGAAGAGTGCCAAGAAGAAAGCCATTGTTAAAGAAAGCCATAAGAAGTCCCATTTACAGTTTGTAAGAAGCCATGTGGGGGACACAGCAAACATGTGGAAGAAGGTGCTCTCGTCAGATCAGACCAAAATTAAACTTTTTGGCCTAAAAGCAAAACGTTAAGTGTGGTGGAAAACTAACACTGCACATCACCCTGAACACACCATCCCCACTGTGAAACATGGTGGTGGCAGCATTGCGTTGCGGGGATGCTTTTCTGCAACAGGGACAGGGAAGATGGTAAGAGTTTATGAGAAAATGGATGGAGCCAAACACAGGGAAAGCTTAGAAGTACCTGTTAGAGTCTGCAAAAGACTTGAGACTAGGGCAGAGGTTCACCTTCCGACCCTAAACATACAGCCAGAGCTACAATGGAATGGTGTAGATCAAAGCATATTCATGTGATGGAATGGCCCAGTCAAAGTCCAGACCTAAATCCAATTGAAAATCTGTAGGAAGACTTGAAAATTGCTGTTCACAGAGGCTCTCCATCCAATTTAAAAGAGCTTGAGCTATTCTGCCAGGAAGAATGTGCAAAAATTTCACTTTCTAGATGCGCAAAGCTGGTAGACTTGCAGCAGTAATTGCAGCAAAAGGTGGTTCAACAAAGTATTGATGCAGGGGGGCTGAATACAAATGCATGCCACACTTTACAGATATTTATTTATAAAAAATTTTGAAAACCATTTTTCAATTTCTTTCCACTTCCCAATTATGTGCCACTTTGTGTTGGTCTATCACATAAATTCCCAATCAAATACATTTATGTCTTTAGTTGTAACATGACAAAATGTGGAAAATTTCAAGGGGTATGAATACTGTACTGCACCACACTGCACCCACCCACATGTTTATTATTTTTGAAAAAAAAAAAGCCTTTACAATCAATCACTTTAACGTCTTAAGAAAAGTAAATATTAAAAAAAACTTTTTTTTACATTTTTTTTAAAGCAATATGATCACTTTGGGCGTTAGGGTTCCCACCACCAAAAACACATACAGCGTGTTTTTAAATAATAGAAGTAAATGGGCCCTCAAACTTTTTCTACAAACGTCCCAAAGTTTGCCTCAAATTTTCTTATACAGTATTTCTGCACACTGTATTATCATTAGAAGACTAATGAAATGAATTGGTGGTCCCCAGCTAAACTGTAAGGTACATAAAACTGGTTTATCCAGTTTTATACAAAGCTATTTCAATTATCGGTGGTAGTGTAACTGATGTGCAATTAATAGGTTTATAATTTCCCTATACCCATGCAACTGTAAAAAATACAAGTGATAAATGAAAACAATAAATACCAAAGTGCTAACTTACAACATATAAGATGGAGAGCTGCTCGTTATAAAGCTAATCATAGCTTAAAAGTGGTAAAGCATAAATTAATTAACCGTGCTCTCACTTCCACAAATAAACCAACGTGCTCATGATTCCAGTGGAATTGTGACAAAATATTGTGACAAAATATTAATAAATGCAGTGTCCTTTAAACGAATTTTCCAAGTTAATCCAACAACACCACAATATTTCCACACCAACAGTGATCATTAGTGTCTCCTCTTCACCAGCATGCAAGCACACAGCCCACTCACCTGAAATTGTTGACCCCTATAACAGGCAGTTAAAAACAGAATTGGGTATTTTGTGGTTCCACTTTCACAAATCCGCTATTATGATTATCAAAGGAATATCTCAGGACAGCCCGTCAGCTGCGTCCTTAAATTTTCATGCCAGAAAGTGAAGGTAAAAGAGAAGCATCTCAGTGCAGTGTGTTCAAATTTATTTAAAATGAAGTTAAAAACACACTTACAATGTTGTAGGTAAATAACAGCATTCAAGACAAAATAGAAATGCTGGTCCACCTATTTTCCAAGATGGTGGAAGGGACAAGTCACATTGATCCCATCCTACGCGTTTCATCAGCATACAACTGACGTCATCAGGGGTCACAAGTCTGGACACGTTGATTGCTTTTGTTGGGGAATCTTTTCCTCTCAGGTACAGATACCTGACACCTATTAGTCAGTGATACCAAATCAGATATGTAGCTACATAGAAATCAACAAAAATCAGTAGGTTTGAATCAGAGTGATCTGAATTTTTATTTTTCCACGTTTGAGATTAAATATGCAATATGACGTATATCAAATAGGTTGTATCAAAGATATTGTTTGACCAATCAAAGGTTAGTAGAAACTTCAGCAAGGTCAGAGTTAAAAGTTATAATCCTTGTTTGCAATTTTTTGGGGGGATCTTCCATCAAAGATATAAATGTTTTGCGGTTTGTCCTGCCAGACTGCCATCTGGGCTTTTTTTCAGCAGGCTCCTCAATTGTAGATCAAATGTTTCAGCAGTCATCAGATGTATTTATTTCTTTTTGGGAAGTGTGCATGTAAAATAAAGAAATAGACTCAGATTATTATTCTCATTAAGAAAGCCATTTTGTTCTAAGCAGCCATCTTGCCACCTCACTTTATATACACTACCGCCATATACAGCTATCCAATTCAAGTCAATCTGTTAATATCCTTTTTGTAAATTGTCATTGTCATACTACAATACTTTTTCTGACTATTATACTATTGTTCCATAACTTTATGTTTAACCACTTGCCGAGCAGGCCATAGCCAAATTATGGCTACAGCGCGGTCAGCTTATTCTAGGAGGGCTACAATGACGTCCTCCCAGGATCGGGTTTCCCAAAATTGTCCATGCTCGCTGGGTTTACTGGACCCGGCACATCACTGGTCATGATAAAGGGCCAATGGCAGCGGCCAATGATGGAGTGATCAGTTATCAACAAACCAGCGTATGTCCAGTTCAGTTCTCTCCTCTCCTCGCATGCTGTACACAGCGATCCGTACAGCATACGCGGAGAGGACGGAGACCACAGCACTGCTCATCTGTGCCTCATCCGTGCCTCAATCATGCCTCATTAATGCCAATATGGGCCTCAATCTTGCCTCATTCATGCCAATCTGGGCATCAGTCACGCTCATATGTGCCTCATCCGTGCCTCAATCATGCCCATCTGTGCCTCATCCATGCCTGAATCATGCCTTATCCATGCCAATGATTTCAGGGACTTAGGAGCTAAGTTGAGGACTAGGACCTCAAAGGTAGTATTTTCCGAAATACTACCTGTACCTCGAGCCACACCAGAGAGGCAGCGGGAGATTAGGGAAGTTAACAAGTGGCTGAGGAGCTGGTGTAGTAAGGAGGGCTTCGGGTTCCTGGAGAACTGGGCCGACTTCTCAGTCGGCCACCGGCTCTTTGGTAGGGACAGATTGCACCTAAGTGGGGAGGGTACAACCGTACTGGGTGAGAAGATGGCCGAAAAGTTAGAGGGGCTTTTAAACTAGGTGATGGGGGGGAGGGTACAGATGTAGAATTAGCCAGTGGAAAGCAAGATTGAGAGGGCAGAAATGGGGACATTAGCAGTAGGGTGTTTGAAGCTCCTAAACACAGGGGGGGGGGGTATGGGGAAAAATCAAGAAAGCAGCCTAAAAACATCAAATGAGGATATATGTAACCGGTCAAAATTACGAGGCTTGTATACCAATGCCAGAAGCCTGGCTAACAAGATGGGAGAGCTGGAGCTGCTGATGTTTGAGGAGGACTTAGATTTTGTGCGGATAACTGAGACTTGGTTTGACAGCTCTCATGACTGGATGGCGACCATTCAGGGGTATTCCCTTTATCGCAGAGATAGAGAAGGTAAAAAAGGGGGAGGGGTATGTCTGTATATTAAGAACAGTATACAGGTAAATATAAGGGATGATATTAATAATGGAGCTATGGACGAGGCAGAATCCCTATGGGTAGAACTTAAAAGGGAAGGCACTGTAGGGAAGGTAATATTGGGCATATGCTATAGGCCCCCCAACCAGAGGGAGGAGGGGGAGGCGGACCTCCTTTTACAGATAGGATTGGCAGCAAGGATGGGAAATGTCGTTATAATTGGGGACTTTAATTATCCAGATATAGACTGGGCAGAAGGAACCAAGGCTCGGCAGTTCCTAAATGTTTTGCAGGACAATTTCATGGGTCAGATGGTGAATGCACCGACAAGAAGCAATGCGGTACTTGACCTACTGATTACCAACAATACAGACCTGCTCACAGATATAGAAATACGGGACAACTTAGGAAACAGTGACCATAGGTCAATTAGTTTCAGTATTAGAAGAAGGAGTGAAGGTACACCACAACCCACGGACTCTAAATGAGCCCCAAAGAGACCGTCTAGCGGGGGTGGTGGACCCAGGAGTGGGATTTTGAAGGTGGAGCTTGCTAGGTGTATGATAGATAAATAATAAATCAAACAACAAGTAGTAAAATATGAAAGTTTTATTACAATATCTTCATAAAAACAAATCACAATAAGTGATAATAATTCAGTGCATAAAGATACATGATATACAAGGAACCATAGTTGTGTGAGTGGGGCCACTTATGTCCGACATGTTTCGCCAGCAGGCTTCCTCTGGGACATTACAGGCTGGTGACCTCAACACAGGTTCTAAATGTAAACAGTATAAAGTGAGTTAAACATTATAATTACAACATTATATAGTTATTGATGTATTTGGATTGAGGCTCACCAAGAATTGTATCTGAAACATTGCACATGCATCCATATACCAGGGATCTCCGCCGTATATCCAAAGGTGGGTTGTGAACCCTGGACAGAAAGTCCAGCCAGGTCTAACCTCACTAAATTGATAGGGACCGGACCGGGCTATGTCGATTCAAAGCATATCTAAAAAGATCAATAATTGTAGAAAGAGGCACATCACTAATAATCCCAACCTAACAGATAATTGGGAAAGGGCCTATAAGTGCCAAAGAATGGGTCCCCGACAGCAGGGCCTAAATTGTGATAAGGAAGATGAAAAGAGAAGTGACAAGAGAGCAAAGAGAGCAAAAGACACCATGACCAGAAAGTGCATTGATTGCGGTGTGTACTTGAGAAAAGAAACAAAGTAAGTGCCGATATTATGTATCTGGGAGCAGTTCATGCCGAAAGCGGCACCCAGTGCAGATAAATATCACATACCATTGTGTGAAATAATGCCTTAAGAGGATAAGTGCAGAGAGCAGTTAAAGGAAATAAATGTCCTGAAACATGGGTGCATAGAGGAACGCTCAAGAAATGAACACAGAGCATGTAGTACCAGGAGAACCCAGTCTAGATATTGGAGATATCTCGTGGAGAATAAGGGATATAAAATAGCGTGTCAAAGAAAAAAAGAGTCCCAAAGAGAGCCGTGCGGTCGAAAAGATCCATATGGCAGGAGGCTTACCTTGTACGCTGTAATCAGGTGGTATCAAAAACAGCGCCACTGTAGTCGTGGCCTGTTTGTACCACGCTGTGTTCGGCATTTATATGCGCGGTCCCACCGGAAGTGATGAGGTACCTCGTAACCTCCAACTGATCACTTCCGGTGCGGGCGCCATCTTGCGGTCCTAACTGCGCCTGCGCCAAAGAAAAGGTGGCGCCAGGCAGGTCGGAGCGCTGAACATCCGCCATGAAAAGAGGGGCGGACTCTGGGAATACAGTGGGAGGAGAAAGAAGGAAAAACATCTCAACTCACCACCCCCGGCTTGGCGCCCGAATCCCTATCAAACAAAAGGGGAAGGAGAGTACCAGCCCAATGGATTTAACCGCAGGCAGATCCAGCATGGAGTGTATGGATGTGCATCTAAGAAAAAACGAATAATGTTATATATAGTCATAAATTCAATTATCCAATATAAAGAGATTCTGTGTATCATTATTAAATTTAATAACAGCCAAATACCAAGAAACGAAAGAGACAAATAGGAAATTGGGAGAATGAGTAGGAAGGCATACAAATTATACCCTATCCTAAACAAGGACACAAATCAACATGTTATGCCACTGTGTTGTCATCTCAGTGTACATAAGTATACTATACTATGTCATAGATCCCCAGCTATAAGATCATGGATAGAAGGATATGAGAAACCCATAAACATGTCTAAGAGGGGAGCCAAGAGATTTGTGGTTAGGCATTAGGAGAAGGAATAGTCACCCATAGGTGCATTCACCGGAGGTGTAATTATGGGCTATTCCAAGAATGGTTTAAATGATAAAGCTGTGTTTAGCCCTGGTGGTCTAGTGGCCTGTAGCCTATATATCCACTTAACTTCTGCTTTAAGAATAGCATTATCGTAATTACCACCTCGCGGATTTTTATTAATTGCCTCCAGCACAATAAATTTAATGGTATGGGGATCAAAATTATGATGTAAGCCCACATGCTTACATATGGGTGTAAACATAAGCCCAGTATCCATATAATAAAGATGGTCCTGGATTTGCCTGGCAAATGGTCTAATAGTTTTACCGACGTAAAACGCCCCACAGAGGCATGTGGCCATGTACACCACACCCTCTGTGAGGCAAGTAGCCCTAAACCGAGGTTTAAGGGTTTATTGGCAATCCAGGCTTGGCGCTCCTTCTACATATACAGTTTTAAAGTTGGGGTGTAAAACCCCGTAGTGCAAATTGCACTTGCCATTGCCTCATTGCCCAGATAAATAATTGAAATATATATGGTTTATTTACATGAAAAATGTGTGTTATACCATTAATGTTAAAGTTGACTCTAACAAGCCATATTTAGAAATGTACTATATGGGACATACTATCAGAGTGATATGTCTAACTAGACTGTGTCTATGGAGCTCTAAAAAATCTACTTAACGGTTTCCTTTTCTCCTGTGCCGAACCACCTTCGGCAATCTACTGCTACTGTGAACCCCTGGGTATTTTACCTTCAATATATACTACAATTATTTATATTTTTCTCCCATTTTTCTTCCCCTAAATTGGATTCAAATTCGCCATCATGGCGAAAATGACACAATTGGGGGAAAAAATTGGGAAGAATTCTTAGACAATATCGAAAAGAATTGTACCACTACCAATTTAAATTATGTTGATATCGAGGTATTCTTTCAAAAAATCAAACGCTTAATGGAAAGAAAATCCAACCTTGGTTTGCACATTAGATTTTTTGACAAATACATTAGGGAAGGGGTGAACCCCATGGGGTTACGGATACAAATTTTCCCCTTATTTGAAGTACATGATACAACTCTCAAAGAGAAATGGGAAAGAAATCTAACCCAGTGCACCTCAAACATGATGGAGCTTCTTAGAGACAAATACAAATCAGACCTGATGGATATTGATAAGGAAATTGAAAACCTACAAACTAAAAATCGTATACTTACTAAAAATGCAGAATACAATAAGAGAGAATTAGAACTACAGACTCATTTAGAGAGCTACAACAAGAACCTCCTAATGAGAAAAGATCTAAAGTTTTATAAAGATAAGCTAGCCTTCACTGGAGGCTATGCCTATAAATGGCAAAGATTTAACCATACACGTAAAAATAGATTTTCAAGAACAGTATCCGACAAAATAGGACATCAATACCCATCAGACTCTGAATTGTCTCTTGTATCGTCCGCTTCATCATCGCGGTCTACACAAAAAGGTCAAACTAAACAGGGACAGGGGAATGGCGGTAAAACTGGTAAATGAAACAATAAAGGAAATCATCCCCAAAATGTGGTAGGAGAAACCGAGAAATCAAACATAAAACGGAATTTATCCTCACAATCTATACCTAATGCAAAAACCACCCCATCCATGGGTATTGTTAGGGACCTGGGAGCCATCCCCAGGACCTCTAGGAATGAGCCAATCTTGACTTCAGGAAATGAGGGGGCATCTCAGGGATCCCCTTTAGGGACCCCCTTTCCCTCACAACCAATAGACGAAAAAACAGAAAAAAGAGGAGGAACTCTAGACACTTTTGTAATAAGGGGTCAAACAATAGACCTAGAATAGATCATGTACACATGGATATCCAAGCTTCAGCCCCTATAACTGCATCATCAGAAGGGACTGATTGTGTGATATCCAATAAATCAAATCAGGTTATACCCATAGAAGTCAAAAACTCCTTAGATATTATCAACTTATCCTCCCGGCCCTTATCAAAAATAGAAAAGGAAGTACTACAACTTGGTCTGAGCTTCTGTCCAGATCAACAATTAAATAAATTTGAGGTGGTGAAAGATCTTCACCTGTTTGCGAGAAATTTGACATACAAATATATTTTTGATAAAAATAAGGGTAATACTAACACACGGGACGAGGATTTATACAAAGGATTTAAAGCTCAGGATTTCCGTAATCTTAAAACATTAATGCAATTAATGGAGGAAAATAAACAACACCCAGATTATTCATCATCTGACTCCTCCTCTGATGAGGATGGGGAGCCACATGGTGATTTGAATAAATTCAAACCTAAGTCTACGCGCTTTCCTAAACTCCAGACTTGCCCAGCTATATGGGCTTTTGTGAAGCACACTCAGAAGGAGATCGACAACTTGGAGGCCCCCCCACTTGGGGCCTCGAATTTGTCAGCCTCCCAAAGAGTTGCTTTAGATGACCTTATCCATGACGACCTCGTTGTCATCAAACCCTCTGACAAGGGTGGCAACGTGGTCGTCATGGACAGGCATCAGTACGAAACCATGTGTTTCGACATACTGTCTAATGAAGAATGGTACAGGCCAATATCCATTGAGGAAGTTGATATCATGAAAGGTAGGTTTAAATCAATAATCTTTAATGCTCTACAGTCACATGTGATCGATCAAGATCTATATGACTACTTAAATGTTAAATGGCCGTTTCTGCCTACTTTTTACGCACTACCCAAAGTGCATAAGAATCTGGACAAACCCCCGGGCCGCCCGATTGTGTCGGGCATGGGATCCATTGCCTTTTAGCCGTTTCGTGGATGATCAGCTACGCCCACATGTGATGGGTCTGCACTCATATCTTAAGGATACCCTGGAACTGTTGAGAGTCCTTGAGGGCCTCACTGTCCCCAGGGACTCCTTATTGGTTACTCTTGACATCGAAGCCCTCTACTCTAGTATTCCGCATACTAGGGGAATTGAGGTGATTACAACCTTTTTGATGGAGCAGACCCATCGCACGTGGGCCTTAGCTGACTTCACTCTTCAATTACTGAATCATATTCTAAGATCAAACATCTTTGTTTTTGGTGAAACCACTTACCTCCAGGTACAGGGGGTAGCGATGGGGACCTCCTGCGCCCCATCGTATGCCAACCTGTACCTGGGGGGGTGGGAAAGGGAGTTATTTGCCAATGATGCCGCTGCGATATACCTGTGCCACCTTGCTCTGTGGCACAGGTATATCAACGACATCATCATTGTGTGGACAGGCTCGGTATCTACACTTCTGGAATTTATTGAGTTCATATCAAACAATGATTATAATCTCAAATTTACAGTTCAATACGACATCCAGAAAATAGCCTTTCTTGATACTATGGTGTATTTAAATTCAGATGGGAGTATATATACCTCACTGTACCGCAAGGATACAGCGGGGAATACAATACTACACTATACCAGCAGTCATCCACGATCTCTAGTGCGCAGTATCCGGTATTCCCAATATTTGAGAATACGACGGAACTGCGCGCTAGAATCTGACTATAAACGAGAAGCCAAGGCCCTACAGCAAAGGCTTTTGGCCCGTGGCTACAGTAGAAAACTTCTTAAAAAAGCCTATAAAAGGGCTAATCTTCAACCACGCGATAAATTAATTTTTGGCTCTCGTCAAATAACTCCTATGAACACTACAAAACTTATTACTAAATACAACTCCCATCACCATATAATACGTAAGATCCTGGCCAACAATTGGCACTTTCTAGCAGACGACACTACGGTCTCCAAGTACATCAAACCATACCCTGAGGTGGTATATCGCAAGTCTGCCTCATTAAGAGACAGACTTGTGCATAGCCACCATAAACCTATTGAGGATGAGGAAGCCACTGGAGCAGTGGGGGGTCTTGGTACATACAGATGTGGACAATGCTCTGAATGCCCCTGGGTCAGAGAGGGTTACACTTTTCCCCTACCTTGGGGAGGAACCCTTAAACCTCGGTTTAGGGCTACTTGCCTCACAGAGGGTGTGGTGTACCTGGCCACATGCCTCTGTGGGGCATTTACGTCGGTAAAACTATTAGACCATTTGCCAGGCGAATCCAGGACCATCTTTATTATATGGATACTGGGCTTATGTTTACAGTCATATGTAAGCATGTGGGCTTACATCATAATTTTGATCCCCATACCATTAAATTTATTGTGCTGGAGGCAATTAATAAAAATCCGCGAGGTGGTAATTACGATAATGCTATTCTTAAAGCAGAAGTTAAGTGGATATATAGGCTACAGGCCACTAGACCACCAGGGCTAAACACAGCTTTATCGTTTAAACCATTCTTGGAATAGCCCATAATTACACCTCCGGTGAATGCACCTATGGGTGACTATTCCTTCTTCTAATGCCTAACCACAAATCTCTTGGCTCCCCTCTTAGACATGTTTATGGGTTTCTCATATCCTTCTATCCATGATCTTATAGCTGGGGATCTATGACATAGTATAGTATACTTATGTACACTGAGATGACAACACAGTGGCATATCATGTTGATTTGTGTCCTTGTTTAGGATAGGGTATAATTTGTATGCCTTCCTACTCATTCTCCCAATTTCCTATTTGTCTCTTTCGTTTCTTGATATTTGGCTGTTATTAAATTTAATGATACACAGAATCTCTTTATATTGGATAATTGAATTTATGACTATATATAACATTATTCGTTTTTTCTTAGATGCACATCCATACACTCCATGCTGGATCTGCCTGCGGTTAAATCCATTGGGCTGGTACTCTCCTCCCCCCTTTTGTTTGATAGGGATTCGGGCGCCAAGCCAGGGGTGGTGAGTTGAGATGTTTTTCCTTCTTTCTCCTCCCACTGTATTCCCCGAGTCCGCCCCTCTTTTCATGGCGGATGTTCAGCGCTCCGACCTGCCTGGCGCCGCCTTTTCTTTGGTGCAGGCGCAGTTAGGACCGCAAGATGGCGCCCGCACTGGAAGTGATCAGTTGGAGGTTACGAGGTACCTCATCACTTCCGGTGGGACCGCGCATATAAATGCCGAACACAGCGTGGTACAAACAGGCCATGACTACAGTGGCGCTGTTTTTGATACCACCTGATTACAGCGTACAAGGTAAGCCTCCTGCCATATGGATCTTTTCGACCGCACGGCTCTCTTTGGGACTCTTTTTTTCTTTGACATGCTATTTTATATCCCTTATTCTCCACGAGATATCTCCAATATCTAGACTGGGTTCTCCTGGTACTACATGCTCTGTGTTCATTTCTTGAGCGTTCCTCTATGCACCCATGTTTCAGGACATTTATTTCCTTTAACTGCTCTCTGCACTTATCCTCTTAAGGCATTATTTCACACAATGGTATGTGATATTTATCTGCACTGGGTGCCGCTTTCGGCATGAACTGCTCCCAGATACATAATATCGGCACTTACTTTGTTTCTTTTCTCAAGTACACACCGCAATCAATGCACTTTCTGGTCATGGTGTCTTTTGCTCTCTTTGCTCTCTTGTCACTTCTCTTTTCATCTTCCTTATCACAATTTAGGCCCTGCTGTCGGGGACCCATTCTTTGGCACTTATAGGCCCTTTCCCAATTATCTGTTAGGTTGGGATTATTAGTGATGAGCCTCTTTCTACAATTATTGATCTTTTTAGATATGCTGTGAATCGACATAGCCCGGTCCGGTCCCTATCAATTTAGTGAGGTTAGACCTGGCTGGACTTTCTGTCCAGGGTTCACAACCCACCTTTGGATATATGGCGGAGATCCCTGGTATATGGATGCATGTGCAATGTTTCAGATACAATTCTTGGTGAGCCTCAATCCAAATACATCAATAACTATATAATGTTGTAATTATAATGTTTAACTCACTTTATACTGTTTACATTTAGAACCTGTGTTGAGGTCACCAGCCTGTAATGTCCAAGAGGAAGCCTGCTGGTGAAACATGTCGGACATAAGTGGCCCCACTCACACAACTATAGTTCCTTGTATATCATGTATCTTTATGCAGTGAATTATTATCACTTATTGTGATTTGTTTTTATGAAGATATTGTAATAAAACTTTCATATTTTACTACTTGTTGTTTGATTTATTATTTATCTATCATACACCTAGCAAGCTCCACCTTCAAAATTCCACTCCTGGGTCCACCACCCCCGCTAGACGGTCTCTTTGGGGCTCATTTAGAGTCCGTGGGTTGTGGTGTACCTTCACTCCTTCTTCCAATGTTCAATACAGGGATGTGGTGTACGCTTGCTGGGTTTATTGGCAATCCAGGCTTGGCGCTCCTTCTACATATATAGTTTCAGTATTAATTATAGTAGTAGTAAACACAAGGGCAATATAAGGACACTGAATTTCAAAAGAGCCAATTTCCCAAAACTGCGCTCTCTGCTAGAAAATATCAAATGGGATATAACCCTGTCCTTTCAGGCTCACATCCAATCCCTGTCCAAATCATGCCGCCTTAACCTCCGCAACATCGCTAGAATACGGCCCTTTTTAACCAATGACACTACCAAGCTTTTAATTCACGCCCTGGTTATCTCTCGCCTCGACTATTGCAACTCCCTCCTCATTGGATTACCCTTACATAGATTATCCCCCCTTCAATCCATAATGAATGCTGCTGCAAGACTTATCCACCTTACCAACCGTTCAGTGTCCTCCAACCCTCTCTGCCAATCCCTTCATTGGCTTCCACTCACCCAACGAATAAAATTCAAAGTGCTAACAATAGTTTACAAAGCCATCCACAACTCTGCCCCCAGCTACATCACTAACCTGATCTCAAAATATCAACCTAGCTGCTCTCTTCGGTCCTCCCAAGACCTCCTGCTCTCTAGCTCCCTTGTCACCTCTTCCCATGCTTGCCTCCAGGATTTCTCCAGAGCTGCTCCCATTCTTTGGAACTCTCTACCCCAATCTGTCAGACTGTCCCCTAATCTATCCATCTTTAGACAATCCCTGAAAACCCTTCTCTTTAAAGAAGCCTACCCGGCTACTAACTAATAACGCTGTTTCACTTGCTCCATCAGCTCATCCCCCACAGCTATTGCCTTTTGTATCAATTGACCCTCCCTTTTAGATTGTAAGCTCTAATGAGCGGGGCCCTCTGATTCCTTTTGTTCCAAATTGTAGTGTAACTGTAATGTCTGCCCTCATTTTGTTAAGCGCTGCGCAAACTGTTGGCGCTATATAAATCCTGTATAATAATAATAATAAATAATAATAATAACCCTGGGAACAAAGAACACGGAGGAAAAATGGGAGTGCTTCAAAAGCATACTTAACAAAAGGATTGACCAGTGCATTCCAAAGGGAAATAAATTTAAAAGAGCAAAACTAAACCCTGGGTGGACCTGAACAAAATTATGGGGTGGGCAACTACATGGCAGATGAGGTTTAATGTTGAAAAATGTAAAGTAATGCACCTGGGTGCCAGAAACCAGAAAGCAAGCTACTCACAAGGGGGGTAACCTCTGGGTGAGTCTAGGATGGAAAACGACCTGGGGGTACTGGTAGACAACAGGCTTGGCAGTGGCATGCAATGCCAAGCTGCTGCAAGCAAAGCCAACAGAATACTGGGATGTATAAAAAAGGGGATTCACTCCAGAAATAAAGAGATTATTCTCCCACTCTACAAGACTCTGGTCCGGCCACATCTGGAGTATGCTGTCCAGTTCTGGGCACCGGTCCTCAGGAAGGATGTGCTGGAACTTGAGAAAGTCTAGAAGAGGGCAACAAAATAATTAGGGGAATGGAGGACATCAGCTATGAGGAAAGACTACAAGCACTGAACTTATTCTCTCTGGAGAAGAAACGATTGAGGGGGGATATGATATCAATGTACAAATATTGTACTGGCAACCCTAGCATATGGAAAAACCTATTCAGTGAAAGGAAATACAATAAGACACGTGGCCACTCACTAAAACTAGAGGAAAGGCGGTTTAACCTTAAAATACGCAGGGGGTTCTTCACTGTGAGAGCAGTAAGGATGTGGAATTCTCTTCCGCAAACAGTGGTATCAGCAAGGAGCATTGATAGTTTCAGAAATCTATTAGATGGGCACCTTAAAGACCACAACATACAGGGGTATACAATGTGCGGTTAACAACAAACACACACGCACATCATAGGTTGAACTGGATGGACTGATGTCTTTTTTCAACCTCACTAACTATGTAACTATGTAATCTGTGCCTCATTCATACCCATCCGTGCCTCATTCATGCCCATCCGTGCCACATCCATGCACATCTATGCCTCATTCATGCCACATCAGTGATCATCCGTGCCATATCCATGCCACATCAGTGCTCATCCATGCCACATCCATGCCACATCAGTGCTCCTTCGTGCCTCATCCATGCCACATCTGTGCTCATCCATGCCACATCCCTGCACATCTGTGCCACATCCATGCCACAGCAGTGCTCATCTGTGCCACATCCATGCCATATCAGTGCTCATCCATGCCACAATGCCACATCAGTGCTCACCTGTGCCGCATCCATGCCACATCAGTGCTCATCTGTGCCACATCCATGCCACATCAGTCCTCATCTGTGCCACATCCATGCCACATCAGTGCTCATCAGTGCCACAATGCCATATCAGTGCTCATCCGTGCCTCATCCATGTCACATCAGTGCTGATCAGTGCTCATCTGTGCCACATCCTTGGCATATCAGTGCTCATCCATGCCACAATGCCGCATCAGTGCTCATCCGTGCCTCATCCATGCCACATCAGTGCTCATCTGTGTCACATCAGTGGTCATCCATGCCACTTTAGTGCCACTACAGTGCTTATCAGTACCCTACAGTGCCTCACAAAAGTGTAATGGGTAGTCAGGAAATTGGATTTAAAATATATGTCTCTTGGGCACCTGATAGTGCTCCCTAAATGTTGGGCCTCTGTATGTGGCTAGACTGTGTAAAAGTCTCACATATGTGGTATCGCCATACTCAGGAGGAGTTGCAGAATGTATTTTGGGGTGTCATTTTTGCTATGTACATGATATGTGTTAGAAATATCTTATAAATGGACAACTTTGTGTAGAAAAAAATGCGTTTTCATTTTCTCATTTCTCATAATACCTCCTAGATTATGTGTTTGGGTGTTTGCTTTCCAAGAATTGAGTAATTTTGTGGGCGTTTCCATAGTCTTGGTTCTCCAGTGCCTTCAAAAGTGTGATAGATTGTCAGGAAATTACTGTAACTGTAGACATTCATACATTCAGAATATTGAACGAAAAAAATGGCCTTGTGCATACATCCTAAAATACAGTATATGAGAAGTGTTACCTCCATTTTTTAAAAGCATGAATTGATGTTATTTTCAACTTCATTTTCACTAGAATCAACAAATAAATATACTGCTGGAACCTAGACAATATAGAATGACCAAGGATTTCATATAACTTTTAATAGAGCTATAGTGACGTTAAAAATAATTTACACAGGAAAGTCAAGTTTATGATGAGTACCTACTATACATAAAAATATGAATGCTTCGTAAAGATTTTATACCTGGCTTATTAACTTTTTAATAACATATCCTTTGTAGAAGGAAAAAGGTTTATAATATGTCTTACCCCATCTCATTACAATATATTCAAGATATTCATGAGAACCATGAATGACATCTGGTATATATATTTTTTGCCTGAATAGCTTCCATCCACTGACTGAAATTACCGTAGAAATTAACATGAGTATTGTATGTAGAGATCAATGACTTGCACTGGATACCGATAATAAAAAATTGCCCAATCCTTTTGTCTATGCTTTTGTTACCCTTTCTTCCTGGCTCTTCTTCATTTTTCTGCTCTAGTAGATACAGGTCAGGATTATACACAATGACCAAATAGATAAACATATTTAGTTGTATTTTTCATTCATGGTCCCTATGTACAGTACATTTAACACCAAACAGAAACTGAACACTCGCAGAATTAGTGTCAAATCAATCTGAATAACATCCTCTAATATATACAGTGTATACGGTACCGCACAAAATTGAGTACATCACACATATTTTTGTAAATATTTTATTATATCTTTTTTTTATGTAACAACACTGAAGAAATGAAACTTTGCCACAATGTAAAGTAGTGAGTTTACAGCTTTTATAACTGTGTAAATTTGCTGTCCCCTCAAAATAACTCAACACACAGCCATTAATGTCTAAACCGCTGACAACAAAAGTGAGTACACCCCTAAGTAAAAATGTCCAAATTGGGCCCAATTAGCCATTTTCCCTCCCCGGTGTCATGTGACTGGTTAGTGTTACAAGATCTCAGGTGTGAACGGGGAGCAGGTGTGTTAAATTAGGTGTTATCGCTCTCACTGTCATGGTCTTACCTTCTTGCTGTTCTCCTTCGTTTGTCATGTGCTGGCGGCCATCTTGGTTTCTGGGTTTCTTGTAGCCTCCCACCCGGCGGCTCCTCCTTCCCACTGGGAGGAGCTGGATGCCTAGCTCATATATATAGGAGGTCTGTGGCTTCAGTTCCCTGCTTGGTCCTCCTGTGTTCACATGCTACTAAGACTGCTGCTACTTCTGGTTCCTGTTCCTGGCTTCGTCTGACTACCCTGTTGGTTCCTGATCCTGGCTTCGTCTGACTACCCCGTTGGTTCCTGATCCTGGCTTCGTCTGACTACCCTGCTGGTTCCTGACCCCTGGCTTCGCAAAGACTCTGCATCGGTTTCGCCATCCGTTTGGACTTTTGCTTTATAGCTTGTTTTTCAATAAAGCTGTCTTATTTTCACTTATCTGTTGTTGTACGTCTGGTTCATGGTTCCGTGACATTAGGACCAAGCCATGAATTCTGACGGTACAGGGCCATCCTCGCTACCCACGCTGGTTGCCAGACTTGATCAGCAGGATCACCTGTTGGGTCGGTTCGCCGTGGCGTTGCAAACCCTGCTTGAACGCACGGTACCACAGGCCACGAATTCTGACGGTACAGGGCCATCCTCACTACCCACGCTGGTTGCCAGACTTGATCAGCAGGATCACCTGTTGGGTCAGTTCGCCGTGGCGTTGCAAACCCTGCTTGAACGCACGGTTCATTTCGCTCCCGTTGCCGATGGGTCGGTTGTCGCTCCTGGGTCCGCTCCTACTGCCGCTCCGGTTGTTGCGCCAGAGTCTACCCCGACACCTGTTGTTGCGCCCGCGGTGTTTCGGGGTATGTCCGGTTCTGCCCCCCTTCCACAGCGCTTTGGGGGAGAGCCAACTCAGTGCCGAGGTTTCCTTAACCAGGTGGGCATTTATTTTGAGTTGCTGCCACATGCCTTTCCTACTGAGAGATCAAAGGTGGGCTTCTTAATCTCGCTGCTCTCGGACAAGGCCTTGGCCTGGGCCAGCCCTTTATGGGAGAACAACAATCCGGTGGTTGCCGAGTTTTCCGGTTTTGTTGCTTCTCTTCGGAAGGTATTCGATGTGCCGGCTCGTGCTGCCTCTGCTGCGAAGCTCCTTATGTCCATCAGACAGGGTTCACGATCCGTAGCTGAATACGCCATTGAGTTTCGTACCCTGGCAGCAGAGGTGGGCTGGAATAATGAGGCTCTGGTCGCTGCTTTCTCTCATGGTCTCTCGGATGCCTTGAAGGATGAGGTTGCAGCTAAGGACCTACCAGTGGAGCTCGAGTCTCTTATTTCTTTCCTGATTTTGATTGACACCAGACTCAGGGAGAGACCTTCCTTTAAGGAGAGTCTGCGGAGGCCTCCTAACAGATTGGCGCCTACCTTTGTTGTCCCACCCGTGCCTCCCTCTCCTCCCACGCCTCCTGGGGATGACTTGTCTGGGGGTGAACCCATGCAGCTGGGGTTTGCTCGCCTGTCCGAGGGGGAGAGGGTACTCCGGAGACGCGAGGGCCGATGCATGTACTGTGGGATCGGTGGGCATTTTCGGTTGGCATGTCCGAACCGTCCAGGGAAACACTCGCACCTGAGATCCTGTCGGGGGCAGATCTTGGGTGGAGTCTCCTCGTCCCCGGTTTCCCGTGTTGACAAACCACTGATCACTGTTGTCCTTTCCTGGGTCGGGGGCTCGGTGACGACCCAGGCGTTGGTGGACTCTGGTGCTGGTGGTTTGTTCATTGATAGTGTGTTCGCTGCCGCCAATTCCATTCCTCTGCAGGCTCGAGGTTCTCCTCTGGCTCTTGAGGCGATAGACGGCAGACCCCTTCTGCCGCCACACGTGACTCATGAGACCCTTCCAGTGGGGTTAGCCATTGGTGCCTTCCACAGAGAGTCGGTCTGCTTCCAGGTTATTTCGTCTCCACACTACTCGGTGGTCTTGGGGTACCCCTGGCTCCAGAAGCATAATCCGATTTTCGATTGGAGATCGGCCGAGATCCTCTCGTGGTCACCGCAGTGTGGGACTAGTTGCATCCATGGGCCTGTCAAGTTGCTGTGTACTTCCTCGGACTCTCTGTTGCCTCCTGAATATGAGGAGTACCGGGATGTATTCGATAAGGTGCGCACGGTTGCCCTACCTCCGCTCCGCCCATACGATTGTGCCATCGAGTTACAATCTGGTGCCGTTCCTCCTCGTGGCAAAGTCTATCCACTGTCGGTAGCGGAGAATGAGGCCATGGAGGAGTACGTGAGGGAGGCGCTTTCACGTGGACACATTCGCAAATCCTCGTCCCCGGCAGGGGCTGGATTTTTCTTTGTGAAAAAGAAGGGCGGTGAGTTGAGGCCTTGCATCAATTACAGGGGTCTCAATCGCATCACGATCAAGAACGCTTACCCGATACCCTTGATTTCCGAGCTGTTCGATCGCCTTAAAGGGGCCACGGTCTTTACCAAACTCGACCTGAGGGCGGCATATAACCTCGTAAGGATCAAGGCGGGCGATGAGTGGAAGACCGCGTTTAACACCAGGACCGGTCATTATGAATCCTTGGTTATGCCCTTTGGGCTGTGCAATGCGCCCGCAGTCTTTCAGGAATTCATCAACGATGTTTTCCGTGACTTGTTGCAGCAGTGTGTGGTGGTCTACCTGGATGACATCTTGGTATATTCTGAGTCCATGGAGACCCACATTCTGGATGTCAAACGAGTGTTGCAACGGTTACGAGAGAACAAGCTGTTCGGTAAGCTTGAGAAATGCGAATTTCACCGATCCCAGGTAACCTTCTTAGGTTACATCATTTCCGCTGAGGGGTTCTCCATGGATCCTGAGAAGGTTTCGGCTGTCTTACAGTGGCCCCAGCCCAGTGGTCTTCGCTCCCTGCAGCGCTTTTTGGGCTTCGCCAATTATTATCGGAAGTTCATCAGGGACTTTTCCATGCTAGCCAAGCCTCTCACGGATCTGACCAGGAAGGGCAGTAATTCCCAGGTCTGGCCGCCCGAGGCCATCCGAGCTTTTGAGGCTCTAAAGTCCGCCTTTGTGTCGGCTCCGATTCTGTCGCATCCCAACCCTGGGTTGCCCTTTGTCCTCGAGGTGGACGCGTCTGAGACGGGAGTAGGCGCCCTTCTGTCTCAGCGTAGAACACCAGAGGGTCCTCTGCTTCCTTGTGGGTTTTACTCCCGGAAACTGTCTTCCGCGGAGTGCAACTACCAGATTGGTGACAGGGAATTATTGGCCATCGTGCAGGCTCTTAAAGAATGGAGGCACTTGCTCGAGGGTTCGGTGGTTCCGGTCCTCATCCTGACGGACCACAAGAATCTGACCTACCTCTCTGAGGCCAAGAGATTGACACCACGTCAGGCCAGATGGGCTCTGTTCTTGTCACGTTTTAATTACGTGGTCTCCTACCTACCCGGTTCCAAGAACATCAGGGCTGATGCCTTATCACGGCAGTACTCCGACCTGTCCAGGGAGGAGTCGATTCCGACTTCGGTCATACCTCCGAATCAGATCCTGGCTGCAATTCGCACCAGCCTGATCTCTCCCCTGGGTGAGCAGATTTTGGCGGCTCAATCTGGTGCTCCCTCTGGGAGACCCAACGGCAGATGTTTTGTGCCTGAGGAGTTGCGCACTCGGTTGTTGCGAACCTACCATAACTCCAAGACCGCGGGGCATCCTGGAAAGAATCAGCTGTCCTGGGCTGTTTCACGTCTGTTCTGGTGGCCTTCCCTACGTTCCGACATCGCCGCATATGTAGCGGCATGCTCCGTTTGTGCCCAGAGTAAGTCCCCTCGGCACCTTCCGTTGGGCCTTCTGCAACCCTTAGCCACCGGGGAGCGCCCATGGTCACACCTGGGGATGGATTTCATTGTGGACCTCCCTGCATCCCGAGGCCATACGGTCATTCTCATGATTGTGGATCGGTTTTCCAAAATGTGTCACTGTGTTCCTCTCAAGAAGTTACCCTCTGCACAGGAGTTGGCCACGATTTTTGCCAGGGAGGTCTTCCGGTTGCACGGTTTGCCCAAGGAGATTGTGTCGGATCGGGGGAGTCAGTTTGTGTCCAGGTTCTGGCGCGCCTTTTGCTCCCAGTTGGGGATTCATCTCTCCTTCTCCTCGGCCTACCACCCTCAGTCCAATGGGGCCGCAGAACGATCCAATCAGGCCTTGGAGCAATTCCTTCGTTGCTATGTCTCCGATCACCAAGACAATTGGGTTGACCTCCTGCCTTGGGCTGAGTTTGCCAGGAACACGGCGGTGAACTCTTCCTCTGGGACGTCTCCCTTCATGGCCAACTATGGGTTCCAACCTGCCGTGTTACCGGAGGTATTCTCTCCCCAGGATATTCCGGCTGTGGAGGATCACCTTTCCGTCCTACGTGCTTCTTGGGTACAGATCCAGAAGTCCCTTGAGGTCTCTGCTCAGCGCCAGAGACTCCAGGCTGATCGCAGACGAGCGCCTGCTCCTTCCTACCAGGCCGGAGACCGTGTATGGTTGTCCACCCGCAACCTCAACCTTCGAGTGCCCACTCCCAAGCTGGCGCCTCGCTTTGTTGGTCCCTTCCGAGTGCTTCGCAGGGTAAACCCGGTAGCCTATGCCCTTGCGCTTCCTCCTGGCATGCGGATCTCCAACGTGGTTCATGTCTCCCTGTTGAAGCCTCTGGTGTGTAATCGTTTCACTTCCTCGGTTCCTCGGCCTCGTCCGGTCCGAGTGGGCAATCTTGAGGAGTATGAGGTGAGCAATATCCTGGACTCACGCCTGGTCCGCGGTCGGGTGCAGTTTTTGGTTCATTGGCGTGGTTATGGTCCAGAGGAGCGTTCCTGGGTTCCCTCCGCAGATGTCCATGCTCCTGCCTTGCTCCGAGCCTTCCACGCACGCTTCCCTCAGAAACCGTTCTTTACTCCGCGGAGGAGGGGCCCTTGAGGGGGAGGTACTGTCATGGTCTTACCTTCTTGCTGTTCTCCTTCGTTTGACATGTGCTGGCGGCCATCTTGGTTTCTGGGTTTCTTGTAGCCTCCCACCCTGCGGCTCCTCCTTCCCACTGGGAGGAGCTGGATGCCTAGCTCATATATATAGGAGGTCTGTGGCTTCAGTTCCCTGCTTGGTCCTCCTGTGTTCACATGCTACTAAGACTGCTGCTACTTCTGGTTCCTGTTCCTGGCTTCGTCTGACTACCCTGTTGGTTCCTGATCCTGGCTTCGTCTGACTACCCCGTTGGTTCCTGATCCTGGCTTCGTCTGACTACCCTGCTGGTTCCTGACCCCTGGCTTCGCAAAGACTCTGCATCGGTTTCGCCATCCGTTTGGACTTTTGCTTTATAGCTTGTTTTTCAATAAAGCTGTCTTATTTTCACTTATCTGTTGTTGTACGTCTGGTTCATGGTTCCGTGACACTCACTCTCTCATACTGGTCACTGGAGGTTCAACATGGCACCTCGTGGCAAAGAATTCTCTGTTGATCTGAAAAAAAGAATTGTTGCTTTACATAAAGATGGCCTAGGCTTTAAGAAGATTGCCAAGACCCTGAAACTGAGCTGCAGCATGGTGGTCAAGACCATACAGTGGTTTAACGGGGCAGGTTCCACTCAGAAAAGGCCTCGCCATGGTCGACCAAAGAAGTTGAGTACACATGGTTAGCATCATATCCAGAGGTTGTCTTTTGGAAATAGATGTATGAGTGCTGCCAGCATTGCTGCAGAGGTTGAAGGGGTCATCCTGTCAGTTTTCAGACATACGCTGCACACTGTATCAAATTGGTCTGCATGGCTGTCATCCCAGAAGGAAGCCTCTTCAAAAGATGATGCACAAGAAAGCCTGCAAACAGTTTGCAGAAGACAGGCAGACTAAGGACATGGATTACTGGAACCATGTCCTGTGGTCTGATAGGACCAAAATAAACATATTTGATTCAGATGGTGTCAAGCGTGTGTGATGGCAACCAGGTGAGGAGTGCAAAGACAAGTGTGTCTTGCCTACAGTCAAGCATGGTGGTGGGAGTGTCATAGTCTTGGGCTGCATGAGTGCAGCCGGCACTGGGGAGCTACAGTTCACTGAGGGAACCATGAATGCCAACATGTACTGTGACATACTGAAGCAGAGCATGATCCCCTCCCTTCAGAGACTGGGCCGCAGGGCAGTATTCCAACATGACAACAACCCCAAACACATCTCAAAGACAACCACTGCTTTGCTAAAGAAGCTGAGGGTACAAGCATGTCTCCAGACCTAAACCCTATTGAGCATCTGAGGGGCATTCTCACATGTAAGGTGGAGGAGCACAACGTCTTTAATATCCACCAGCTCCGTAATGTTGTCATGGAGGAGTAGAAGAGGAATCCAGTGGCAACCTGTGAAGCTCTGGTGAACTCCATGCCCAAGATTGTTAAGGCAGTGCTGAAAAATAATGGTGGCCACACAAAATATTGACACTTTGGGCATTATTTGGACATTTTAACTAAGGGGTGTACTCACTTTTGTTGCCAGCGGTTTAGACATTAATGGCTGTGTGTTGAGTTATTTTGAGCGGACAGCAAATTTACACTGTTATACAAGCTGTACACCCACTAATTTACAATGTAGCAAAGTGTCATTTCTTCAGTGTTGTTACATTAAAAGTTATAATAAAATATTTACAAAAATGTGAGGGGTGTACTCACTTTTGTGAGATACTGTGTATATATACAGTATATATATATATATATATATATATATATATATATATATATGTATTAGGGATAAGGTTTGGGTTTGGGTTTGCTTTTGCTGGAAAAATTTACACTGTAAGTTTCCTCTGCAATATCCTTGTATATTTCTTAGATTTTTGTCTCTAGAAAAGATAGGCCGAATACCCCCGGTTTAGTTCGCACCAGAACTTTCAAACATCGCAAAAGTTCAGAGCCGAACAATGAACCCCATTAAACTCTATGGGGCCTGAACTTCAAATATTAAAAGGCTTATATGCAAGTTGTTGGGCATACAAATGGTATGGGGGGGGGGGGGGTCTGTACTTCCCTGGGGGACATGTATCAATGCAAAAAAAGTTTTCAAAAAATATTTTTTAATTGAGCAGTGATTTAATAAAGCTTAAAGTGAAACAATAAAAATAAAAACCCTTTAAATATTGTGCCTGGGGGTCCCCTTAGTCTGCCTGTAAAGTGGCGCATCTGTATCGCGTATAGCACCTGCTACAGCAAAAATTGCATTTATCTAGAAAAAAAAGACATTTTCCCTGCAAGCTTTCTTTATTTTGTAAATAATGGCTTGGGGGAGCTAGTCTTTTTAATGAGGCCACAATTTAGTGCATTTAGAACAAGATTGAGATTTTTTTGGATAAATTCTGGTGTCTGTTTCACAGACTTTGGATAGAAGTAACAGATGTGGAAAAAGTAGGCTTTGGGTGTTGGTGTTGCCTTCACACCATAACCCTATAGAGGTACTGTTGATGAAAGCAAAAATTAGCCTTGCTGTAAAAAAAAATAAAATTATATGCCCGGATCAAGCAGTGGCAGAAAAATTGGTTCTTGGGTGCTAATTGTGCCCATGAAACCTATATCAAAACATTTCTTCCAGATAAAATCAACACCCACAAAAATAGGCAGCCTAGACAGTCTTGCAGGGATTCCATATCTCGAAAACACTTAACCAGAGACATCTGCATCAGGGGCTTGATAGCTGCTGCTAATCCAAAAATAGTTGATTTTGATAAATGTCAGCCGGTCAACTGAGTTTGTGGTCAGATGCGCTCTTTTATCATTAACAAAACCACCAGCAGCAATGAATGCCCATTCTGAAAGCACGCTGGATTTAGGGCAGCCCAGGAGCCTAGTTGCATACGTGGCAAGTTCTGGCCAGTGGGCTATTCTCATAACTAGGGATGGGTGAACGGTTCAGCCCCAGCATGAGTTCAGGCCGAATATTTGCCTGTTTGGCTATTTGCCGAACACCCAAATTTGCAGGGTGTTTGCCCCGACTAACTAATGCTCTGAGCACTACACAACAGTGTAAGCTTTACTTAAGACACAAACATTTTTATAAATCCCCTGGTTGACTGATTATATCAGGCAATAGGAATATTACTGAAAATGTCAGCAGGTTTATTGACTCTGTTCCCATTTTTTTTGCAGATTCAATTATATATCGAATATATATATAGGCACTATACAGATTTCAAAGATTATTAATGGGATCCATGTCCCCTTGGGGGCATGCTTAGCTACTACTGATGTGGAGGACCCTACCTGCACCATTCCCCACTATCTAGGAATGCAAATGGTCAACACTTTCTTTTCCCAGAGGGGCAGGGATGAAAATGAATTTTATGACTTTGTTTTGGGTTTATTGGAATTCATTTTATCAAATAATGTTTTTTGTTTTGGCAGCTCCCACTACCTCCAGGTGCACGACATAGTGATGGGCACGTGGTTCCCCATCCTATGCCAATTTATACCTGGGGGGGGGGGTAGCAGATTTTTTCAGATGATGGTCTCTCAATGTACCTGTGCCATGTGTTATCATGACTCTTAAGAATATATATCCTTTGTCACAAAATTGCCAGGTCAATTGAAAGCCAGTGAAGAGAAACAACATATAATAAGAAAAGTGTGAGGAGTTTTTTATTTAATGTTAAAAAATTGTTGAAACCGTACATACAGTAAATGTTGGTGAACACAAAAAGCACAGTGATCCTGTAAAAACAAAAGAGAACATGCAGACAACAGAAAACCTCTGGCATTAAACATACATATAAAAGCCCCTAAACTAACATTATGAATGTACTCTGGGTGCTGTACACGCAGCTACAAAAAAGGGATTACCCATGGCCTGCCCCCTCTATTAATCCCCCAACAGGTGGCCCAAGTCACTCCAACACCATGACAACCACCACACAGGGAAACCACGACTGCCCATCATTCAAGCCATATGGCCAACATGGTGCCTCAAGTTTGCCCCAAATCGCAGAATGATGAAATTACATGTCCAAGGACTTTAAGGCAAAAACTGGACGGAAGAGGACACATAAGGAAAAATAAGGCCAACCACTGTAAACAAAATAACAAAAACAAAAAGTACAATAAAGAAAATAAAAAAAGGAAAAGGACAAGCAAAAAAGAGGAAAGTAATTTAATAAAAGGAAACAAACAAAACGAGATAACACTATTACAAAGACAAAGACAGAAACACCACAAAAAAAAAAAGAAAGCAAAAACAAAAGCAAACAACATTTCACACAATAATAAACAAGATGTGACAACCCTAGACCATATATACAAACAGACAAAGAAAAAAAAAAGAAGAGAGGAATGTGGGGGGGGGGGGCACTTTCTGCAAAAGACCAAAAAAACAAACAGTTTCCTGTGAAGAAAAAAAAAATCTGGACCCCAAAAAAGGGCCCCGCCAAAATGTTCAAAGTTATTTTTTTTCTAAATGAATAAAATATATATATATATATATATAGATATACAGTGCCTTGCGAAAGTATTCAGCCCCCTTGAACTTTTCGAACTTTTGCTACATTTCAGGCTTCAAACATAAAGATATAAAACTGTAATTTGTGAAAAATCAACAACAAGTGGGACACAATCATGAAGTAGAATGAAATTTATTGGATATATCAAACTTTTTTAACATATAAAAAAACTGAAAAATTGGTTGTGCAAAATTATTCAGCCCCCTTAAGTTAATACTTTGTAGAGCCACCTTTAGCTGCGATTACAGCTGTAAGTAGCTTGGGGTATGTCTCTATCAGTTTTGCACATCGAGAGACAGAAATTTTTGCCCATTCCTCCTTGCAAAACAGCTCGCGTTCAGTGAATTTGGATGGAGAGAGTTTGTGAACAGCAGTTTTCAGTTCTTTCCACAGATTCTCGATTGGATTCAGGTCTGGACTTTGACTTGGCCATTCTAACACCTGGATATGTTTATTTGTGAACCATTCCATTGTAGATTTTGCTTTATGTTTTGGATCATTGTCTTGTTGGAAGAGAAATCTCCGTCTCAGTCTCAGGTCTTTTGCAGACTCCATCAGGTTTTCTTCCAGAATGGTCCTGTATTTGGCTCCATCCATCTTCCCATCAATTTTAACCATCTTCCCTGTCCCTGCTGAAGAAAAGCAGGCCCAAACCATGATGCTGCCACCACCATGTTTGACAGTGGGGATGGTGTGTTCAGGGTGATGAGCTGTGTTGCTTTTACGCCAAACATAATGTTTTGCATTGTCGCCAAAAAGTTCGATTTTGGTTTCATCTGACCAGAGCACCTTCTTCCACATGTTTGGTGTGTCTCCCAGGTGGCTTGTTGCAAACTTTAAACGACACTTTTTATGGATATCTTTAAGAAATGGCTTTCTTCTTGCCACTCTTCCATAAAGGCCAGATTTGTGCAGTATACGACTGATTGTTGTCCTATGGACAGAGTCTCCCACCTCAGCTGTAGATCTCTGCAGTTCATCCAGAGTGATCATGGGCCTCTTGGCTGCATCTCTGATCAGTCTTCTTGTATGAGCTGAAAGTTTAGAGGGACTGCCGGGTCTTCGTAGATTTGCAGTGGTCTGATACTCCTTCCATTTCAATATTATTGCTTGCACAGTGCTCCTTGGGATGTTTAAAGTTTGGGAAATATTTTTGTATCCAAATCCAGCTTTAAACTTCTCCACAACAGTATCTCGGACCTGCCTGGTATGTTCCTTGTTCTTCATGATGCTCTCTGGGCTTTAAACGGACCTCTGAGACTATCACAGTGCAGGTGCATTTATACAGAGACTTGATTACACACAGGTGGATTCTATTTATCATCATTAGTCATTTAGGTCAACATTGGATCATTCAGAGATCCTCACTGAACATCTGGAGAGAGTTTGCTGCACTGAAAGTAAAGGGGCTGAATAATTTTGCACGCCCAATTTTTCAGTTTTTTATTTGTTAACAAAGTTTGAAATATCAAATAAATTTGTTCCACTTCATGACTGTGTCCCACTTGTTGTTGATTACAGTTTTATATCTTTATGTTTGAAGCCTGAAATGTGGCAAAAGATCGCAAAGTTCAAGGGGGCCGAATACTTTCGCAAGGCACTGTATATACAGCCCTGGCCAAAAGTTTTAAAAATGACACAAATACTAATTTTCACAAAGCCTGCTGCCTCGGTTTTTTTTGATGGCATATACTCCAGAATATTATGAAGAGTGATCAGAAAAATTGCAATTAATTGCAAGTCCGTCTTTGCCATAAAAATTTACTTAATCCCACAAAAAACATTTCCTCTGCATTTGTGAAGATGGTTTCAGGGCGCCCAAGAAAGTCCAGCAAGTGCCAGGACCATCTCCTACAGTTTATTCAGCTGCGGGATCAGACACCACCAGTGCAGAGCTTACTCAGCAATGGCAGCAGGCAGGTGTAATGCATCTGCACACACAGTGAGGAGAAGACTTGAGGATGGCCTAGTGTCGAGAAGGGCAGCAAAGAAGCCACTTCTCTCCAAGAAAAACATCAGAATCATATTAATATTATACAAAAGGTACAGGGATTGGACTGCTGAGGACTGGGGTAAAGGCATTTTCTCTGATGAATCCCCTTTCCAAATGTTTGGGGCATCTAGGAAAAACCTTGTCCGGAGAAGAAAAGGTGAGCGCTACCATCAGTCCTGTGTCATGCCAACAGTAGAGCATCCTGAGACCTCTCATTTGTGGGGTTGCTTCTCAGCCAAGGGAGTGGGCTCACTCACAATTTTACCTAAGAACACAGCCATGAATAAATAATGGTACAAAAACATCCTCCGAGAGCAACTTCTCTCAACCATCCAAGGAAAGTTTTGTGATGTACAATGCCTTTTCCAGCATGATGGAGCACCTTGCCATAAGGCAAAAGTGAGAACTAAATGTCTTGGGGAACAAAACACCAAAACTTTGGGTGCATGGCCAGGAAACTCCCTAGAGCTTAATTCCATTGGCAACTTGTGGTCAATCCTCAAGAGGCAGGTGAACAAAAAAAAAAACCTCTAAAATTCTGAAAAAACTCCAAGCACTGATTATGCAAGAATGGGCTGCCATAAGTCAGGAAGTGGCCCGGAAGTTGATTGACAGCATGCTAGGATGCATTGCAGAGGTCTTGAAAAAGAAGGGTCAACGGGGTCGCGTCCAGACGTCATCTGCGCTGGACGCATAGAGCAGGAGCTCCTGTGCCACCGAACGACAATCTCTCTCCATCCGCGCAATTCCATCCAGGACACAAGAAAATACTCCTCCATTGGATAGAGCTCATCTTGAGGTAGCATTACTTACCTTCATTTTGCATCTGCTGAGCCAGATCGTCCATCTACAGCTCTCGGGGCCTACGTGAGCGAACACGCTGCGGCCTAGCACTGCTAACTCCGGGAGAAGGTAGGCAAGAACTGTACAATCCTCATTGGGAACCCCAATGATCATCCCCTCGGTCCCCACTGTGGTTACATAAGCATCCAGGAACCACAAATATCCCTCAGCTACCTTCCTTTCCTCCCGGCCACCATCTTAGCCACAACCTGGGGAACATTCATAAACCTTTACCCTCCCAAGGTATTGATCCCGGGACTGGGTTCATTTGTGACAGGATACCGCTGCTCTGGGCACAAGGAGAGTCACCCCTTGGTGCATAAAACCGGAATCACTTCACCCGAATCATCCCCCTGCGGGACCTGTGGCCTACTTTAGGGCCCAGATACCATTTTCTGTGATAAAACTCCACCAGTGGGCTACAGACAGTAGGGAGAAAATAAGCCCAGTCACCCTATACAATTATACCTTATGCAGCCACATACAATCCCTGCTGCCACTTTGGAAAAACTTCTAGCTTTCATCTAATAGCAAACAAGCAGCAGAGGCATTTACTTGAAAATCAAGCAACCTGCAGAGTATTGCACCCAGGCTTAAACAGTCTACTCACTTTGTTCCCTGCAACACTCCTCTCTGCCATAGTTATATATACCAAGAACTGACATACCCTGAACCACACAACCTCTGAGCTCTTGCAACTTATACATGCTCTTTCTGAATATAGTTGCTCTTTATTATGTTGAGAACTAAGCTTACTAGGCTGTGATGTGAATCATATACAGACTAGCTCACCGGACGTACATATCATACACAGGGTCAAGTTGCTCTTTTCTATTGTGCATTTTCGCTCCAACAATCCTACCATACAGCTTCAAAAAAGAGAAAAGGCCCCCCACAAGCCAAGAAAGATGACAGACTTTTTTCCCACCTCACGTCACTTCAACTTCCAGAAATCTGGGGGTGCTTCACACGACCCTTCTCACAGCTCTCCACAACCTTGGAGCCCTCCCTCTGCCCGCTCCTACCAAGGTTCCCAACTACAAACTACTACAGCCAGCAACAAGTCCAGCTCTTCTTCAGTGACATTGAGTCCTGCCAAATCAAAACCAAAACTTCAACACGAAAGTCTTGCGCAGGACGCTAATGATACCACAAACTCTCTTGAACTGACAAGGGAGCTGCAAGACTCCACAGTGGAATTCCCCACTCGAAACCAACCGGTATTTAACACCACCCTAAAAGACATGTTAGTGTCCCTCCGAACCACCATATACGCAGATATCCTCTCCCTGGCCCGACAATTTAAATTTGACATTGCAGAAGTATCTCACAGGGTCACACATATAGAGGATAAAATGGGTGAATTTCCTACCACATTCAACGAAATGGTGGACTCCCACAACAATAGGAATGAAGAAATCCACTGGAATAAATCCAAACTAGTCGATCTGGGGGATAGATCCAGATGCAATAATGTAAAAATTAGGGGAATCCCATAATTTGTTAACCACTTCAATACAGGGCAATTTCACCCCCTTCCTGCCCAGGCCAATTTTCACCTTTTAGCGCTGTTGCATTTTGAAGGACAATTGCGCGGTCATGCAACACTGTACCTAAACCAAATTTATGTCATTGTCCCCCCAAAAATAGAGCTTTCTTTTGGTGGTATTTGATCACCGCAAGTTTTTTTCTTTTTTGCTAAACAAATAAAAAAAAGACCGAAAAGTTTGGAAAAAAAAAGTTTTTTTGTTTATGTTATACAATTTTGTAAATAAATACGTTTTTTCCTGCACTGAAGAGCACTGATGAGACTGCACTGACAGGCACTGATGAGGAGGTACTGATGGGGTGGCACTTATGGGGTGGCACTGATGGGTGGCACTGATATGCGGCACTGATAGGCGGCTATGATAGGCACTGATATGTGGCACTGATAGGTAGCACTGATATGCAGCATTGGTGGGCACTGATAGGTGGCACTGTTGGACACTGATAGGTGGCATTGATGGGCACTGATAGGTGGCACTGATGGGCACTGATAGGCGGCACTGATGGACACTAATGGGCACTGATAGGCGGCACTGGTGGGCACTGATGGGCAGCACTGATTGGCACTGACAGGCGGCACTGATGGGCACTAATGGGCACTGATAGGCGGCACTGGTGGGCAATAATGGGCACTGATGGGCGTCAGTGATAGATGGCAATGATAGACACTGGTGGGCAGCACTGATGGGGAGGGCACTGGCAGGCAGCACTGATGGGAAAGGGCAATGGGGGGCTGATTGCCATCCCTGGTGGCAATAGTGGGCATCCCTTGGGTCATGGGTGGGCATCCCTGGGGTCATGGGTGGGCATCCCTGGTGGTTCTAGTGGCACCCCCCCCCCGAGGGTCTGCACTGGTAATCAATGATCTGATTACCAGTGCCGATCTCCCCTGTCAGGAGAGCCGCAGATCGGCGCTCCTTTACTCGTGCCTGTCAGGCACGTACTGAGGAAAGCCGATCAACGGCTCTTCCTGTTTACTATATGACCAGCCGTGATTGGACACGGCTGGTCACATGGTAAAGAGCCTTCGTCAGTAGGCTCTTTACCAAGATCGGAGATGCGGGGAGTCAGACTGACACGCTGCATCACCGATCGCAGAGCGCATTATCCTGCCGCCGTCATATGACGTCCGGTCAGGATAATGCAACCACTTTCCCGACTTCAAACGCCTATAGGGCGGGCGGGAAGTGGTTAAACAACAAGACTTGAAGCTATACTTCAGGAATATCTTGAAAGATGCAATACCTGATGCACCCTTGGAAGAAATGACAATTGACCTCATACATAGACTACCTAAACTGCAACATGTCCCTGAGAATATGCCGAGAGACACTATTGTCAGAATACATTTTTTGCATATCAAGGAAAAGTTGCTGGTAGTGGCCAGAAACAAAGATTCTCTTCCGGAGAATATGTTGGAGTTATCCTTCTATGCAGATTTATCTGCCTACACCATGAGCCAAAGAAGACAACTTGCATCCATCAAGAAACCGCTATACAATCACCACATCTCTTACAGATGGCTATATCCTGCCAAGATTCTAGTCATGAAGGATGACTCCATATACATCATAATGTCCTTAAAAGAGGGCCTGAGATATCTGAGGGATTGGAAAATATTGGATCCGAATCCATATAATCACCCTTCCTCTGCTAGGTCCCTCAGAGGCCGAGGAAGAACCTCTGATTCTGACTCCAGATGACCCTGTGTCTGCAAATCCACTAAGGTCTCATCTGATTGCGGTGAGCCTCTGGCTCCATGGTTTTGTTTTCTGCACCCCCCAATACCGAGCGGCATTGATCCACCCAGATTCAAGTGAATCCTCTCTTTTTACTTGGTGTTACACTGTTACCCCAGTAACAAGTTTCGTAAACTGTATGTGTGATAAAGGACGTTCATACATTCTTTCTCAACGCAGACAGGATTGCCACTTTTGTAAGGTACTCTTACTTCTGACACACAGACTCATCCAGTCAAGGCTATCTATTGCACTGATATAAGGGACCATGGCTTTTAAAATATCTTCCCTAAATGTGAAGGGCTTGAACAGCCCAGCTAAGAGAAGTATGGTATGACATGAATCTAAACATTTAAATCGTGACGTTCTCTGCCTACAGGAGACACATTTTCGCTCCTAAAACCCTCCTCCAATTATGCATTGAAAATTCCCTCATATATACTACTCTAACTCCTTGAAAAAAAAAGGTGGTGTGGCCATAGCTATAAAAGAATCGAGGCAGATAGGCAAATAGACATGTATTGCGACCCTGGGGGTAGATATGTTTTCCTGGTCTGCGAACTCGATAACAACGTATATACCCTAGTCAATGTTTACCTTCCTAATGTTCGTCAAATCATATATCTTAAAGGAGTGTGGAAAAAGGTTCTCTGCATGTGTCAAGGCTATACAACTTTATGTGGTGACCTTAATACAATTCACGATCCAGAATTGGACTGCACTGCTTCCTGCAAAGCTAGGAATCACAGGCCCACTATTAAAAATTTATTGTCAGATTCCAACCTACTTGACGGATGGAGGTGCCAACACACCTACGAGAGAGATTTTACCCACTACTCGCAGGTTCACAAGACATATCGAGGTTGGACATGTTCTTAGTGGACAAATTCTTACTTCAAAAGGTAACCAAGTCTGAAGTGCACAACATTACATGGTCTGACCATGCCCCTGTATCAATAAATGTGGGAGAAATTCGCATCGAAACAAGGGCTAATAGATGGTGCAACGACATCTCCATACTAATAAACCCCCGCTATAAACAAGAGATATCCACAGCTATCTCTGAATATTTTACACCCCCTCCCTCTCGGTCTCGGATCCCTTCGTACTTTGGAATTCCCACAAGGCGGTTGGGTTGTCAGAGGCGTTTTAATTCAGATTAGTAGCAGAGTGAAAAAACTGAGAACAGAGCGCATGAACGGCCTCCTTGCTTAAATCCAAGACGTAGAAAACCAACACAAACTTACCCCCTCTCAATCGCTTCAAGACAAATTATTCAAATCTAGACATGCTTTACAGTACGTCTGTCACTGATGGAAAATCATGAACGCCACCTCAGATCCCTGAAAGCCCATTCATACAGATATGGAAATAAGGCTAGTAAACTGCTTGAAAACCAACTTAAAGAAAGAAGAGCTAAACAAAAATGTACATCATTGATCTTGAAATTAATAACAAAATTTACAACTCTAAAGACATAGCCTAAAACTTTTTGCAGATACTATAGCTCTTTATATAACTTACAATCAGACTCGGGCACAATACAGCCGGAGCCTCACAAAATCAACAAAATTCTTAACACACTTTTCCAACGTTGAGCCCCCAAAAATTAGACTTCCTGAACACTCCGTTCACCCTAACAGAACTAGTCAGACTCATAAAATTCCTACCGAAAGGCAAAGCCCTGGGTACAGATGGTTATTCCGCAGAACATTAGAAGACTTTCCACCATCTTCTAGCCCCGCATCTATTATCCGTTTTTACCACAGCCACTGAACGTGCAGCATTCCCCCAGGAAATGCTGATGACTATCATAGTTACTCTCCCCAAACCAGGGAAGCCTCCCACTACACCTCAAAACTTCCGGCCCATATCGTTACTAAACGTGGATGTTAAATTGTACGCTAAGTTGACATCCAACAGACTGTCTACAATTCTACCTACTTGTGTCAGGACTAGTGTTGAGGGAACGCAGACTGTATTATTCGGGTTCGTACCGGATAATTGGATTTTTGCTACACGGACACGGAACCGAAAACTTTACTGTATGTTCGGGTTTAAAATCCGTGTTTGGTAATTTTATTTCCTGTTTTGTATGTAATGGCGCGCTTTTAATGGCGGGCTTTCAACAGCCAATCAACAAGCGTTTAACTGGTGTGCCTTAAGCCATCCCAGCCATGCCTACTAATGTATTAGTAGCTGTGATTGGCCATCTGAAGCATGTGACCCATGTCTTTATAAGTTCGAGAGACACAGCGCGGTGCGTCATTCTGCTGTAGTGTAGGGAGAGAGCACACATCATACGTGCTGGCTGCTGATTAGGGACAGACAGTGAAAAATTGTGCCCGAAAAGAATGCAGGGACAGGTCGGAGTGTAGGCAGGGAAAGTTATTTGAGCATTTTAGGGACAGGCTGGAGAGATTAGGCAGGGACAGAACAGTCGTCCGTTAGCGATCTACATCGATTTTGCAGTGTGGTGGGTGGTGCAGTGAACGATCTTTTTGCCCTCACTTGAGCCCACTGAGGAGGAGGAGGAGGAGGAGGAGGAGGGAGAAACATTTTTTTTATCAGTCTGTTGTGTGCAGCGTTCAGCTATATTTTACTACAGATTGCTGTTCTAATCTGCTATTTAAAAATTACAAAGTTAAAGGGGAATTTTTTTTTCCCTTCATAGCCTGCTTGCTGCTGAGTTGACCGTGACATAAGACACTGCTGTGTTCACATGTGCTATTGAGTGATTTTCAATTTTATATACTTTTTTCTATTCAACTATTCAATATACACCCTTTTGGGTTAAAAAAAATTAAATTGTGGCATAGTCTGTACTAATCTGCTATTTAAAAATTACAAAGTTAAAGGGGATTTTTTTTTTTCCCTTCATAGCCTGCTGCAGAGCTGACCGTGACATAAGACACTGCTGTTTTCACATGTGCTATTGAGTGATTTTCAATTTTATATACCGTATTTATCGGCGTATAACACGCACTTTTTTCCCCTGAAAATATAGTGCAAACTGTGGGTGCGTGTTATACGCCAATATTTTTTTTTTCCAACGAGGGGGGGGGGCGGGGATTGGGCGGTCCGCTCCGCCTCTCCTGGCCCTAGAACAGCCCTGCCAGCGTACTCTGCAGTTAAAAAAAGAATCACTGCCAGCCCTTTTTATAAATCGTTACTACATAATATATCACTGTCATTGAAAAACGCAGCCTCTAAATACCTTGGTAGCTTTGTTCTTGCTGGCTGCTCTCCTCCTCCCACTCCTCCTCCTCTGAGTGTAGCTTCAGATTGGTGGAGGAGAGCGGTCACATGACTGGCCATTGAACGTCAGAGAAGAGCAGTCACATGACCGGCCATGAAAGAACGGAGCTACTGAGGTATTTAGAGGCATCGGTTTACAACAATAACAGTGACACATTGTAGGAAGCATCTATGGAAAGGATCTGGCAGTGATTTTGTTTTTACTTTAGAGTACGCTGTCAGGGCTGTCCCAGGAGACTGGGGGTCTCCTGGGAGTACAGGGGGGCTGTGCAATGTAAAGGGGGCTTTGTAATAAAAGGGGGCATGTAGTGTGCATGGGGGGAACTGTGCAATGTATAGTATGTGTAGGGGGGCTGTTTAATGAAAGGGGCAGTGTACTGTTATTTTTAAATATTTAAAATGTTTTTTTCCTAAAACTTCTCTCTTAAAGTGAAGGTGCGTGTTATACGCTTGTGCGTGTTATACGCCAATAAATACGGTACTTTTTTCTATTCCACTATTCAATATACACCCTTTTGGGTTAAAAAAAATTAAATTGTGGCATAGTCTGTACTAATCTGCTATTTAAAAATTACAAAGTTAAAGGGGAATTTTTTTTTTTCCCTTCATAGCCTGCTGCTGAGCTGACCGTGACATAAAATATAAGACACTGCTGTGTTCACATGTGCTATTGAAAAATCACCAATTTTTTATCATATTTTCTATTCCGCTATTCAATCTACACCCTTTTGGGGTAAAAAAAAATTGTGGCATAGTCTGTATCGGTATGTGTGAGATACACCTTCCAAATTTTTGGGGCGCATCTTCCACCGCCGAGGATTGCAGGGTGCTTCAGTTTGCCTCCTGTTCCGAACTCCTCCTACTCCTCATCCTGCCTGTAGGGTACAAAAAATTGTAATCGGGGCCTAGTCTGTGTTTGTACGTGTGAGATACACCGTTTTATAAAATGTTTTCTATTCCGCTATTCAATCTACACCCTTTTGGGGTAAAAAAATTTAATTGCGGCATAGTCTGTATCGGTACGTGTGAGATACACCTTCCAAATTTTTGGGGCGCATCTTCCACCGCCGAGGATTGCAGGGTGCTTCAGTTTGCCTCCTGTTCCGAACTCCTCCTACTCCTCATCCTGCCTGTAGGGTACAAAAAATTGTAATCGGGGCCTAGTCTGTGTTTGTACGTTTGAGATACACCTTTTTATATCATATTTTCTATTCCGCTATTCAATCTACACCCTTTGGGGTAAAAAAAAATAAATTGCGGCATAGTCTGTATCGGTACGTGTGAGATACACCTTCCAAATTTTTGGGGCGCATCTTCCACCGCCGAGGATTGCAGGGTGCTTCAGTTTGCCTCCTGTTCCGAACTCCTCCTACTCCTCATCCTGCCTTTAGGGTACAAAAAATTGTAATCGGGGCCTAGTCTGGGTCTGTACGTGTGAGATACACCTTTTTATATCATATTTTCTATTCCGCTATTCAATCTACACCCTTTTGGGGTAAAAAAAATTAAATTGTGGCATAGTCTGTATCGGTACGTGTGAGATACACCTTCCAAATTTTTGGGGCGCATCTTCCACTGCTGAGGATTGCAGGGTGCTTCAGTTTGCCTCCTGTTCCGAACTCCTCCTACTCCTCATCCTGCCTGTAGGGTACAAAAAATTGTAATCGGGGCCTAGTCTGTGTTTGTACGTGTGAGATACACCGTTTTATAAAAAATTTTCTATTCCGCTATTCAATCTACACCCTTTTGGGGTAAAAAAAATTAAATTGCAGCATAGTCTGTATCGGTACGTGTGAGATACACCATCCAAATTTTTGGGCGCATCTTCCACCGCCGAGGATTGCAGGGTGCTTCAGTTTGCCTCCTGTTCCGAACTCCTACTCCTCATCCTGCCTTTAGGGTACAAAAAATTGTAATCGGGGCCTAGTCTGTGCTTTGGAGTGTAAAAAATTAAATTATGGCATAGTCTGTATCGGTACGTGTGAGATACACCTTTTTAAAATTGTTTGGCACATCTCCTTCCACCGCCGAGGATTGCAGGGCGCTTCAGTTTGCCTCCTGTTCCGAACTCCTCCTACTCCTCTTCCTCATCCTCATCCTGCCTTTAGGGTTGTCAGGAAGGTCCTGCCAGGAGACAAGTTGGCAATCGCAGGCAAGGCCCTGCCCCTTGAATTTCCCAAAGCTAATTGGCTAATTGGCAAATGTGAAAGCCCCAGCATGTGAATTGAGTGTGCTGCGCACCTGATGACAGTTAAGCATCAAGAGGCCTATTTAAGCTAGATCTGCTCCCAGGATCAGTGCTGTCTCATCTACAGCGTTCCGTGCCAGTCCTGCTTCCTGTTACCTGTGTTGCTCCTGAGATCTTGACCCGGCTTGCCTTTGACTACTCCAGTTCTCTGCCTGCACCGACCCCAGCTTGTTCTTTGACCATTCTCCAGTCTCTCCACTTGTACCTGATCTGATCTCTCTGTGTATGACCCGGCTTGTCTGACTCTGCTTACCTTCCAGTATTCCTCGAGGCTCCCTAGTTGCTGCATTGATCCAACTACTCCCAGGACACCTGCCTCCATCTGGAACTCTACGCTACCAGCAGTCTGCACGTCCAACGGCACTCGTGCGACTCTGCACTCTGCGCTTCCTGTTCTCTCTATCAGGGGCTCTGAGTCAGAGGTGTAAGAGAGGCCTTCCTCCGCACATTCAGGCTCTACCTACCAGGTACGTTACAGTGGTACAAAAAATTGTAATCGGGGCCTAGTCTGTGTTTGTACGTGTGAGATACACCGTTTTATAAATTTTTTTTCTATTCCGCTAGTCAATATACACCCTTTTGGAGTGTAAAAAATTAAATTACGACATAGTCTGTATTGGTACGTGTGAGATATACCTTTTAAATTTGTTTGGCGCATCTCCTTCCACCGCCGAGGATTGCAGGGCACTTCAGTTTGCCTCCTGTTCCGAACTCCTCCTACTCCTCTTCCTCATCCTCATCCTCCCTTTAGGGTACAAAAAATTGTAATCGGGGCCTAGTCTGTGTTTGTACGTGTGAGATACACCGTTTTATAAATGTTTTTCTATTCCGCTATTCAATATACACCCTTTTGGAGTGTAAAAAATTAAATTACGGCATAGTCTGTATCAGTACGTGTGAGATACAGCTTTTAAATTTGTTTGGCGCATCTCCTTCCACCGCCGAGGATTGCAGGGGGCTTCAGTTTGCCTCCTGTTCCGAACTCCTCCTACTCCTCATCCTCCCTTTAGGATACAAAAAATTGTAATCGGGGCCTAGTCTGTGTTTGTACGTGTGAGATACACCGTAGTTTTATATCCCTTTTTCTATTCCGCTATTCAATATACACCCTTTTGGGGTGAAAAAATTAAATCGTGGCATAGTTTGCATATTTGACTGTGAGATACACCCGTGCGATACTGTTGTTGTTTTGTTCCGCTATTCAACAAACACCTTTCTAGGGCAAGATCATAAATTATAGAAATATGAGGAGACCGTCAAATAGGGGCCGTGGCCTGGGTCGTGGTGCTGCTGGTAGAGCTCCTGTTGCAAGGAGAGGAAGTGGTCGATCTGTGCCAGCTACACGCACAAGTGAAACACCTTCCTCAAGTGTGAGTAGGCGACAAAACCTGCAGCAGTATTTGGTAGGGCATCATGCTCCTCTACAAGTGTTGAGGCCAGAACAAGTAGAGGCGATAGTAGATTGGTTTGCTGCTGACAGTGCCTCCAGTTCCTTCACATTGTCTTCCACCCAGTCTACTGCAGAAAGGTCAGAGTTGGCACCTGCAGCCGATGTCCAACCGTCTTTCACCTCACCTCCTTGCAAATCAGGCAAGCAGTCTGAGCCACAAATCATGCAGAAGTCTCTTCTTCTTTTTGATGACTCTGTCAGCAGGGTTTCCCAGGGCCATCCACCTAGCCCTGCCCCAGAAGTGGAAGAGATTGAGTGCAGCGATGTCCAACCACTTATTTCTCAAGATGAGTACATGGAAGGACCATCGCAGCACGTTTCCTATGATGACGAAACGCAGGTGCCAACTGATGCGGCATTCAGAATTGTGGAGACCGACAAGGAGGGCAGGGGTAAAGACTGGGTGGAAGATGATGTGGAGGACGATGAGGTCCTCGACTCCACATGGAATGAAGGTCATGCAGGTGACCTGAGTAGTTTGGAGGAAGAGGCGGTGGTCGCACAGAGCCACCAGCACAGCATAAGAGGGAGAAGGGTGCAGAAGCGGAGCAGCCGTGCCCTAGACACTACGCCTGCTACTGCCCAACGCAGCAAGGGACCGAGCGCATCAAAGCCAGCTCAAAGGAGTTCTCTAGCGTGGAAGTTCTTCAGAAAATGTGCTGATGACAGGACACGAGTGGTTTGCACCCTGTGCAATCAGAGCCTGAAGCGAGGCATAAACCTTCTCAACCTGAGCACAACCTGCATGATCAGGCATCTAAGTGCAAAGCACGAGTTGCAGTGCAGTAGACACCTTCAAAACCAAGAAAGGTCTCTGGCTCCTCCTGCTTGCTCTTCTGCTGCAGTCTCGGCCTCTTCATCCACCTCTGTAGTGATACCGGCACCTGCCACCCCGCAAACAGACGATCTGTCAGCAACACCACCACCTGGGTCACCAACCATCTCCACAATGTCCCGTGGAAGCGTTCAGCTTTCCATCTCCCAAACACTTCAGAGGAAGAGGAAGTACCCATCTACCCACCCGCGATCCCTGGCCCTGAATGCCAGCATTTCAAAATTCTTGGCCTTTGAAATGCTGTCATTCCGTCTGGTGGAGATGCACAGTTTTAAAAGCCTTATGTCGGTGGCTGTCCCACAGTACGTCGTGCCCAGCCGCCACTACTTTTCCAGGCAAGCCATCCCTTCCCTGCACAACCAAGTGGGGGAAAAAATCAGGTGTGCACTGCGCAACGCTCTCTGTGGCAAGGTCCACCTAACTACCGATACGTGGACCAGTAAGCACGGTCAGGGGCGTTATATCTCCCTAACGGCACACTGGGTAAATGCAGTGGCGGATGGGTCTGAGGCGGATAGCAATTTGGCGCATGTCCTTCCACCACCGAGGATTGCAGGGCGCTTCAGTTTGCCTCCTGTTCCTAACTCCTCCTACTCCGCTTCCTCATCCTCTACCGCCTCCTCATCCGGTCAGCGTAACACCTTCACCACCAACTTCAGCACAGCCAGGGGTAAACGACAGCAGGCAGTTTTAAAACTTGCCTGTTTGGGGGAAAAACCACACACAGCGTAAGGAGTTGTGGAGGAGCATGGAACAGCAGAAAAATGAGTGGTTGCTGCCAGCGAGCCTCAAGCCCAGCCTGGTGGTGTGCGATAATGGGCGAAATCTCTTAGCAGCTCTGGGCCTAGCCGGTTTGACGCACATCCCTTGCCTGGCGCATGTGCTGAATTTGGTGGTGCAGAGGTTCCATAAAAATTACCCCTTTATGTCAGAGCTGCTGCAGAAAGTGCGGGCCGTCTGTGCGCACTTTCGGCGTTCTCACCCTGCTGCTGCTCGCCTGTCAGCGCTGCAGCGTAACTTCGGCATTCCAGCTCACCGCCTCATATGTGACGTGCCCACAAGGTGGAACTCCACCTTGCACATGCTGGAAAGACTGTGCGAGCAGCAGCAGGCCATAGTGGAGTTTCAGCTGCAGCACGCACGCGTAAGTCATTCTGCGGAACAGCACCACTTCACCACCAATAACTGGGCCTCCATGCGAGACCTGTGTGCCTTGTTGCGCTGTTTTGAGTACTCCACCAACATGGCCAGTGCCGATGACGCCGTTGTCAGCTTAACTATCCCACTTCTATGCCTCCTTCAAAAAACGATTCGGGCGATGATGGAAGAGGATGTGGCACAGGATGAGGAGGAGGATGAAGAGGTAACATTTCCAAGGCTTTCAGGGCAGTCATTCGCAAGTGGCTCCGAGGGTGGGTTCCTGCACACACAAACGCCAGGTACACAATTGTCCAGCATGGGCACAGTTCTGGAGGTTGAGGAGGAGGAGATGGAGGAGGAGATGGAACCATGTTCACAGCAGGGTGGCACCCAGGCCAGCTCATGGCCATCACTGGTGCGTGGCTGGGGGTATACAGAGGACACAGACGATACACCTCCCACAGAGGACAGCCTTTCGTTGCCTCTGGGCAGCCTGGCACACATGAGCGATTACATGCTGCAGTGTCTCCACAACGACCGCCGAGTTGCCCACATTCTAACTTGTGCTGATTACTGGGTGGCCACGCTGCTGGATCCCCGTTACAAGGACAACTTACCGTCCTTAATTCACTCACTGGAGCGCGATCGCAAGATGCACGAGTACAAGCGCACGCTGGTAGACGCGATGCTGCTGGCATTCCCACCTGACAGCGGGGCCACAGTGGAAGCACAAGGCCAAGGCAGAGGAGGAGGAGGAAGAGGTCGCCAACGCAACCAGGGCACCGCCAGCACCTCAGAAGGCAGGGTTAGCATGGCCAAAATGTGGAAAAGCTTTGTCCGCACGCCACAACAAACAGCAGCACCAGCAGCTCATATGGAACATCTTAGCAGGAGGCAGAATTTCACCAACATGGTGGAGCAGTATGTGTGCACACGCCTACATGTAGTGAATGACGGGTCTGCCCCCTTCAACTTCTGGGTCTCCAAATTGGGCACATGGCCTGAGCTTGCCCTTTACGCCTTGGAGGTGCTGGCGTGCCCTGCAGCCAGTGTATTATCTGAACGTGTATTTAGCACGGCTGGGGGCGTTATCACAGACAAGCGCAACCGCCTGTCCAGAGACAATGTGGACAAGCTCACGTTCATTAAAATGAACCAGGCATGGATCCCACAGGACTTTTCCATACCTTGTGCAGAATAGAGATGGATACCTACCTTACCCAGCCATTGTTATATTTTTGATCTTTCTCACTCTTTTGGGGTGTACCCTAATTTAAAATGACTGAAAAGAAGCAGTGTTGGCTACCTCGTCCCCCTCCACCGCCGCTTCCACCTACACCGCCACATCCACCGCCACCTCAACCTCCCTCCTACTCCATGTGGGCCTCGTCCTTCACAGATGAAGAAAATTGTTTTATTTTTCTGTTTTTTTTTGTTGTTTTAAGTTATTTCCCTATCCACATTTGTTTGCAGAGCACTTCCCATGCTCTTAACTACATTTTGCTGCCATTTGAAGCACTCTAGCCCTTTCCATTGGTGTTTTAGAGCCATTTTAGTGCCTGAAAGTTCGGGTCCCCATTGACTTCAATGGGGTTCGGTGTCCGGGTAAAGTTCGGAAAAAGTCCGGGACACGGACCTGGACTTTTTTTTCAAGTTTGGCCGAACCCGCCGAACACGGACATCCAGGTGTCCGCTCAACTCTAGTCAGGACATCAGGCCCCCGACGCACCAGATGCATGTTCAACCTTATACATTTATCTAAGATCCAAAAAAGGCTTTTTCTGCTTCTCGCTTTGGACGCAGAGAAGGCCTTTGACAGGGTGCATTGGGGGTACATGGCTCAAGTGCTACAGAAATTTGGCTTCCAGGGCCCTATTTGCTCGGCCATATTAGCTCTCTACTCCTCTCCCTCTGCACACATGCTTTGTGAAGGCATGTTTCCTCGAATTTCAAAATTATAAATGGCACACGCCAGGGATGCCCGTTATCGCCCCTAATCTTTGACTTCCTCATGGAGCCATTGGCTGAAAAAAATAAGATCAGACCCAAACATACAGGGAATCACATCTAAAGGGGTACACCATAAAATAACACTGTTTGCAGATGATGTGATACTTACTATGACAGATCCCATCCGTTCACTCCCAGCAGCACAGGTTCTGCTGTACCAATTTAATACTATCCCGTATTATATAATAAACGCTTCAAAGTCCCAAATCCTGGGTATTGAAATTAATAGAGACATCAAAGAATCTGCGATCGAGAAAAACAGAAGAGGAGGAGAGAGGAGAGGAGAGAGGAGAGGAGAGAGAGAACTCCTCCACACTCACCATAGAGGAGCACACAGGAAAGACTGACACTGCACACAGACTCTCCTATACAAGAACCCCCTGTGCCCAGCACCCACCGTTATCTCCACCTCTGAGCCCAGCACCCACCGTTATCTTCATCTCTGAGCTCAGCACCCACCGTTATCTTCACCCTATATCGTGGAATATCTTGAGAGGATTTACCCTGATCTAGATAAGACCCTGTCTGTGGAGTGGGTAAGAAGAGGAGTGGAAAAGGAGAGCCATATGATTATAATTACAAGGCGCATTTCTTTATATATGGAGGTGAGCGGTTAGCACACCCCTAGGGGTTCTAAGGAGTAAGAAGCACCCCTATTATCACTTGGTGAAAGGTGGAGGTTAAAGAGTGAAGAAGAAAAAAGAAGAAATTCCGCTTATGCTGGTCTAATGATTTGGACATTATTTGGACACTATAAGCACCTTTATTCACTTATAAGCACTTTATATTTACCTGCTTTCTATATATGTGCATTGACTTGAGCACTTGTCACTTTATTTCACCTTCAGTTTATCGATTTATAGCAAAATCCATTTTTGTGATGACAGCACTAGAGCACTTTATATAGATTGTATGATATATTGGAAGCATATACACCTTTATTGTTTTATTTATTTTAGGTCACCTTTTAAATGTGTAGGCTTCTGATTATTTATTGATGTTGCACACCATCATAGAGATAATTTATTCTGATTTAATATCACTATATAATTTTTACACTATTGAATGAGAATCATTTAAGTCTTCCCTGAAGTGCAATACCCTCCCCCCCCCCCTTCTTAACATGAAAATGTTAATCTCGCAACCTCATGATTCTTCTACTTGTGTAGTCCTACAGATCCCTCTGGATTCTTTAAAATTTCTTTCGCAAGATGTAAACATCCTGGAGTGGACAGCTACAGGCATCTCCACCCCCTTCAGCGTTCTATCAGAGAAATTTCTACTACCACAAATTGAGGTGTTTACTTATATGCGTGTAAAACATGTACTACGATCCACAAATATTACCCAGGTCACCCTGCCAACTTTGGCATGGGAATTTTGGAATAAGACCTACTCCACCATGAAGGGTATCTCTCTATTCTATAATTTATTAAAAACTAAAACAAAATTTGTTAAAATCCCTCAAATGCTTATATGGGAGAGAGATCTGAATTTACATATTACAGAAGAACAATGGGTTAAGGCCATCCAAAACAACCTAAAACACCCCAGATGCGCAAATTACTGGGAAAAGGCCCAAAAACTTCACCAGAGATGGTACTTCACAACTTATTTGATGGCTAAATTCTCAGAAAACTGTACGAATATATGCTGGAGATGCGGTAGTCAAGTGGGTACGTTACTCCACATGACCTGGTCTTGTTTACACCTACGGAGCTTCTGGTCGGCCATTTTTAGGCTGATAGCTGAGGTCACAAGCAATCTTGTAAAAAACACCCCCCAGCCCTAGCTATCTTAAGTATCGGTGCAGAACTGATACATCACTCAATTAGACCAATTACGCTACTGGTCCTTTTTGCAGCCAGAGCAACCATAATGAAAAAATGGAAGTCGGACAACATGCCCAAAATGGGAGAAGTAATCAGACTAATCAACGAGGTTCATACCTATGAGCAAATTATGGCCTTTAAAGAGGGCTCTGTGAGAAAAATGAGTCAAAACTGGCAACCCTGGAGCCAATACTTTCGCAATAATTTAAATGTTGCATCTACAGAGATGCTCCATGTGGCACACTACTGTTTTTCTATCTTTCTTATATGAGACTTTCTGTTCTAATTTTCTCTATGTGTACAGATTTCCCTTGTGCTATACACGTTTAATCCTAATTGGTACAAGTAATGTCTTATTTGTTGTTAATCTTACAACTGTTATTCGTCATGTTGGCGCCTCTACGATGTTCCTCTACACAAATTTTTGTATGTTGTTACCTACAATATTGTAACTATTTCTGTTAAAAACCCAATAAAAACACTGTTAAGAAAAACAAAGGTCAACACTGCAAATATTCCCAGGGTCCTTTTTTTCCTGCCACAGTGCCCTTCCTGCCATCTTGGGCAGGATTGCCACCTGTTCTTCAATCCAAAACCGAAGACTTTAGTAGCGCGCAGAAATTTTTTTTTTGTAATATACACTTCATATTTTGTGAATAAAAAACTATTCTAATTGTATATATTCAATCACAAGTGTCCCCCCTTACATCAGTGTCCACAGAGTTCTCTCTTTACATATGAATCCACAGAGTTCCCTTTAATATCTGAACTTTACAATCTAAACTTGTAGAGTTCTCTTTCACTGTAAGGGGGGACTCTGCAGATTCTGATGAAAGGGAGAATTCTGGCGACTTTGATTTAGGGAAGAACTGTGAGAAATCTGATGTAAGGGGGAACACTGCAGACTCTGGTCTGAAGGGTAACTCTGATATAAGGGGGTCCCTGGTAACCAGAGCCCCAAATTAAATCATTGTTCCCAGCATTTCCCTTTAATCAGGTTTCTGAGGTGATTGATGTATTGTCTCTCCTCCTGCCCCTCTCCTCCTGTGTGTGTCCTTGACCCCATCCGCATTTCAATCCCTGTCAGTGCTGTGACTAGATAGTGGAGGAAATGTTCAGCCGGTTCAATCCACCATGGTGTAATGTAAGGGAGAGCTCTGTGGACTGTAATCTAAATGGAGACTCTGATGTATTTGGGGGGCTTTGGTGAGCAGAGACCCCCATAAATCTGGGTTCCCAAAGCACAACTTACATCAGAGTTCCCCTTTACATTACAGTCCACAAAGCTCCTCCTTAGAACCCTTTCAGAACGGCCGACTCCACCAACTGACACTGAGAACTGCCTGCTCACGGAGGTTCTGTCCGCTGATCCCCACTGAGCAGGTGGATGACAGGTCCATGTCTGCTCTGCTTATGCAGAGCAGACACTTACACAGCCCGCTGTTCTCTGTCAGATGTAAACAGACTGCCTGTCCATTTATAGCTGACTGTCATCTGATCTGCTAGATGGATGGTGAATGGATCCGCATCTGTCTATTTTAATCAAATGAGTTGCAGGCGGGTGTAAACGGATGCATGCCTGTTTACATCCGACTCGCTATAGAGAACAATGGGTGGTCTGAACGGTCCACTCGTGTACAAGGGCCCTTACAGTGCAAGTGAAAATACTGTGGACTCTGAAGTAGCAGGGGCTCTCAGAGTCCTGAGAAGCTACAGGATTGTGAATCAGTATTGGCCCCCTCACAACATTTTTTTCTATCCCACTGTGATGCAAGCTGGCTTAGCCCACATTAGTGTAGCAACTCTGAGTTCAGGAGCAGTTCAGCATTGTTGCTATCTCATCACAGGAAGGGAGACCTAACTGGCACGGTCAAAGGGTATTTGTGGGTTTGTGCAAGGGAAATAAGAGAAAACTATATGCACAGATAGACTCATCATTCATTAAGTGCTGAAGCATACTATTTTTTTAATGGGAAGCCTTAATTCTACTTTAAGAAAATTGAAAATTAATCAATATTTTCTTCTATCTTTTGGACCTTGTAATTCTCCAATTATAACAGATCTTAGTCAATAATGCGTGGGTACAATGTAAATGATTCAGTTTATTACAGCACATTCTAAATCAAATAAACATTCCCAAACCGGATATATGGATTTTTTTATTCAAATTATAGAATGCTGCTTTTAAATCTTTCTACGCTAGTTAATATGTGTTATCAATATTTGTTAAATGCATTATCTTGCTATCACTTAAAAAAAAATAAAAAATAAAAGTTTTTTCTGAGTGTTCAAATAATAAAATCTGGCAGAGATGTAGCACCCTCCTAGGTAGGTGCTAGGTAGGTAAAGCCCAGTGCCTGTTGCATGTGTCCAGGGTGTGATTCATCTGGGCTGAGGGAGTTTCCCCACTGTATCCAATAGGGGAGCATGTTGGAAACCAGCCAGTGACACACAGGCTTTTTTAACTATCCCAGTGGGTTGGCACAAACAGTGGTGCATCCTGGGATATGTTATAAAAGCCAAGGGCACATGTGACAGGGTGTCTTTGTGTGGGAAGCCAGGTCCCAGAAGGAGGGTGAAATTTGTCTCTCCTGCTGCTGTGGATGGTGGTCACAGGCCTTCGGCCTTGTGAGCCAGAGTGTTGAGCTGAGCCAGGAAGTCCAGGAAAGCTGACTGGTGGAGTTGCAGGCAGAGCAACCTTGGTAAAAATAGTGTCCATGAGTACCGGGAAGCTTGGCGGGGGTCTGCCCAGGAAGGGGACCACTCCAGTGAAGAGTCTGTGGACAGGTATCAGCATATACAGAAAGGGAGAAAGGCGGTGCCAAGTTAGAACCCTGAAGAGTAATTCAAGCAGGAACACATTATCTATCTTCACTTCAGTGGCAAGGTGAAGCAGCGGCCTTGCCGCACACTATAGCTAGTTGTCCTCAAGGTTGTGCATAGTTCATAGTTGGAGTATCACACTCATCCCTTCTCCTATCCCAGTTCCAAATAAAAAAACACAAAAACCAACATCCCCTGGATTGATTATTGACTGAGCCAAGGACTTTCAAAGCTAATTATCTGCTATCAGTTGCTAAGGGTAACCCAGGGGAATCCAGAAAGTGTAATTCTCAGCAGTCCCCTAGGGGGCAGTGCTACATATAGAAAACTCAAGAGAGGTGCCATATGATATTTTCAACATAGTCAAGTCAAGTCAATGAGACTTTGAACATAAATTAGAGGGCATCTGTTAAGACTAAAATTACCTATCAGACAGTGTAATGGTCATATTATGCCGTGGGTCCTAAAGGAGCTAAAGTACAGTGAAGTACCCCCTCTTGCAATAAAATAAACAGTTTTTCAAAATAAAAGACTTGGGGTAGGGGCTTCAAGAGTTGGTAGGACATGGTTTGCAAACAAGCAAAGGATTGGGCCAGACAGCAGGCAGAAACATGGTTGATAAACAGGCTAGGGTGAGTACAGGCAACAGTCAGAGACATGGTCAGCAAATAGCCACAGGATCAGTGCAGGTGCCAGCCAACAGTTTGGTCAGTTAACAGGGCAATATCCATTCATGCAGAAGGCAGAGACATAGTCGGTTTGCAGGCAAGAGATTAGTCTAGGTGGTAGGCAAAAACATGATAATCTAACAGGCCAGGGTAATTTCAGGTATCTGGCAGAGATGTGGTCAATACGCAGGCAAAAGATCAGTCAAAACGGCTGGCAGAAACATGGTCAAAAACAGGCCAGTGTCAGTTCCGGAGACAGGCAGAGGCATTGTCGGTATGCAGGCAATGGTTTGTCCAGGCAGCAGGCAGAAAAGTGGTTTAGAAAAAATGCAAATGGTGGGTGCACAGGACATCAGATGCAGGCAAAATAGAAAAAAGAATGAGACTTCAATAGTGCGAAAACTCTTAGGAATAAGTACAAAAAGAACTGTTTAAAACATATTTTTATCAAGTATTCAATATTATAAACAGATCAACCAGTAAAAAATTTACTATAATAGATGTGCGTAAATATTGCTACATTTTATACAGTAATTGGGTGACACCTTGTGTGTAGCACTCCACTACTCTGGAAAACAAATGTGAATCATATCACAGATATGACATATGTTATATTTACTGTATATTGGAAGCAAAAGGTTTTAAATCAATATTGTTCAGATGTGTCCATGGGGTGGAGAGTGGATTTCAACGTGTTTTGCGATAAATTGCTTCCCATAGAGACATAAAGGTGCTATATATATATATATATATATATATATATATATACATAGAACAGTTATGTATACAGCGGGTAAAATAAGTTTTGAACGTGTCTCCACTTTTCTAGGTAATTATATTTTTAAAGGTGCTATTGACATTTCATTTTCACCACATGTTGCTAACAACCCATGCAACATACAAAGAAACCAAAACAAATATGTTCAGAAATTAAGTTTTGTGTAATCAAATGGAATGACACAGGGAAAAAGTATTGAACACGCTAACTGAAATTTATGTAATACTTGGTACAAAATCTTTTGTTGGTAATGACAGCTTCAAGACGCCTCCTGTATCGAGAAACTAGTCATATGCATTGCTCAGACGTGATTTTTTCCCGTTCTTCCACACAAACAGTCTTCAAATCTTGAAGATTCTGTAGGCCTTTTCTATGACCTCTGATCTTTAGTTCTTTCTATAGATTTTTTTTTTTGGATTCAAATCAGGTGATTGGCTGGGCCATTCTAGCAGCTTTATTTTCTCTCTTTGAAACCAATTGAGAGGTTCCTTGGTTTTGTGTTTGGGATCATTGTCTTTCTGAAATGTCCAACCTCGTTTCATCTTCATCATCCTGGTAGTGGTAGATTGCAGCAGATTTTATTACGAATGTCTTGGTACATTTTCCATTAATCCTTCCTTCAATGATATGAAGTTTGCCAGTACAGTATACTGAAAAACAACCCAACACCATGATGTTCCCACCACCAAAATTCACTGTTGGTATGGTGTTTTTGGGGTGATGTGCAGTGCCTCCAAACATGATCTGTATTATGACATCCAAAAAGTTAAATTTTGGTCCCATCTGACCAGACTATATTCTCCCAGTATTTCACTGGCTTAATGTTGTGCAGTAAATTTTAATTCAACATGCTTTTTCTTCAGCAATGAATTCTTGCATGGTGACCGTGCATAGAGGCCATACGGTTGAGTGCATTACTTATTGATTTCTTTTAAACAATTGTACTTGCTATTTTAAGGTCTTTCTGAAGCTCTCCACAAGTGGTCCCTGGTAGAGATGGCCTTGCGGTTCGCCCGGCGGTCGGTTCGCGGCAAATTTTGCTTGTTCGCTACTTGCCAAATTTGCGAACACATGGCGTTGTTCGCGGTGGCCATATTATTTTACATTGGGGAGAACTTTGACCTATGACACAGCCGTCAGGTGGAGCGGTACAGCCAATTAAAACATTTCAGCACATGGACATGCCCCCTACCCTATAAATAGACCTGAGCTGTCGGCCATTTCACATTCTGCTTTTTGTCAGCATAGGGAGAGGTCAGCTGTATGCATCAGGGAGAGATTGCCAGACACAAATAGCTCTGTTAAGATCCACAAAAGTCCTTTTCAGGGCTGGTATTTCGGTATAGGTCTACTAGTATCTGTTCAGGTTAGGGCAGGTATCCAGTCAGTGCTTTAGGGGCAGTTAGAGATCGGCAGCAGTCACACAAATCGCTCTGTTAATGTCCACAAAAGTTCTTTTCAGGGCTGGTATTTCGGTATAGGTCCAGTCTCTTTTCAGGTTAGGGACAGTTATCCAGTCTGTGCTTTAGGGGCAGTTAGAGATCGGCAGCAGTCACACAAATCGCTCTGTTAATGTCCACAAAAGTCATTTAAAGGGCTGCAATTTTTTTGGTATTACTGTGCAGTGCACTATATCCGGGGGGGGGGGGAGGGAGGGGGTAATCCACAGTATAATATACTTTGTAGAAAGCATATTATAGTGAATTAGTAGTATTATTGTGCACTGTGCAGCATTGTGACAGGTGAGGTGACTGAGCGTTGCTGCAGCAATACTACAAACAGTGCCAAACTCCCTGGCCAATTTTTTTAACAACTGGTGTGATAGACCAGTGGCCCCCCAATACCACATATTGAAGAAATTGAAGTGGGGTGTTATCTGAGTATACTTTTAAAAGTGTATTTGTGTCCTGCAACAATATTGCCTCTTTTGCTGAGTTAAGTCTGATACGCACAGTGACAACAGTTATTGGCCAATTATTTGTAGAAAAAGTGGCCCCCCAATACTACATATTGAAGTGGGGTATTATTTAACAGTATACTTTGCTAAGAGTGTATTTTAGTCCTGCAAAAATTTGGCCTCTCTTGCTGTGTTAACTGTGCTACACACAGTGACAACAGTTATTGGCCAATTATTTGTAGAACTGGTGTAATAAACCTGTGGCCCACCAATACCACATATTGAAGTGGGGTGTTATCTGAGTATACTTTTACAAGTGTATTTGTGTCCTGCAACAATATTGCCTCCTTTGCTGAATTAAGTCTGATACACACAGTGCCAGACTCCCTGGCCAATTTTTTGAACAACTGGTGTGATAGACCAGTTGCCCCCCAATACCACATATTGAAGTGGGGTGTTATCTGAGTATACTTTCATAAGTGTATTTGTGTCCTGCAACAATATTGCCTCTTTTGCTGTGTTAACTCTGATACACACAGTGCCAAACTCACTGGCCGATTTTTGGAACAACTGGTGTGATAGACCTTATACTTTTATAAGAGTGTATTTTAGTCCTGCAAAAATGTAGCCTCTTTTGCTGTGTTAACTGTGCTACACACAGTGACAACAGTTACTGGCCAATTATTTGTAGAACTGGTGTGATAAACCTGTGGCCCCCCCAAATACCACAGATTGAAGTGGGGCGTTATATACCTTTTTCCAGATATACTGCGATTCTCTAGAGACTTGTCACCGGGTAATTAAAAAACATGACAGGCAGAAGAAGAGGCAGACACTTACGCAGGGGTGGTAGGGGTAGGGCAGGAGCAGTAGGCCGGAGCCAAAGTGTGAAGTTTCAAAAGCCGCGTGCAATTACGTCAAAGGACGCACCAGACTTGGTTGAGTGGCTCACTCAGCCTTCCTCTTCTGCACCCTCCTCATCCTCTCTATCTGCACCCTCTTCACTCTCTGCTGTGTGCACCCCCCAAAGACACCTCCACCACCACCACCACCACCACCACCACATACCCTCCATTTGAGACACTGGAATTATTTTCCGATCCATCACAAGACGTTTGCGATGCGCAAATATTGTTGGCATCGGATCAGGAAGAGGAGGTAGCAACAGCCGCCACTTAGCAGTCTGACGACAGTACCCAGATCAGCCCAAGGAGGTTGGACCCCGCTGTTGCTGTCTACTCCGAGATCTCGATTGTTAGTGGTGGGGAAGGTGACGTGGATGATGACGTGTTTATGGACGTCACATGGGTGGCCACAAGAGAGGAAGAGGAGGGGAGTTCAGAGGGAGAGACGGACCGGCACATAGGGAGGAGAGGCAGGCAGAACTTGCATTGCACAAGAGGTACAAAGCAGACTGCAAATGTATCAGGAGCGAGCCATTAACCATGTACAGTCACATCTGGCGCTCCCAGGACACCGGCACATGGCTCCGCAGTGTGGGCTTTTTTTAATGTGTCCGTTGCTGACAACAGTGTTGCCATCTCCAGCCTTTGCAGTCAACGCATAAGTCGCGGTAAGCCCAACACTCATCTAGGGACAACCGCCTTAAGAAGGCACCTGAACTCCCATCACCGAGCCCAGTGGGAGCAACACCGTCAGAACCCACAAAGCCACACTCCAGGCTCTCACCGTCCAGCCCCTTCTCCTTCTCCTTTCTCCTCACATTTGTCCTCCACTCCACCTTCCATGATGCCGTCGTCACGTTGTTCTGGAAAAAGGCAGGCTTCTGTGGTCCAAATGTTGGAGCGGAAAAAAATGATGACGCCGGATGACCATCTTGCCCAACGTTTGACTGCTGGCTTGTCGGAACTGATAGCCCGCCAACTACTGTCATATCAACTGGTGGACTCGGAGGCCTTTCGTAAATTTGTGGCCAATGCCACAATGGAAGGTCCCAGGCAGGAAATATTTCTCGCAGAAGGGAATTCCAGAGCTGTATGGCCATGTTCAGCGGCAAGTGAATATATCTCTGGCACACAGTGTTGGTGCCAAGATACATCTGACCAGAGACACATGGTCTAGCAAACACAGGCAGGGAAGGTATATCACTTTTACTGCCCACTGGTTGAACCTTCTGACGGCCGTCAAGCATGTAACCTGTGGCACCCGTGTAGATTTAGTTATACCGCTTTGCGTTCACAGGAAGATCAGTGGCTGACACCGCTGAATTTGACAGTTTGTAAAGTGGTGTGCGACAACGGTGCCAATCTGCTGAGCGCGCTGAAACAGGGCAAAATAACACACGTGCCAAGCATGGCACACGTCCTAAACTTGGTGGTGCAGCAATTCGTTGCCAAATACCCTGGAGTCCAGGACGTCTTGCGGCAGGCCAGGAAAATCTCAGGCCATTTCAGAAGATCTTACACAGCCATGGCTCGCTTGCTGACATTCAGCAGCGACACAACCTGCCCGTCAGGTGTCTTATTTGCGACTGCCCGACGCGATGGAACTCAACGTTGCATATGCTTGGTAGGCTGCTCCAGCAGAAACGTGCAGTTAACGACTACCTGTTCGAACTCTGCGGCAGGACAGGTTTTGGGGAGCTTTGGTTTTTTTCACCTCGCCAGTGGCTGCTCACCTCGCCAGTGGCTGCTCATGCGGGATGCAATGCATGCAGACTTCTGCGGCCATTCGATGAGATCACCAAACTGGTCAGTCACGGCCAGGGCGCCATAAGTGACCTTACACCTTCTTTCTGGAGCGTGCATTGATCAAGCCGTCGAGGAGCAGGAGCAGAAAGATAAGGAAGTCGCAATGTTGGATGAATTCCCAGTGGGTGCTTCTCCATCTGAGACAAATGAACAGCAGGAGTCTAAGGAGGAGTCAGAGGAGGATGGTGCTGGGGGGATGAGGAGGAGCAAGAAGAGCATGCTTTAAACCTTTCTGGGATCCCTGGTGTTATCCGTGGATGGGGGGAGGAGAACGAGGACGAGATTATCCTGGATGAGGAGCTGGAAGGCGGCCACTATACCGCTTCCAGTTTAGTGCGAATGGGGGCCTTCATGCTCCAGCGATTTAAGGGGGACCCCCGTATAAAATGCATAAAGGCCAAGGACCAGTACTGGGTGGCAACATACTTAGATCCCCGGTAAAAACAAAACATGGCGGAAATGTTACCACAATCACAGAGGGCGGTCAGAATGCAGCGCTTCCAGGCCTTTCTGCGGGAAATGCTGCATTCTGCTTTTGTGTGCGCTGGCATAGGAATTTCCAGTGACAGAGACAGTTGCGGGTAGCAATCCAACAACACCTGCAAGAAGAGGACGGTTTGAAGATGTCTTGGTCACTTCAGATATGAGATCCTTCTTTCAGCCGAACCATTGACAGCTGTACTCCAGATCCAGCAACAAGGAACGCCTAGACCGACAGGTGTCCGACTACATCGAGTTAACGGCCGATGTGGACGCTCTGAGGAGTGATGAACCCCTGGACTACTGGGTGCGCAGGCTTGACCTCTGGCCAGAGCTTGCACAATTTGCAATGGAAATGTTGGCTTGCCCCCGTCCAGTGTCCTGTCCGAAAGGACGTTCAGCACAGCAGGGGGGATCGTGACAGATAAGTGCACTTGCCTAGTTCATGACAGTGTAGACTATCTCACATTTATAAAATTAATGAGGCATGGATCTCTGAGGAATTCAACACATGTGAGCAGTAGACCATGTTTCATTGAAATTCCTCATGCCAGGCCACAAATATCCGCAAGACCGCCATCCACCCACAGCAATTCCTGGTCCTTGGCTTTGCTACATACAGCGGCATAAAAGACATTTCATGTCCATTGAATGGCAAATTTTTGGGGCCTTTCAGGGCCGACAATTATTTTTTCTGTGAATGCCTAATGTACCTCCAGCCACCAAATACTACGTTCTTAGCTGTCAGTTAAACCCATGTGGGCTAATTTTTGGGGCCTATGCAGGCCGACACTTACTTCTGTATCCTGTGAATGCCTAATGTACCTCCAGCCTTCAAATACTACATTCTTTGCTGTCAGTTAGACCCATGTGGGCTAATTTTTGGGGCCTATACAGGCCGACACTTACTTCTGTATCCTGTGAATGCCTAATGTACCTCCAGCCACAAAATACTACATTCTTTGCTGTCAGTTAAACCCATGTGGGCTAATTTTTGGGGCCTATGCAGGCCGAAACTTACTTTTGTATACTGTGAATGCCTAATGTACCTCCAGCCATCAAATACTACGTTCTTTGCTGTCAGTTAAACCCATGTGACTCATTTTTGGGGCCTATGCAGGCCGACACTTACTTCTGTATCCTGTGAATGCCTAATGTACCTCCAGCCATTAAATACTACGTTCTTTGCTGTCAGTTAAACCCATGTGGGCTAATTTTTGGGGCCTATACAGGCCGACACTTACTTCTGTATCCTGTGAATGCCTAATGTACCTTCAGCCACCGAATACTACATTCTTAGCTGTCAGGTAAACCCATGTGGGCTAATTTTTGGGGCCTATACTGGCCGACACTTACTTCTGTATCCTGTGAATGCCTAATGTACCTTCAGCCACAGAATACTACATTCTTAGCTGTCAGATAAACCCATGTGGGCTAATTGTTGGGGCCAATACTGGCCGACACTTATTTCTGTATCCTGTGAATGCCTAATGTACCTTCAGCCATGGAATACAGCATTCTTAGCTGTCAGGTAAACCCATGTGGGCTAATTTTTGGGGCCGATACTGGCCTACACTTACTTCTGTATCCTGTGAATGCCTAATGTACCTTCAGCCACAGAATACAACGTTCTTAGCTGTCAGGTAAACGCATGTGGGCTAATTTTTGGGGCCTGGAATGGCCGACACTTACTTCTGTATCCTGTGAATGCCTAATTTTTCAGACTGGAATTGAAAATCAATGGGTCTGTAAAGGTTCCGCCAAATTGTGGAATGGATGCGGACCCATTTTACAGATGTGTGAATTGACCCTATATGTTTTTACTGGCTGCTGTCAGTTCTGGCTGATTTATGAAAAAAAAATTTATGAAAAAAATTTATATTTTTTGCTGCAAAAAAAAAAAAAATTTTAGGGCAACTTTTTCAATTGCAATCCTTCTGTTATGACATTGTCCATGTGCTGGGATTATTTGTGCACAGCTAGTACGTCTTTTGTGGCTGCAAATATGACCTAAAGGTTTTTAAAGTTCGCCTCCCATTAAAGTCAATAGGGCCCGCCACGAACTTGCGGTTCGCAGACTTTTGAGAAACTTTGCGGCTGACGTTCGCGAACCGCCCTGGCCGATGTTCGTCCATCTCTAGTCTCTGGCTCTTGGACAACTCTTCTGGTAATTCTTTTCAATCCTTTGTAATAAATCTTGCGAGGTTGTGGCCAATGTATGGGGAAATTATGTTCTTTCCACTACCAGATTATAGCCCCAACAGTGCCCACACGGCCCCTGTGTCATTCCATTTTATTACACAAAACTTAATTTCTGAACTTATTTGTTTTAGTTTCTTTGTATGTATGGATTTCATGGGCTGTTACCGACATGTGGTAAAACAATCATGTCAGTAGCACCTTTAGAAATATATTTACCTAGAAAAATGGTGACGTGTTCAATATTCATTTTACTTGCTGTATATATACATATATATATATATATATACCATCTATCTATCTATCTATCTATCTATCTATCTATCTATCTATCTATCTATCTATCTATCTATCTATCTATCTATCTATCTATCTATCTATCTATCTATCTATCTATCTATCTATCTATCTATCTATCTATCTATCTATCTATCTATCTATCTATCTATCTATCTATCTATCTATCTATCTATCTATCTACATATATATATACTGTATATAACATGACATGATTATATTCCATCAATAGAAATGTAACTTTAAACACATAAACATATTGCTACTCACAAATCATAGTTTACAAAAATACTATTTAAGCTATAAGTTGGCACTGTGTGATGCCCAATTAGAGGGGGGAAAGGCAGCCTCAGCAGATGCAGCCCAAAAGAAACAGGGTGAACAAAAAAGCACTCAGATCAATGGACCAGCCTACCCACAATGCCTATATATACTGTATAGTAAATTAAAGTATATAGCAGTTAAATAAAAAAGGTAAACCATAACATAGTTATTTCTACATAAAACCAACTATATGTAAAGACACGTCTTTTTAGTTTTAGCATACCTATATATGATATGATGTAACTGTTCTAAAACAAGTAATGCAATCACTTCTCCATTTGCTTTACTTGTTGAGGAATGATTACATTGTATCGGCTGACTGTCTTGATTTGTCTATAAGCATTGGCCCCTTCAACCTGTTTCAAATGGAACGATAATATCAGGGAAGTGTTTCTCATGCGATCTGCTGTCTGCATCAGAACATAGGTTTCCAGGTGTAGGGCCTACTGGTAAATAATGACTATTAAAACTTCTTGATCATTTAGAAAAAGCTGGGTATTCCTGTGGCCTTGTAGATTAATAAAATGTGGTGTATATAGCCAATTAGAATAGGTAGATGGACACTTTTTTATGCCAGTCAATACATTTTCTGGTTGCCGGACTTCATCAATTGATTGTTTGAATCTACACCTCCCTGACTATATTTGGGTTTTTGTACCAGACCCTGATCACCCGTATCACCCAAATACTTTTCCTCTTTTCTGCCTCTAAAGTCCCAATGGGGATTCATTGTTTTGATCTCAAATAAATATGCAGGGATGTTGGCAGAATGCACTATCTAAGACCAGGATCTAACTGGCTTCCCCTTTTGCCTTTGTTTCAGACCCTGGATTTTCATTGATGTGTCTTAGTGAATGGAATACAATTCCCACTTATCCTTCCATGTAAGGGCCAAAATGTCCTCATTGAAAACTTGCTGATTCCCCCCTTTTCAGCCTTCAGGTGACCAGTCTTTGTAGAAAGCTCTTGTGATTTGGTTCCACTGTAATACCACCAACAGTTTGCTGCAGAAAAAGGTGTGGAAAAAGGGGCAGGCTAGTATAGAAGTTGTCCACATTGAAGTGGTATCCCTGGTGGAACAAGGATAACATAAGGTTCCACATTATTTTTCCACTGCTACCAATATAAGTTTCTGCATCCAGGGGGCTCCAGGTGCTTATATTTTGGTTCTTAAACATAGAAATCATGTGTGTACCCTGTAACCCTCTCATAAAGTTTAAAGTGTCATTAAATCTAGACTATGAAAAACTCTCATTACATGCTATACATACTCACAGCCACTAAAGCATTAGTTTTGTGTAGAGTGAAATATACCTGGTTAATATTGCCTTGAGTTGTCCTTTCCATCTCTCTGTGTCCCCATTGTGGGCTGAGATTTTGCAGACCAGCTGGTGTCCTCAACTGAACATGCTCAACTTAACCACTTGCCGACCACCGCACGACTATTTACGTCAGCAGTCAGCCCCTCACAGGCAAAGTGACGTAGTACTTCGTCGCTAGCCTGTGAGGCTCTAGGGGGCGAGCGTGCACCGCCGGAGGGGCGCTCCTGCCCCCGATGTCCGCCGCTCACTCGGGATCATCCAGTACAGTGGGAGAAAGGCAGGCGGCTAATGTAAACAAAGCCGCCTGTCATTCTCCCTTGAGTAAGTGCAGAGATCCTACGGTCCTGCTATACAGGATCATATTTCTCTGTAGTTACACACACAGCCACATCCAATAACAGTAAGAAGCATGCCTCTAGGGACACACTTAACCCCTCCTTCTCAAATAAAGTTAACCCCTTCCCTGCCAGTGTCATTTTTACAGTAACAGTGCATATGTATAGCACTGATTACTGTAGTAATGTCACTGGTACCCCCAAAAGTGTCAAAAATGTCAGTCAAGGGTCCGATCTGTCCGCCGCAATGTCGCAGTCCCGCAAAAAAAATCGCAGATCGCCGCCATTACTCATTAAAAAAACAACAACAAAAATTACAAAAATCTTTCCCTTAGTTAGTAATCGCAATAACTTTTGCGCAAACCAATCAAAATACGCTTTTTGCGATTTTTTTTACCAAACATATGTAGCAGAAAACAAATTGGCCTAAAATGTTAAAAAAATTTGATTTTTACATTTTTTTTTTGGGTGGAATTTTATATAAAAAAATGTGAAAAATATTGTTATTTTTGCAAAATTGTCGCTCTTTTTTTGTTTATAGCGCATGATCAAAAAAATTGCACAGGTGATCAAATACCATCAAAAGAAAGCTCTGTTTGTGGGAAAAAAAAGAACGTCAATTTCATTTGGGTACAGCGTCGCACGACCGCGCAATCGTCCATTAAAGTCACGCAGTGCCGAATCGCAAAATAGGCCCTGGTCAGGAAGGGGGTAAAATCTTCCGGTTCTTAAGTGGTTAAGTTCCCTTCTAAACGCTTCATGCCCTCCTTTTTTATTTTTTTATCTGTGCAGCCAACATGATGACTATAGAGTCACACATGTGGCCGTATAAGCAGTGCTAAATGACAATTCCCTACCTCTCTCCTCCTCCATATCCTCCTATTTCTAAGCCCTTTTAAGATCTATAGGGAGCTATAAAACAGTGTAAATGTATCATTTCATTTGATTTGCTCATCTGAAACTGGCCAGCACCAATCAGCACTGGCCAGATACAGACTCACATTGTAGAAAGCATACTCAGTAGAGTAATAGAAGCTTCTCCCCACAGATGCCAAAGAACAGAGAAAGCCCATGTGACCACAAAACATTGGTTCAGGAATATGGTACTAAGAGTATTTTTAAAAGAAAACAAAATACAGTGGCATGATAAATATGATTTACTCAAAATCTCTGTCCTTGGATCCCTTCTCTTCCCTATCTATATCGTGTCCCTTGGTCACTTGATAACCTCCCATCATTTTCAATACTATATCTATGCTGTTGACACCCAAATCTATCTGTCTAATCTTTGCCTCACTCTTTGAATCTCCTCTCATATTACTAAAGTCTTAGCTGATAAATCAGTATGGTTGTCACACCTCTCCCTAAAACTAAATATTTCTAAAACTGAACTTAATCATTCCCCCCTGTCCATGCCCTACCTCCTTACTCAAGATCAGTAATACTGTTATCACACCTCATGCCAGGATTACTGATTTGCCCTTTCAGACCCAAATCAAATCACTGTCCAAATCTTGCAGACTTCACCTGCAACATCTTAAAAACATGCCCCTTCCTAACCAACGAACCCACCAAACCACTCCCTACTTATAGGCCTGCCAATACATTTAAGACAACAACAAACTACAAAGCCATGTATAACTTTGTCCCAAGCAACATCACCAATAAAGTTGGGCAAATGGTTCAGTTCCAAAAGAAAAGCATAGACACACACATGTAAAATGCAATGTCACAGTATGTTTTTTTCCAGTTTGTCACTGAAGACATACCCATAGGTGATAAGTAATAGAAATGATCTGTCCTAGTCTATTGTGAAATGTTAAATTGTGATTTATTCTATGTTATGCTGTCCTGTGACATTTAATTTCTCTCTCTAGCATGATATATTACCAAAGAGTTTAATGTAATGCTGTCAGAATTGTCACATAATACACATGAAAAATATGGTTTGGGTGAAAAGTATAATCTTTTGGAGATGTACAATATTACCAGGATTAAAACCTTAATGGTTAAAAATGTATAGATTTATGGGATCAATAAGGTTTATATGAATCTGTGTGACAGCCACAAAGCTACAAAACTTCTGATTTTTTTTGGCAGCATTCATTTATTTGTTTAGGGAAAGCTGTATTTCAGTATTATGGAGGCTGTCATTGCATTGCTTTCTTTGTGAAATTACTAGTTGCCTGGCAGTCATGCTGAATAAATGGTTTCAGTACATTGAGACACTAATCTGGAACAAGTATTTTATACTTATCGTGAACTTGACTATACTCTGACTTTCCTGATCTGCATGCTAATTGCATGACAGTGACTCAGAAAATATTGAAACATGGGACAGCCAGGCAACTAGGATCTCCATACAGAGAAGTCAGCAGTGACAGTGTTTGTATTATCTCCCAGCACTGGTTCCTTTCGTTCATATTTTGTGGCCAAGAAAGCAGACTGTTCTAATGTTCTGACATTTCTTGATTGTGGTCTTTGTCTCTAGGGGAATAAATAGAGATAGATCACGCAGTTTTAAAATAACATGGTTAGAGAGTAGGGATGATCGAACAGTTCGGGTCTACCATCGGTTCGACCCGAACATTGGGTGTTCGAAATTCGGCCGAATTCCGAACTTTTTGCGGCCACCAGAACCGCCCAAAATGCAATGGGACAGGAACTGGGCTTTAAAAGCCCGTGATTGGCCCAGAAATGTCAGTAAAAGCCAATTGAGGGGGCAGGAGTTTGCTAGGAATGTGATTGGAGTGACTACGGGGTCCAGAGGCCAATCAGTAGTGAATACGCCCCCAGTATATAACATAGCCCTGCCAAACCTCTAGCACTGTAATACAGGGGCTGTGGAAGAGAGTGGAAGCATTTGTGTTTCTCCTGCTGCTTGTAAAGCTCCAGTGTCATTTTGCAATTATCTTCTGCTGTATGGAGCTGTTCTTTTAGTGTGAGGAAAGGGATATGCAGTGTAGTTAGGGTACTATATACCACTATAGTTAGATTCAATAATCTAGTTTTTGTAGGGATACCTTTAAGTGTCAGGGTGACCGTAGTGTAGTTTAGGTGACCTGACTCTGCCATGTCAGGGTGACCGTAGTGTAGTTTAGGGTGAACTGACTCTGCCATGTCAGGGTGACTGAACTCTGCCATGTCAGGGTGACCGTAGTGTAGTTTAGGGTGAACTGACTCTGCCATGTCAGGGTGACCATAGTGTAGTTTAGGGTGAACTGACTCTGCCATGTCAGGGTGACCGAACTCTGCCATGTCAGGGTGACCGTAGTGTAGTTTAGGGTGAACTGACTCTGCCATGTCAGGGTGACCGAACTCTGCCATGTCAAGGTGACCGTAGTGTAGTTTAGGGTGAACTGACTCTGCCATGTCAGGGTGACCATAGTGTAGTTTAGGGTGAACTGACTCTGACATGTCAGGGTGACTGAACTCTGCCATGCCATATATATGTGTGTGTATATATATATATGTATATATACACACACATATATATATATATATATATATATATATATATATATATATATATATATATATACCCCTATACAGAAGTTCAGATGTCATGCCTGCCTCCAAACGCCTTAAAAAAACACCCAAAAAATGCCTGAAAAACGCCTGAAACAAAAAGCGCCCAGGTGTGAAAGGAGGGTAACACCATCCCTGCGCTACTGAAATTCTAAGAAAAATAATATGTTTTTTTCTGGTTCTGGACATGCTACAGAGCTGAAACTTCACAGGTACATTTTTAGACCCCACAGACACTAAATCCAAAGAAATCTAATTTTTTTTTTCAATAATTTTTTCAATAATTGGCTCTCTATCAAAAACAACAATTTTTAAGAACTTTTTTTTGCCTGATTCATAGTCCCTGTGGCATGACCCAGAACCCTAGGCACTTTTTATGGGCTTTTATTGTAGTTTTAGGGCTTTAAAATAGTGTTTTTTGATTCCAGAAGTTTGGGTCCCATTCATTTCAATGGGGTTCTGGAATCCGAACCGAACTTTCAGGAAATTCGGGTGTTCTGGTCGAACCGAACTTTTCAAAAGTTTGATAATCCCTATTAGAGAGCAGCAACCATAAGTTTATCAGCCATAATTCCTACTTGTTTGGCAGTTTACTCTGTCTGTACCATCACTGTACTTATCTTCTTTTTGTCTAAAGAAATTTTACAACCGCCTTACATTTTTGGCAAGGGGAGGGGGTAGTTGGTAGTGGAAACCAAAACTTGCATTAGTATTTCATCAGTGCTGGAGGAAGGCATTTTTTGGTGGAGTTAGTAGTGTAACAGAGGGATAATCTATTTGGTTAAGGAAATCATGCTCACACATCCAAAACAATGACATTTGTGTTTCCTAAAACATATAAGGCAAAGAAAACAGAGTACCTCTTCCTATTAACCCAAAAGGTTTTGGAAAGCAAAGGCTGTTTTTTAAAAGTACTTTGTATACTGTATGTCTACTATTTCCAGGTTTGGATAACGCACAGCTGTAGGTAAATGAATATAAAGTTTGAACTGTCATATGGAGCTTGGCAGTGGTTATGAACTCAAACCTTGTACCAAAATACACTAGGCAAGAAAACCATAGAAATGCTATAAAAATCATGGTGTCTTGCATTATATCAAATCTGTAAAACCAGGTAGTAGTTTGGAGCACTTTGGAAACTGAGTAAAATATTGTATTAGACAGTTTTTCCATACAATAACACTGTGATTTAGATCATCCAAGAACACAGTAACATTATGCAAGAGCACATGCAAATTAAATTTCTTTGGACACATTTAAGGCTTAGCTCGCTAATATATATGGAATATGCATAATGGTGGTGCGCTATTCATACAGTAAATACTGTGTGACAAAAGTCATTGAAAGTGCCTTTTCATAATATACATACAAAGTTCATAACATAAAAACAAATAAAAAAGTTGATACTCTTTTGTACAATCTGTGATCAAAAAAGGTGATGGTCTAAAATACAGTCCGTGATCTCATCAATACATGCAGTGCCTTTCCAATACAGGAAGAAATATGATGATGTTGTGATTACAGAGCTTCTTCAAACCAAACAAATGTAAAGTGCTTAGTGCTATGTCCTTCCACCTGCTGAAACACCTCTGTGTGCAGTGCGCGCTCACCTGCAGGACAAAGGGTTTGTGCAATAAGAGGACCGGATTCCTCCACCTACAAGCCTCATCAGCTTTCACTCCTCTCATCTATAAAATCATTGGCTTCCAGCCAGCACAGGAAGCACTGCCTCAGGACCAGCAGCCAGGGTCAGGCAATGTCAGCTTTCACTGAATGATGAGAACCTTGGCTTGCACAAGGAATCCTTTGACAGGTTCCCTTTAACTTGGACACCTCTGCCTTCTTGCTAAACTTGCATGATCGTGGGAATCACACAGAGAAGTTGCTGCTCCCCAATCTGTCCTAAACAGAGATCTAGCATTTATTTTCCATACCAGTCAATAACTCTTTATAATGATAATAATTTTAAACTACATGTCTGTAACTAAACATACTAAATAGGCTTTAGCTCTGAAATATAAACACCAAGCAGTGGCTTTTTGCAATATTAGTTTATCTCTTCTAAAGCCAGGATCCACAAATCTTGTTGTAACAAAAATGGAAATTAAATTGCCACACCACTGCAAAGTTGGTCCAGATACAACTTTGTTTCATTAAAAGTCAGGAGGACAGGGGGCGTGACCGACTGCCAAGGTACATGGCCGCACTTCAGTGGACTTCGGAACAACGGATCCCTCCACTGCGGCTAGAAGCGATTACTGGTTCACCTGATCACAAAAGCCCGTTCGGGAGGCATCAGAGAAGCGGTGGGACATCATAGGGAAATGAAAAGACAGAGGGGGACCCCACAAACTGGGCAAATTTCTCAGCCCAGCCGAGTCCCCAAGAAAGCAAGATGGTGACGGCTCCACCTCCCCTGCTCACACAAGATGGCAGGCAGCACATTACACAGGAGAGGAAAGAGAGGAAGCTGAAAGGCAATCACACAGCCTAGACCCACCACAGGCTGACATTACAAGCCCATTGAAGCAAAGGAGGAAATTCTCAGAGTCAGAGGAACAAGTAAGCGACATTACTGCTGACTGTGACCATATATTCAACAGTAATCCATTTAATATAAGCTAAATACATTTCCAACATCAGGCCAGACACTACAATGAAAGATCTGATACTATCATTGAGAGGTGCACTGCAGCAAGACATGAAAGCCTTTATGCATCAATCCAAAGCAGAAATTAACCCATTCGAGGAGAGAGTAGATTATATTAAACACAAAATGACGGATTTCATGAATGCTCATAATTAGTGTTGAGCGAACACGGACTGTATTATTCGTGTTCGTACCGAATAATTGGATTTTTGTTACCCGAACACGAACACGGACACTTTACTGTATATTCAGGTAAAAATCCGTGTTCGGTCGTTTTATTTCCGGGTTTTGCATGCTTTGGCGCTCTTTTCATGGCGGGCTTTCAACAGCCAATCAACAATCGTTTAACTGGTGTGCCTTAAGCCATCCCAGCCATGCCTGCAAATGTCTCAGTAGCTGTGATTGGCCGTCTGAAGCATGTGACCAAGTCTTTATAAGTTCGAGGCAGCCGCAGCGGCGTCATTATGCTGCTTAGATCAGGGACAGAGCACACATCAACGTGCTGGCTGCTGATTAGGGAAAGATAGGCAGGAAAAAACCATTTGTGTCCGGATAGAATTGAGGGACAGGTCGGAGTGTTTAGGCAGGGCGAGTTGTAGGCATTTTAGGGATAGAGTCTGCTGAATTATAGGGTCAGTGTCTTCTGCAAACTACAATCGATATTGCTGTGTGGGGGATGGGGTCTGCACTCAATCCTGATCTACGATCTCTTCTCAATCCTGTTAGGGAGAGGCTGCTGCTGAATTTTAGGGTCAGAGTGTTCTACAAACTACAATCGATATTGCTGTGTGGGGTGGGGTCTGCACTTAGTTCTCCTGATCTACGATCTCTTCTCAATCCTGTTAGGGACAGAGTCTGCTGAATTTTAGGGAAACTGTGTTCTACAAACTACAATCGATATTGCTGTGTGGTGTGGGATAGGAGATAGGCAGGTGTCAGTGATCCACATCCATTTTTCTGTGTGTGGGCTGCAGTGAACACAATCTTTTTGGGGTGCAGTGAACACAATCCTTTTGGAGTGCAGTGAACAAAATCTTTGTGGGGTGCAGTGAACAAAACCTTTGTGGGGGTACAGTGAACACAATCTATGTGGGGTTCAGTGAAGACAATCCTTGTGGGGTGCAGTGAAGACAATCCTTGTGGGGTGCAGTGAACAAAATCTTTGGGGGGTACAGTGAACACAATCTTTGTGGGGTGCAGAGAAGACAATCCTTGTGGGGTGCAGTGAACAAAATCTTTGGGGGGGGGGGGTACAGTGAACACAATCTTTGTGGGGTGCAGTGAACAAAACCTTTGTGGGGTGCAGTGAACACAATCTTTGTGGGGTGCAGTGAAGACAATCCTTGTGGGGTGCAGTGAAGACAATCCTTGTGGGGTGCAGTGAACAAAATCTTTGGGGGGTACAGTGAACACAATCTTTGTGGGCTGCAGTGAACAAAACCTTTGTGGGGTACAGTGAACACAATCTTTGTGGGGTGCAGTGAACAAAACCTTTGTGGGGTACAGTGAACACAATCTTTGTGGGCTGCAGTGAAGACAATCCTTTTGGAGTGCAGTGAACACAATCTTTGTGGGGTACAGTGAACACAATCTTTGTGGGGTGCAGTGAACAAAACCTTTGTGGGGTACAGTGAACACAATCTTTGTGGGGTGCAGTGAACACAATCTTTGTGGGGTGCAGTGAACAAAACCTTTGTGGGGTGCAGTGAACACAACCTTTGTGGGGTACAGTGAACACAATCTTTGTGGGGTGCAGTGAACAAAACCTTTGTGGGGTACAGTGAACACAATCTTTGTGGGGTGCAGTGAACAAAACCTTTGTGGGGTACAGTGAACACAATCTTTGTGGGGTGCAGTGAACAAAACCTTTGTGGGGTACAGTGAACACAATCTTTGTGGGGTGCAGTGAAGACAATCCTTTTGGAGTGCAGTGAACAAAATCTTTGTGGGGTACAGTGAACACAATCTTTGTGGGGTGCAGTGAAGACAATCCTTGTGGGGTGCAGTGAAGACAATCCTTGTGGGGTGCAGTGAACAAAACCTTTGTGGGGTACAGTGAACACAATCTTTGTGGGGTACAGTGAACACAATCTTTGTGGGGTGCAGTGAACAAAACCTTTGTGGGGTACAGTGAACACAATCTTTGTGGGGTGCAGTGAACAAAACCTTTATGGGGTACAGTGAAGACAATCTTTGTGGGGTGCAGTGAAGACAATCCTTTTGGAGTGCAGTGAACAAAATCTTTGTGGGGTACAGTGAACACAATCTTTGTGGGGTGCAGTGAACAAAATCTTTGTGGGGTACAGTGAACACAATCTTTGTGGGGTGCAGTGAAGACAATCCTTGTGGGGTGCAGTGAAGACAATCCTTGTGGGGTGCAGTGAACAAAATCTTTGGTTGGTACAGTGAACACAATCTTTGTGGGGTGCAGTGAACAAAACCTTTGTGGGGTACAGTGAACACAATCTTTGTGGGGTGCAGTGAAGACAATCCTTTTGGAGTGCAGTGAACAAAATCTTTGTGGGGTACAGTGAACACAATCTTTGTGGGGTGCAGTGAAGACAATCCTTGTGGGGTGCAGTGAAGACAATCCTTGTGGGGTGCAGTGAAGACAATCCTTGTGGGGTGCAGTGAACAAAATCTTTGGGGGGTACAGTGAACACAATCTTTGTGGGGTGCAGTGAACAAAACCTTTGTGGGGTACAGTGAACACAATCTTTGTGGGGTGCAGTGAACAAAACCTTTGTGGGGTACAGTGAACACAATCTTTGTGAGGTGCAGTGAAGACAATCCTTGTGGGGTGCAGTGAAGACAATCCTTGTGGGGTGCAGTGAACAAAATCTTTGGGGGGTACAGAGAACACAATTTTTGTGGGGTGCAGTGAACAAAACCTTTGTGGGGTACAGTGAACACAATCTTTGTGGGGTGCAGTGAACAAAACCTTTGTGGGGTACAGTGAACACAATCTTTGTGGGGTGCAGTGAAGACAATCCTTTTGGAGTGCAGTGAAGACAATCCTTGTGGGGTGCAGTGAACAAAATCTTTGGGGGGTACAGTGAACACAATCTTTGTGGGGTGCAGTGAACAAAACCTTTGTGGGGTACAGTGAACACAATCTTTGTGGGGTGCAGTGAACAAAACCTTTGTGGGGTACAGTGAACACAATCTTTGTGAGGTGCAGTGAAGACAATCCTTGTGGGGTGCAGTGAAGACAATCCTTGTGGGGTGCAGTGAAGACAATCCTTGTGGGGTGAAGTGAACAAAATCTTTGGGGGGTACAGTGAACACAATTTTTGTGGGGTGCAGTGAACAAAACCTTTGTGGGGTACAGTGAACACAATCTTTGTGGGGTGCAGTGAACAAAACCTTTGTGGGGTACAGTGAACACAATCTTTGTGGGGTGCAGTGAAGACAATCCTTTTGGAGTGCAGTGAACAAAATCTTTGTGGGGTACAGTGAACACAATCTTTGTGGGGTGCAGTGAAGACAATCCTTGTGGGGTGCAGTGAAGACAATCCTTGTAGGGTGCAGTGAACAAAATCTTTGGGGGGTACAGTGAACACAATCTTTGTGGGGTGCAGTGAACAAAACCTTTGTGGGGTACAGTGAACACAATCTTTGTGGGGTGCAGTGAACAAAACATTTGTGGGGTACAGTGAACACAATCTTTGTGGGGTGCAGTGAAGACAATCCTTTTGGAGTGCAGTGAACACAATCTTTGTGGGGTGCAGTGAACAAAACCTTTGTGGGGTACAGTGAACACAATCTTTGTGGGGTACAGTGAACACAATCTTTGTGGGGTACAGTGAACACAATCTCATACTTCTGAAGCTTTGAGGGTGCTGCCTGTTCTGTACTCCTCCTCCTCCTCATCCATCCTTTTAGGTGTACAAACAATAGTAATTGGGGCCTAGTGTGCTTCTGTACGTGTGAAAAACATACACTTTTTTTGATCATATTTCCTATTCCGCTATTCAATAAAAACCTTTGGGGCTCAATTAAATTGCGGAATAGTCTGTGTCGGTACGTGTGAGATCCACCTTTCCAAGTTTTTGGGGTTCATCTCATACTTCTGAAGCTTTGAGGGTGCTGCCTGTTCTATACTCCTCCTCCTCCTCTTCCTCATCCATCCTTTTAGGTGTACAAACAATAGTAATTGGGGCCTAGTGTGCTTCTGTACGTGTGAAAAACATACACATTTTTTTGATCATATTTCCTATTCCGCTATTCTATAAAAACCTTTGGGGCTCAATTAAATTGCGGAATAGTCTGTGTCGGTACGTGTGAGATCCACCTTTCCAAGTTTTTGGGGTTCATCTCATACTTCTGAAGCTTTGAGGGTGCTGCCTGTTCTATACTCCTCCTCCTCCTCCTCCTCATCCATCCTTTTAGGTGTACAAACAATAGTAATTGGGGCCTAGTGTGCTTCTGTACGTGTGAAAAACATACACTTTTTTTTGATCATATTTCCTATTCCGCTATTCAATAAAAACCTTTGGGGCTCAATTAAATTGCGGAATAGTCTGTGTCGGTACGTGTGAGATCCACCTTTCCAAGTTTTTGGGGTTCATCTCATACTTCTGAAGCTTTGAGGGTGCTGCCTGTTCTATACTCTTCCTCCTCCTCCTCCTCCTCATCCATCCTTTTAGGTGTACAAACAATAGTAATTGGGGCCTAGTGTGCTTCTGTACGTGTGAAAAACATACACTTTTTTTTTATCATATTTCCTATTCCGCTATTCAATAAAAACCTTTGGGGCTCAATTAAATTGCGGAATAGTCTGTGTCGGTACGTGTGAGATCCACCTTTCCAAGTTTTTGGGGTTCATCTCATACTTCTGAAGCTTTGAGGGTGCTGCCTGTTCTATACTCCTCCTCCTCCTCTTCCTCATCCATCCTTTTAGGTGTACAAACAATAGTAATTGGGGCCTAGTGTGGGGCCTAATCTTTGGGGGGTACAGTGAACACAATCTTTGTGGGGTGCAGTGAACAAAACCTTTGTGGGGTACAGTGAACACAATCTTTGTGGGGTGCAGTGAAGACAATCCTTTTGGAGTGCAGTGAACAAAATCTTTGTGGGGTACAGTGAACACAATCTTTGTGGGGTGCAGTGAAGACAATCCTTGTGGGGTGCAGTGAAGACAATCCTTGTGGGGTGCAGTGAAGACAATCCTTGTGGGGTGCAGTGAATAAAATCTTTGGGGGGTACAGTGAACACAATCTTTGTGGGGTGCAGTGAACAAAACCTTTGTGGGGTACAGTGAACACAATCTTTGTGGGGTGCAGTGAACAAAACCTTTGTGGGGTACAGTGAACACAATCTTTGTGAGGTGCACTGAAGACAATCCTTGTGGGGTGCAGTGAAGACAATCCTTGTGGGGTGCAGTGAACAAAATCTTTGGGGGGTACAGAGAACACAATTTTTGTGGGGTGCAGTGAACAAAACCTTTGTGGGGTACAGTGAACACAATCTTTGTGGGGTGCAGTGAACAAAACCTTTGTGGGGTACAGTGAACACAATCTTTGTGGGGTGCAGTGAAGACAATCCTTTTGGAGTGCAGTGAAGACAATCCTTGTGGGGTGCAGTGAACAAAATCTTTGGGGGGTACAGTGAACACAATCTTTGTGGGGTGCAGTGAACAAAACCTTTGTGGGGTACAGTGAACACAATCTTTGTGGGGTGCAGTGAACAAAACCTTTGTGGGGTACAGTGAACACAATCTTTGTGAGGTGCAGTGAAGACAATCCTTGTGGGGTGCAGTGAAGACAATCCTTGTGGGGTGCAGTGAAGACAATCCTTGTGGGGTGAAGTGAACAAAATCTTTGGGGGGTACAGTGAACACAATTTTTGTGGGGTGCAGTGAACAAAACCTTTGTGGGGTACAGTGAATGCAATCTTTGTGGGGTGCAGTGAACAAAACCTTTGTGGGGTACAGTGAACACAATCTTTGTGGGGTGCAGTGAAGACAATCCTTTTGGAGTGCAGTGAACACAATCTTTGTGGGGTGCAGTGAACAAAACCTTTGTGGGGTACAGTGAACACAATCTTTGTGGGGTACAGTGAACACAATCTTTGTGGGGTACAGTGAACACAATCTCATACTTCTGAAGCTTTGAGGGTGCTGCCTGTTCTATACTCCTCCTCCTTCTCCTCATCCATCCTTTTAGGTGTACAAACAATAGTAATTGGGGCCTAGTGTGCTTCTGTACGTGTGAAAAACATACACTTTTTTTTGATCATATTTCCTATTCCGCTATTCAATAAAAACCTTTGGGGCTCAATTAAATTGCGGAATAGTCTGTGTCGGTACGTGTGAGATCCACCTTTCCAAGTTTTTGGGGTTCATCTCATACTTCTGAAGCTTTGAGGGTGCTGCCTGTTCTATACTCCTCCTCCTCCTCTTCCTCATCCATCCTTTTAGGTGTACAAACAATAGTAATTGGGGCCTAGTGTGCTTCTGTACGTGTGAAAAACATACACTTTTTTTGATCATATTTCCTATTCGCTATTCTATAAAAACCTTTGGGGCTCAATTAAATTGCGGAATAGTCTGTGTCGGTACGTGTGAGATCCACCTTTCCAAGTTTTTGGGGTTCATCTCATACTTCTGAAGCTTTGAGGGTGCTGCCTGTTCTATACTCCTCCTCCTCCTCCTCCTCATCCATCCTTTTAGGTGTACAAACAATAGTAATTGGGGCCTAGTGTGCTTCTGTACGTGTGAAAAACAAACACTTTTTTTTGATCATATTTCCTATTCCGCTATTCAATAAAAACCTTTGGGGCTCAATTAAATTGCGGAATAGTCTGTGTCGGTACGTGTGAGATCCACCTTTCCAAGTTTTTGGGGTTCATCTCATACTTCTGAAGCTTTGAGGGTGCTGCCTGTTCTATACTCCTCCTCCTCCTCCTCCTCCTCATCCATCCTTTTAGGTGTACAAACAATAGTAATTGGGGCCTAGTGTGCTTCTGTACGTGTGAAAAACATACACTTTTTTTTGATCATATTTTCTATTCCGCTATTCAATAAAAACCTTTGGGGCTCAATTAAATTGCGGAATAGTCTGTGTCGGTACATGTGAGATCCACCTTTCCAAGTTTTTGGGGTTCATCTCATACTTCTGAAGCTTTGAGGGTGCTGCCTGTTCTATACTCCTCCTCCTCCTCTTCCTCATCCATCCTTTTAGGTGTACAAACAATAGTAATTGGGGCCTAGTGTGCTTCTGTACGTGTGAAAAACATACACTTTTTTTTGATCATATTTCCTATTCCGCTATTCTATAAAAACCTTTGGGGCTCAATTAAATTGCGGAATAGTCTGTGTCGGTACGTGTGAGATCCACCTTTCCAAGTTTTTGGGGTTCATCTCATACTTCTGAAGCTTTGAGGGTGCTGCCTGTTCTATACTCCTCCTCCTCCTCCTCATCCATCCTTTTAGGTGTACAAACAATAGTAATTGGGGCCTAGTGTGCTTCTGTACGTGTGAAAAACATACACTTTTTTTTGATCATATTTCCTATTCCGCTATTCAATAAAAACCTTTGGGGCTCAATTAAATTGCGGAATAGTCTGTGTCGGTACGTGTGAGATCCACCTTTCCAAGTTTTTGGGGTTCATCTCATACTTCTGAAGCTTTGAGGGTGCTGCCTGTTCTATACTCCTCCTCCTCCTCCTCCTCATCCATCCTTTTAGGTGTACAAACAATAGTAATTGGGGCCTAGTGTGCTTCTGTACGTGTGAAAAACATACACTTTTTTTTGATCATATTTCCTATTCCGCTATTCAATAAAAACCTTTGGGGCTCAATTAAATTGCGGAATAGTCTGTGTCAGTACGTGTGAGATCCACATTTCCAAGTTTTTGGGGTTCATCTCATACTTCTAAAGCTTTGAGGGTGCTGCCTGTTCTATACTCCTCCTCCTCCTCCTCCTCATCCATCCTTTTAGGTGTACAAACAATAGTAATTGGGGCCTAGTGTGCTTCTGTACGTGTGAAAAACATACACTTTTTTTTGATCATATTTCCTATTCCGCTATTCAATAAAAACCTTTGGGGCTCAATTAAATTGCGGAATAGTCTGTGTCGGTACGTGTGAGATCCACCTTTCCAAGTTTTTGGGGTTCATCTCATACTTCTGAAGCTTTGAGGGTGCTGCCTGTTCTATACTCCTCCTCCTCCTCCTCCTCATCCATCCTTTTAGGTGTAAAAACAATAGTAATTGGGGCCTAGTGTGCTTCTGTACGTGTGAAAAACATACACTTTTTTTTGATCATATTTCCTATTCCGCTATTCAATAAAAACCTTTGGGGCTCAATTAAATTGCGGAATAGTCTGTGTCGGTACGTGTGAGATCCACCTTTCCAAGTTTTTGGGGTTCATCTCATACTTCTGAAGCTTTGAGGGTGCTGCCTGTTCTATACTCCTCCTCCTCCTCCTCCTCCTCCTCCTCATCCATCCTTTTAGGTGTACAAACAATAGTAATTGGGGCCTAGTGTGCTTCTGTACGTGTGAAAAACATACACTTTTTTTTGATCATATTTCCTATTCCGCTATTCAATAAAAACCTTTGGGGCTCAATTAAATTGCGGAATAGTCTGTGTCGGTACGTGTGAGATCCACCTTTCCAAGTTTTTGGGGTTCATCTCATACTTCTGAAGCTTTGAGGGTGCTGCCTGTTCTATACTCCTCCTCCTCCTCCTCCTCCTCATCCATCCTTTTAGGTGTACAAACAATAATAATTGGGGCCTAGTGTGCTTCTGTACGTGTGAAAAACATACACTTTTTTTTGATCATATTTTCTATTCCGCTATTCAATAAAAACCTTTGGGGCTCAATTAAATTGCGGAATAGTCTGTGTCGGTACGTGTGAGATCCACCTTTCCAAGTTTTTGGGGTTCATCTCATACTTCTGAAGCTTTGAGGGTGCTGCCTGTTCTATACTCCTCCTCCTCCTCCTCCTCCTCATCCATCCTTTTAGGTGTACAAACAATAGTAATTGGGGCCTAGTGTGCTTCTGTACGTGTGAAAATCATACACTTTTTTTTGATCATATTTTCTATTCCGCTATTCAATAAAAACCTTTGGGGCTCAATTAAATTGCGGAATAGTCTGTGTCGGTACGTGTGAGATCCACCTTTCCAAGTTTTTGGGGTTCATCTCATACTTCTGAAGCTTTGAGGGTGCTGCCTGTTCTATACTCCTCCTCCTCCTCTTCCTCATCCATCCTTTTAGGTGTACAAACAATAGTAATTGGGGCCTAGTGTGCTTCTGTACGTGTGAAAAACATACACTTTTTTTTGATCATATTTCCTATTCCGCTATTCTATAAAAACCTTTGGGGCTCAATTAAATTGCGGAATAGTCTGTGTCGGTACGTGTGAGATCCACCTTTCCAAGTTTTTGGGGTTCATCTCATACTTCTGAAGCTTTGAGGGTGCTGCCTGTTCTATACTCCTCCTCCTCCTCCTCATCCATCCTTTTAGGTGTACAAACAATAGTAATTGGGGCCTAGTGTGCTTCTGTACGTGTGAAAAACATACACTTTTTTTTGATCATATTTCCTATTCCGCTATTCAATAAAAACCTTTGGGGCTCAATTAAATTGCGGAATAGTCTGTGTCGGTACGTGTGAGATCCACCTTTCCAAGTTTTTGGGGTTCATCTCATACTTCTGAAGCTTTGAGGGTGCTGCCTGTTCTATACTCCTCCTCCTCCTCCTCCTCATCCATCCTTTTAGGTGTACAAACAATAGTAATTGGGGCCTAGTGTGCTTCTGTACGTGTGAAAAACATACACTTTTTTTTGATCATATTTCCTATTCCGCTATTCAATAAAAACCTTTGGGGCTCAATTAAATTGCGGAATAGTCTGTGTCAGTACGTGTGAGATCCACCTTTCCAAGTTTTTGGGGTTCATCTCATACTTCTGAAGCTTTGAGGGTGCTGCCTGTTCTATACTCCTCCTCCTCCTCATCCATCCTTTTAGGTGTACAAACAATAGTAATTGGGGCCTAGTGTGCTTCTGTACGTGTGAAAAACATACACTTTTTTTTGATCATATTTCCTATTCCGCTATTCAATAAAAACCTTTGGGGCTCAATTAAATTGCGGAATAGTCTGTGTCAGTACGTGTGAGATCCACCTTTCCAAGTTTTTGGGGTTCATCTCATACTTCTGAAGCTTTGAGGGTGCTGCCTGTTCTATACTCCTCCTCCTCCTCCTCCTCATCCATCCTTTTAGGTGTACAAACAATAGTAATTGGGGCCTAGTGTGCTTCTGTACGTGTGAAAAACATACACTTTTTTTTGATCATATTTCCTATTCCGCTATTCAATAAAAACCTTTGGGGCTCAATTAAATTGCGGAATAGTCTGTGTCGGTACGTGTGAGATCCACCTTTCCAAGTTTTTGGGGTTCATCTCATACTTCTGAAGCTTTGAGGGTGCTGCCTGTTCTATACTCCTCCTCCTCCTCCTCCTCCTCCTCATCCATCCTTTTAGGTGTACAAACAATAGTAATTGGGGCCTAGTGTGCTTCTGTACGTGTGAAAAACATACACTTTTTTTTGATCATATTTTCTATTCCGCTATTCAATAAAAACCTTTGGGGCTCAATTAAATTGCGGAATAGTCTGTGTCGGTACGTGTGAGATCCACCTTTCCAAGTTTTTGGGGTTCATCTCATACTTCTGAAGCTTTGAGGGTGCTGCCTGTTCTATACTCCTCATCCTCCTCTTCCTCATCCATCCTTTTAGGTGTACAAACAATAGTAATTGGGGCCTAGTGTGCTTCTGTACGTGTGAAAAACATACACTTTTTTTGATCATATTTCCTATTCGCTATTCTATAAAAACCTTTGGGGCTCAATTAAATTGCGGAATAGTCTGTGTCGGTACGTGTGAGATCCACCTTTCCAAGTTTTTGGGGTTCATCTCATACTTCTGAAGCTTTGAGGGTGCTGCCTGTTCTATACTCCTCCTCCTCCTCCTCCTCATCCATCCTTTTAGGTGTACAAACAATAGTAATTGGGGCCTAGTGTGCTTCTGTACATGTGAAAAACATACACTTTTTTTTGATCATATTTCCTATTCCGCTATTCAATAAAAACCTTTGGGGCTCAATTAAATTGCGGAATAGTCTGTGTCGGTACGTGTGAGATCCACCTTTCCAAGTTTTTGGGGTTCATCTCATACTACTGAAGCTTTGAGGGTGCTGCCTGTTCTATACTCCTCCTCCTCCTCTTCCTCATCCATCCTTTTAGGTGTACAAACAATAGTAATTGGGGCCTAGTGTGCTTCTGTACGTGTGAAAAACATACACTTTTTTTGATCATATTTCCTATTCGCTATTCTATAAAAACCTTTGGGGCTCAATTAAATTGCGGAATAGTCTGTGTCGGTACGTGTGAGATCCACCTTTCCAAGTTTTTGGGGTTCATCTCATACTTCTGAAGCTTTGAGGGTGCTGCCTGTTCTATACTCCTCCTCCTCCTCCTCCTCCTCATCCATCCTTTTAGGTGTACAAACAATAGTAATTGGGGCCTAGTGTGCTTCTGTACGTGTGAAAAACATACACTTTTTTTTGATCATATTTCCTATTCCGCTATTCAATAAAAACCTTTGGGGCTCAATTAAATTGCGGAATAGTCTGTGTCGGTACGTGTGAGATCCACCTTTCCAAGTTTTTGGGGTTCATCTCATACTTCTGAAGCTTTGAGGGTGCTGCCTGTTCTATACTCCTCCTCCTCCTCCTCCTCCTCATCCATCCTTTTAGGTGTACAAACAATAGTAATTGGGGCCTAGTGTGCTTCTGTACGTGTGAAAAACATACACTTTTTTTTGATCATATTTTCTATTCCGCTATTCAATAAAAACCTTTGGGGCTCAATTAAATTGCGGAATAGTCTGTGTCGGTACGTGTGAGATCCACCTTTCCAAGTTTTTGGGGTTCATCTCATACTTCTGAAGCTTTGAGGGTGCTGCCTGTTCTATACTCCTCCTCCTCCTCTTCCTCATCCATCCTTTTAGGTGTACAAACAATAGTAATTGGGGCCTAGTGTGCTTCTGTACGTGTGAAAAACATACACTTTTTTTTGATCATATTTCCTATTCCGCTATTCTATAAAAACCTTTGGGGCTCAATTAAATTGCGGAATAGTCTGTGTCGGTACGTGTGAGATCCACCTTTCCAAGTTTTTGGGGTTCATCTCAAACTTCTGAAGCTTTGAGGGTGCTGCCTGTTCTATACTCCTCCTCCTCCTCCTCATCCATCCTTTTAGGTGTACAAACAATAGTAATTGGGGCCTAGTGTGCTTCTGTACGTGTGAAAAACATACACTTTTTTTTGATCATATTTCCTATTCCGCTATTCAATAAAAACCTTTGGGGCTCAATTAAATTGCGGAATAGTCTGTGTCAGTACGTGTGAGATCCACCTTTCCAAGTTTTTGGGGTTCATCTCATACTTCTGAAGCTTTGAGGGTGCTGCCTGTTCTATACTCCTCCTCCTCCTCCTCCTCATCCATCCTTTTAGGTGTACAAACAATAGTAATTGGGGCCTAGTGTGCTTCTGTACGTGTGAAAAACATACACTTTTTTTTGATCATATTTCCTATTCCGCTATTCAATAAAAACCTTTGGGGCTCAATTAAATTGCGGAATAGTCTGTGTCGGTACGTGTGAGATCCACCTTTCCAAGTTTTTGGGGTTCATCTCATACTTCTGAAGCTTTGAGGGTGCTGCCTGTTCTATACTCTTCCTCCTCCTCCTCCTCCTCATCCATCCTTTTAGGTGTACAAACAATAGTAATTGGGGCCTAGTGTGCTTCTGTACGTGTGAAAAACATACACTTTTTTTTGATCATATTTCCTATTCCGCTATTCAATAAAAACCTTTGGGGCTCAATTAAATTGCGGAATAGTCTGTGTCAGTACGTGTGAGATCCACCTTTCCAAGTTTTTGGGGTTCATCTCATACTTCTGAAGCTTTGAGGGTGCTGCCTGTTCTATACTCCTCCTCCTCCTCCTCCTCATCCATCCTTTTAGGTGTACAAACAATAGTAATTGGGGCCTAGTGTGCTTCTGTACGTGTGAAAAACATACACTTTTTTTTGATCATATTTCCTATTCCGCTATTCAATAAAAACCTTTGGGGCTCAATTAAATTGCGGAATAGTCTGTGTCGGTACGTGTGAGATCCACCTTTCCAAGTTTTTGGGGTTCATCTCATACTTCTGAAGCTTTGAGGGTGCTGCCTGTTCTATACTCCTCCTCCTCCTCCTCCTCATCCATCCTTTTAGGTGTACAAACAATAGTAATTGGGGCCTAGTGTGCTTCTGTACGTGTGAAAAACATACACTTTTTTTGATCATATTTCCTATTCCGCTATTCAATAAAAACCTTTGGGGCTCAATTAAATTGCGGAATAGTCTGTGTCAGTACGTGTGAGATCCACCTTTCCAAGTTTTTGGGGTTCATCTCATACTTCTGAAGCTTTGAGGGTGCTGCCTGTTCTATACTCCTCCTCCTCCTCCTCCTCATCCATCCTTTTAGGTGCACAAACAATAGTAATTGGGGCCTAGTGTGCTTCTGTACGTGTGAAAAACATACACTTTTTTTTGATCATATTTCCTATTCCGCTATTCAATAAAAACCTTTGGGGCTCAATTAAATTGCGGAATAGTCTGTGTCGGTACGTGTGAGATCCACCTTTCCAAGTTTTTGGGGTTCATCTCATACTTCTGAAGCTTTGAGGGTGCTGCCTGTTCTATACTCTTCCTCCTCCTCCTCCTCCTCATCCATCCTTTTAGGTGTACAAACAATAGTAATTGGGGCCTAGTGTGCTTCTGTACGTGTGAAAAACATACACTTTTTTTTGATCATATTTCCTATTCCGCTATTCAATAAAAACCTTTGGGGCTCAATTAAATTGCGGAATAGTCTGTGTCGGTACGTGTGAGATCCACCTTTCCAAGTTTTTGGGGTTCATCTCATACTTCTGAAGCTTTGAGGGTGCTGCCTGTTCTATACTCCTCCTCCTCCTCTTCCTCATCCATCCTTTTAGGTGTACAAACAATAGTAATTGGGGCCTAGTGTGCTTCTGTACGTGTGAAAAACATACACTTTTTTTGATCATATTTCCTATTCCGCTATTCTATAAAAACCTTTGGGGCTCAATTAAATTGCGGAATAGTCTGTGTCGGTACGTGTGAGATCCACCTTTCCAAGTTTTTGGGGTTCATCTCATACTTCTGAAGCTTTGAGGGTGCTGCCTGTTCTATACTCCTCCTCCTCCTCCTCCTCATCCATCCTTTTAGGTGTACAAACAATAGTAATTGGGGCCTAGTGTGCTTCTGTACGTGTGAAAAACATACACTTTTTTTTGATCATATTTCCTATTCCGCTATTCAATAAAAACCTTTGGGGCTCAATTAAATTGCGGAATAGTCTGTGTCGGTACGTGTGAGATCCACCTTTCCAAGTTTTTGGGGTTCATCTCATACTTCTGAAGCTTTGAGGGTGCTGCCTGTTCTATACTCCTCCTCCTCCTCCTCCTCCTCCTCCTCCTCATCCATCCTTTTAGGTGTACAAACAATAGTAATTGGGGCCTAGTGTGCTTCTGTACGTGTGAAAAACATACACTTTTTTTTGATCATATTTTCTATTCCGCTATTCAATAAAAACCTTTGGGGCTCAATTAAATTGCGGAATAGTCTGTGTCGGTACGTGTGAGATCCACCTTTCCAAGTTTTTGGGGTTCATCTTATACTTCTGAAGCTTTGAGGGTGCTGCCTGTTCTATACTCCTCATCCTCCTCTTCCTCATCCATCCTTTTAGGTGTACAAACAATAGTAATTGGGGCCTAGTGTGCTTCTGTACGTGTGAAAAACATACACTTTTTTTGATCATATTTCCTATTCGCTATTCTATAAAAACCTTTGGGGCTCAATTAAATTGCGGAATAGTCTGTGTCGGTACGTGTGAGATCCACCTTTCCAAGTTTTTGGGGTTCATCTCATACTTCTGAAGCTTTGAGGGTGCTGCCTGTTCTGTACTCCTCCTCCTCCTCCTCCTCATCCATCCTTTTAGGTGTACAAACAATAGTAATTGGGGCCTAGTGTGCTTCTGTACGTGTGAAAAACATACACTTTTTTTTGATCATATTTCCTATTCCGCTATTCAATAAAAACCTTTGGGGCTCAATTAAATTGCGGAATAGTCTGTGTCGGTACGTGTGAGATCCACCTTTCCAAGTTTTTGGGGTTCATCTCATACTTCTGAAGCTTTGAGGGTGCTGCCTGTTCTATACTCCTCCTCCTCCTCCTCCTCCTCATCCATCCTTTTAGGTGTACAAACAATAGTAATTGGGGCCTAGTGTGCTTCTGTACGTGTGAAAAACATACACTTTTTTTTGATCATATTTTCTATTCCGCTATTCAATAAAAACCTTTGGGGCTCAATTAAATTGCGGAATAGTCTGTGTCGGTACGTGTGAGATCCACCTTTCCAAGTTTTTGGGGTTCATCTTATACTTCTGAAGCTTTGAGGGTGCTGCCTGTTCTATACTCCTCCTCCTCCTCCTCATCCATCCTTTTAGGTGTACAAACAATAGTAATTGGGGCCTAGTGTGCTTCTGTACGTGTGAAAAACATACACTTTTTTTTGATCATATTTCCTATTCTGCTATTCAATAAAAACCTTTGGGGCTCAATTAAATTGCGGAATAGTCTGTGTCGGTACGTGTGAGATCCACCTTTCCAAGTTTTTGGGGTTCATCTCATACTTCTGAAGCTTTGAGGGTGCTGCCTGTTCTATACTCTTCCTCCTCCTCCTCCTCCTCATCCATCCTTTTAGGTGTACTAACAATAGTAATTGGGGCCTAGTGTGCTTCTGTACGTGTGAAAAACATACACTTTTTTTTTGATCATATTTCCTATTCCGCTATTCAATAAAAACCTTTGGGGCTCAATTAAATTGCGGAATAGTCTGTGTCGGTACGTGTGAGATCCACCTTTCCAAGTTTTTGGGGTTCATCTCATACTTCTGAAGCTTTGAGGGTGCTGCCTGTTCTATACTCCTCCTCCTCCTCTTCCTCATCCATCCTTTTAGGTGTACAAACAATAGTAATTGGGGCCTAGTGTGCTTCTGTACGTGTGAAAAACATACACTTTTTTTGATCATATTTCCTATTCCGCTATTCTATAAAAACCTTTGGGGCTCAATTAAATTGCGGAATAGTCTGTGTCGGTACGTGTGAGATCCACCTTTCCAAGTTTTTGGGGTTCATCTCATACTTCTGAAGCTTTGAGGGTGCTGCCTGTTCTATACTCCTCCTCCTCCTCCTCCTCATCCATCCTTTTAGGTGTACAAACAATAGTAATTGGGGCCTAGTGTGCTTCTGTACGTGTGAAAAACATACACTTTTTTTTGATCATATTTCCTATTCCGCTATTCAATAAAAACCTTTGGGGCTCAATTAAATTGCGGAATAGTCTGTGTCGGTACGTGTGAGATCCACCTTTCCAAGTTTTTGGGGTTCATCTCATACTTCTGAAGCTTTGAGGGTGCTGCCTGTTCTATACTCCTCCTCCTCCTCCTCCTCCTCATCCATCCTTTTAGGTGTACAAACAATAGTAATTGGGGCCTAGTGTGCTTCTGTACGTGTGAAAAACATACACTTTTTTTGATCATATTTCCTATTCCGCTATTCAATAAAAACCTTTGGGGCTCAATTAAATTGCGGAATAGTCTGTGTCGGTACGTGTGAGATCCACCTTTCCAAGTTTTTGGGGTTCATCTCATACTTATGAAGCTTTGAGGGTGCTGCCTGTTCTATACTCCTCCTCCTCCTCTTCCTCATCCATCCTTTTAGGTGTACAAACAATAGTAATTGGGGCCTAGTGTGCTTCTGTACGTGTGAAAAACATACACTTTTTTTTGATCATATTTCCTATTCCGCTATTCTATAAAAACCTTTGGGGCTCAATTAAATTGCGGAATAGTCTGTGTCGGTACGTGTGAGATCCACCTTTCCAAGTTTTTGGGGTTCATCTCATACTTCTGAAGCTTTGAGGGTGCTGCCTGTTCTATACTCCTCCTCCTCCTCCTCATCCATCCTTTTAGGTGTACAAACAATAGTAATTGGGGCCTAGTGTGCTTCTGTACGTGTGAAAAACATACACTTTTTTTTTATCATATTTCCTATTCCGCTATTCAATAAAAACCTTTGGGGCTCAATTAAATTGCGGAATAGTCTGTGTCGGTACGTGTGAGATCCACCTTTCCAAGTTTTTGGGGTTCATCTCATACTTCTGAAGCTTTGAGGGTGCTGCCTGTTCTATACTCTTCCTCCTCCTCCTCCTCCTCATCCATCCTTTTAGGTGTACAAACAATAGTAATTGGGGCCTAGTGTGCTTCTGTACGTGTGAAAAACATACACTTTTTTTTGATCATATTTCCTATTCCGCTATTCAATAAAAACCTTTGGGGCTCAATTAAATTGCGGAATAGTCTGTGTCGGTACGTGTGAGATCCACCTTTCCAAGTTTTTGGGGTTCATCTCATACTTCTGAAGCTTTGAGGGTGCTGCCTGTTCTATACTCCTCCTCCTCCTCCTCATCCATCCTTTTAGGTGTATAAACAATAGTAATTGGGGCCTAGTGTGCTTCTGTACGTGTTAAAAACATACACTTTTTTTTGATCATATTTCCTATTCCGCTATTCAATAAAAACCTTTGGGGCTCAATTAAATTGCGGAATAGTCTGTGTCGGTACGTGTGAGATCCACCTTTCCAAGTTTTTGGGGTTCATCTCATACTTCTGAAGCTTTGAGGGTGCTGCCTGTTCTATACTCCTCCTCCTCCTCTTCCTCATCCATCCTTTTAGGTGTACAAACAATAGTAATTGGGGCCTAGTGTGCTTCTGTACGTGTGAAAAACATACACTTTTTTTTGATCATATTTCCTATTCCGCTATTCAATAAAAACCTTTGGGGCTCAATTAAATTGCGGAATAGTCTGTGTCGGTACGTGTGAGATCCACCTTTCCAAGTTTTTGGGGTTCATCTCATACTTCTGAAGATTTGAGGGTGCTGCCTGTTCCATACTCCTCTTCCTCATCCTCCCTTTAGGGTAGAAAAAATTTAATCGGGCCTAGTCTGTGTTTGTACGTGTGAGATACACAGTTTTTTATCCTATTCCGCTATTCAATACACACCCTTTTGGTGTAAAAAACATTAAATTGCGGCATAGTTTGCATATTTGACTGTGAGATACACCCGTGCGATACTGTTGTTCTTTTGTTCCGCTATTCAATAAAGACCTTTCTAGGGCAAGATCTTAAATTTCAGAAATATGAGGAGAGCGTCAAATAGGGGCCGTGGCCTGGGTCGTGGTGGTGCTGCTGCTAGAGCTCCTGTTGCAAGGAGAGGACGTGGTCGATCTGTGCCAGCTACACGCACAAGTGAAACACCTTCCTCAAGTGTGAGTAGGCGACAGAACCTGCATCAGTATTTGGTAGGGCATCATACGCCCCTAGAAGTGATGAGGCCAGAACAAGTGGAGGCGATAGTAGATTGGTTTGCTGCTGACAGTGCCTCCAGTTCCTTCACATTGTCTCCCACCCAGTCTACTGCAGAAAGGTCACAGTTGGCACCTGCAGCCGATGTCCAACCGTCTTTCACCTCACCCCCTTGCAAATCAGGCAAGCAGTCTGAGCCCCAAGCCATACAGCAGTCTCTTCTTCTTTTTGATGACTCTGTCAGCAGGGTTTCCCAGGGCCATCCACCTAGCCCTGCCCCAGAAGTGGAAGAGATTGAGTGCAGCGATGCCCAACCACTTATTTCTCAAGATGAGTACATGCAAGGATCATCGCAGCACGTCTCCGATGATGACGAAACGCAGGTGCCAACTGCTGCGGCGTTCAGCATTGTGGAGACCGACAAGGAGGGCAGGGGTGAAGACTGGGTGGAAGATGATGTGGAGGACGATGAGGTCCTCGACCCCACATGGAATGAACGTCATGCAGGTGACCTGAGTAGTTTGGAGGAAGAGGCGGTGGTCGCACAGAGCCACCAGCACAGCAGAAGAGGGAGCAGGGTGCAGAAGCGGAGCGGCCGTGCCCTAGACACTACGCCCGCTACTGCCCAACGCAGCAAGGGAACGAGCGCACCAAAGTCAGCTCAAAGGAGTTCTCTAGCGTGGAAGTTCTTTAGAAAATGTGCTGATGACATCACACGAGTGGTTTGCACCCTGTGCAATCAGAGCTTGAAGCGAGGCATAAACCTTCTCAACCTGAGCACAACCTGCATGATCAGGCATCTAAGTGCAAAGCACGAGCTGCAGTGGAGTACACACCTTCAAAACCAAGAAACGTCTCTGGCTCATCCTGCTTCCTCTTCTGCTGCAGTCTCGGCCGCTCCAGCCACATCTGTAGTGATACCGGCACCTGCCACCCCGCAAACAGACGATCTGTCAGCAACACCACCACCTAGGTCACCAACAACCATCTCCACAATGTCCCGTGGAAGCGTTCAGATTTCCATCTCCCAAACACTTGAGAGGAAGAGGAAGTACCCCCCTACCCACCCGCGATCCCTGGCCCTGAATGCCAGCATTTCAAAATTATTGGCCTTTGAAATGCTGTCATTCCGTCTGGTGGAGACGCACAGTTTTAAAAACCTTATGTCGGTGGCTGTCCCACAGTACGTCGTGCCCAGCCGCCACTACTTTTCCAGGCAAGCCATCCCTTCCCTACACAACCAAGTGGGGGAAAAAATCAGGTGTGCACTGCGCAACGCCATCTGTGCCAAGGTCCACCTAACTACCGATACGTGGACCAGTAAGCACGGTCAGGGGCGTTATATCTCCCTAACGGCACACTGGGTAAATGCAGTGGCGGATGGGCCTGAGGCGGATAGCAATTTGGCGCATGTCCTTCCACCACCGAGGATTGCAGGGCGCTTCAGTTTGCCTCCTGTTCCTAACTCCTCCTACTCCGCTTCCTCATCCTCTACCGCCTCCTCATCCGGACAGCGTAACACCTTCACCACCAACTTCAGCACGGCCAGGGGTAAACGACAGCAGGCAGTTTTACAACTTGCCTGTTTGGGGGACAAACCACACACCGCGCAGGAATTGTGGAGGAGCATGGAACAGCAAACAAATGAGTGGTTGCTGCCAGCGAGCCTCAAGCCCGTCCTGGTGGTGTGCGATAACGGGAGAAATCTCATAGCAGCTCTGGGCCTAGCCGGTTTGACGCACATCCCTTGCCTGGCGCATGTGCTGAATTTGGTGGTGCAGAGGTTCCTTAAAAACTACCCCGATATGTCAGAGCTGCTGCAGAAAGTGCGGGCCGTTTGTGCGCACTTTCGGCGTTCTCACCCTGCTGCTGCTCGCCTGGCAGCGCTGCAGCGTAACTTCGGCCTTCCCGCTCACCGCCTCATATGTGACGTGCCCACAAGGTGGAACTCCACCTTGCACATGCTGGAAAGACTGTGCGAGCAGCAGCAGGCCATAGTGGAGTTTCAGCTGCAGCACGCACGCGTGAGTCGCTCTGCGGAACAGCACCACTTCACCACCAATAACTGGGCCTCCATGCGAGACCTGTGTGCCTTGTTGCGCTGTTTTGAGTACTCCACCAACATGGCCAGTGGCAATGACGCCGTTCTCAGCTTAACTATCCCACTTCTATGCCTCCTTGAAAAAACAATTCGGGCGATGATGGAAGAGGATGTGGCACAGGATGAGGAGGAGGAGGAGGAGGATGAAGAGGTAACATTTCAAAGGCTTTCAGGGCAGTCATTCGCAAGGGGCTCCGAGGGTGGGTTCCTGCACACACAAACGCCAGGGACACAATTGTCCAGCAGGGACACAGTTCTGGAGGATGAGGAGGATGAGGAGGAGGAGGAGCTGGAGGAGGAGATGGAACCATGTTCACAGCAGGGTGGCACCCAGGCCAGCTCATGGCCATCACTGGTGCGTGGCTGGGGGGATACAAAGGACACGGACGATACACCTCCCACAGAGGACAGCCTTTCGTCGCCTCTGGGCAGCCTGGCACACATGAGCGATTACATGCTGCAGTGTCTCCACAACGACCGCCGAGTTGCCCACATTCTAACTTGTGCTGATTACTGGGTGGCCACGCTGCTGGATCCCCATTACAAGGACAACGTACCGTCCTTAATTCACTCACTGGAGCACGATCGCAAGATGCGCGAGTACAAGCGCACGCTGGTAGACGCGATGCTGCTGGCATTCCCATCTGACAGCGGGGCCACAGTGGAAGCACAAGGCAGAGGAGGAGGAGGAGTAGGTCGCCAACTCAACCAGGGCACCGCCAGCACCTCAGAAGGCAGGGTTAGCATGGCCGAAATGTGGAAAAGCTTTGTCAGCACGCCACAACAAACAGCAGCACCAGCAGCTCAGATGGAACGTCTTAGCAGGAGGCAGCATTTTACCAACATGGTGGAGCAGTATGTGTGCACACGCCTACATGTAGTGAATGAGGGGTCTGCCCCCTTCAACTTCTGGGTCTCCAAATTGGGCACATGGCCTGAGCTTGCCCTTTACGCCTTGGAGGTGCTGGCGTGCCCTGCAGCCAGTGTATTATCTGAACGGGTATTTAGCACGGCTGGGGGTGTTATAACAGACAAGCGCAGCCGCCTGTCCAGAGACAATGTGGACAAGCTCACGTTCATTAAAATGAACCAGGCATGGATCCCACGGGACTTTTCCGTACCTTGTGCAGAATAGCAATGGATACCGACCTTACCCAGCCATTGTTCCATTTTTGCTCTTTCTCACTCTTTTGGGGTGTACCCTCATTTAAAATTTGTGAAAAGAAGCAGTGTTGGCTACCTCGTCCTCCTCCTCAGGGCCAGATTAACATAGGGGCTATTGGAGCTGCAGCTCCATGCAGGCCCCTACCTTTTATATAGGCCCCGGGTTGGCCATATTCACTGTGACCGCTCTTCTGTCACTTGTAAACACAGAAGTCTGGCTTCTATGCTCGCTTCCCCAGGCAGCACCCTCAGAACCTCCCCACACAGCGCGAAGGCCGGACAAGGAGGGACAGTTGCCGATGCATGGATGTGTTTATGGGCTTCAGAGACAGCATCCCATGTTGAATTAGGCATGCATGGCTGCACCCTTCCTCCTCTGGGTGCATGCCAAGGCACGGCCCTTAAGGCCCTTCAAAATCCTCAGCACCAAGACCATGATGCTCTTAATCCGGCCCTGGTCCTCCTCCACCGCCGCTTCCACCTACACCGCCCATAGGTGTGCGCAGCCTATTGCATTAGGGTGTGCACCCCAAAGTTGAAATACACATGCATGTGTTTGCCTACATGTACATGGCCCGATACATTACTCTCCCTGCTGGCAAAGAGAAATAGAGCAGAGCAGGTGCGAGGGAGATCTTTCCCATCTCCTCACTGGCAAACAGAGCGATAATGCTATGTGCCCTAGGTGATTAGGGTGTGCCCAGGTACACCAGGCACACCCTGTGCGCACGCCTATGACACCGCCACATCCACCACCACCTCAACCTCCCTCCTACTCCTTATGGGCCTCGTCCTTCAGAGATGAAGAACATTGTTTTATTTTTCTGTTTTTTTTTGTTGTTTTAAGTTATTTCCCTATCCACATTTGTTTGCAGAGCACTTGCCATGCTCTTAACTACATTTTGCTGCCATTTGCAGCACTCTAGCCCTTTCCATTGGTGTTTTAGAGCCATTTTAGTGCCTTAAAGTTCGGGTCCCCATTGACTTCAATGGGGTTCGGTGTCCGGGAAAAGTTCGGTAAAAGTCCGGGACACGGACCCGGACTTTTTTTTAAAGTTCGGCCGAACCCGTCGAACACGGACATCTAGGTGTCCGCTCAACCCTACTCATAATGACTTGTCGATGCCCACTTTGTACTAGAAGAAGAAATAAAACATCTCAAATTAAAAGTTGCAGACCCGGAGGACAGGTCAAGACGTAATAATATTAAATTTAGAGGCATCCCGGAAACTGTTAAAAACGCAGATTTGAAACAATTCCTTAGGTGTATGATTTTTGACCTGATCCCCAAAATTCCTCACCCAAATTGGTGATTGACAGAGCTCATAAGCTACCCAAGCCTCCACATATACCGGAAATGTTGCCAAAAGACGTGCTAGCTAAAATACACTTTTTTCATGTAAAGGATCAAATGATGCAGTAGGTACATCATTACTTACCTCTCCCAGACCCATATACTCGCATATTCTCTTTTCTGATCTTTCTCAAGCAACAATACTAGCAAGGAAAACCCTGAATTTCATAACCAAAATACTCTGCAACCACAGCCTTGTTTATAAGTGGGATTCACCATTTAACTTCTTTTTGAACAATCAACACCTCACAATCAATATACACATTGGAAGAAGGTCTGAAAATCTTGAAAACCTGGGGCCCTTTTACCAGGTAATAAAGGTAACAAACAGGGTAAATCCCCTCCTGAAAAAATTCCACCACAATGGCATACTAGCCACGGCTGATCAGAACCTACCTGTTCAATTTGTACCAGAAGGAATATTCAACCCGCCTATTTCAAGCTTTATAATTTATCTTGCTCAATTTACCTCCTGTATGTGAATCAACAGAAATCTGAATCTCTCAGGTGTAAAGAATCTCAGGGAATCCTTAATTCTAGTTACGTGTTATTTAATTCCCACAAGGTTCAAGTACAAATTCTCCTGTACATGGGAAGTTCTTCATCACCTTGAAGGATCCTTTGTTTTATTTTTTCTATGGAAGTTACTAAACCCTCAGGATCTTCAAAGGATCACTATGGTCAACATATAAAATATCTATTCTATACCAAGATGTTAAACATCTCCACCTATTTGAGACTTAAACTACATATTCATTAAATGTGAAACGGCTTAACAGCCCATACAAACAGAAAGCTCTTTGGACTGACATCTTAAAATTTGAAAGTGATATCTTCTATATTCAGGAATCACACTTTGCGAAAGACAATTCACAAGTTTCCACATCTTAAATTTTTGAAAATATTCTTTTCGAATAACTCTAAGAAAAAAGGTGTTATAACAGCAATAAAAGATACAGCCTCATTTCAGCTCCTGGACCTACGAACAAATGATCAAGGACGATATATAATCTTGGTGGCCTCCATAAATAACTTAATTTACACTGACGCTAACATCCATGCTCTGAACACTCAACCTCATCATTTTATCAGGAAAATTATAAAGAAATTAAGTAAAGTCCAACAAGGCACTTTTTTTGTTATTTGCAGAGACTTGCCCCCATGGACCCTTCCATGGACAGTAGTAAAAAAACACCAAACTTCGTCAACGTCAAAACAAAATTACGATTCAGAAAATTATTCATCATAATACTAGTAAAGTCATATACAATCCTCAAGAAAGAGCCAATACATTTTCTGAATACTATGAATCACTTTTTAATTTAAATAGGGACGTGAATACCCCCAACCTTTATCAAAAGACAGAAGAATTTTTAAACAAAGTTATTCTTCCCAAAATTGACACTAAAACCCTAGAAAGCCTTAGCAATCCATCATCTGCAGAAGAAACCCTATTTGCCATTAAATCATTATCAGCAAACAAAGCACCAGGTACTGACGACCTCTCCGGAGAATACGACAAGGCATTTGCCAATACTCTGTCTCTCTACCTAACTGATCTGTTTAATTATTTGGAAACAACTTTCCTAAGGAAATGATGGAAGTAGTTATCATAACTATTGCAAAACCTAAGAAAGACCCCACATCTCCCTCCAACTATAGACCCATATTGTTATTAAACTATGATCTTAACATATTTGCCAATGCACTGGCTAAACACCTTCTAAAAATATTACCCAGCCTCAAAGGACCAGACCAAGTAGGCTTTGTAAAGGGCTGACAGGCTCCTGATGGTACTAGACAAATGATCAACCTAATCCAGCATGCTGAAAATAACCGAACATAGGTGGGGAAGAGGGATGGCGCACTACGGTGTGTGAATAAACCATATGTCTCAAATCAAAACACTAACAATGAGTGTTGATGTAGAAGTACCATAAAAATTTACAACAAGCCCGACAATACGAAAACACACAATGGTGGGATTTGTCATTTTTAACTAAGAATATACTAAGAATATATACCAAAGAATATATCCAAAAATTATATATATATGTGTATATATACATACTACTTGATATATAAAAAAGTCATGATTAACTCACCCTTGAATAAATGATATAATTAATGAAAAACTCAACATATGAGGGGGGAGAACATGACAGATGGTAGATTTCGTCAGGGCGGTCTATGCTTAAAAGAAAAAAAAGGGAAAAAGGATGTGATCAAGGTTTTCTTTTGGCACTAATATAGAGTGTTTTTTGATGTGTTGTTCAATTTTGTCTTTGCTTAATTGGTTTGAGGCGAGAGTTCTACAGGTGCAAGATATTCACGTCAAATCTTGGGTGTGTTTCCATCCATCACCCTAGATTTGTGTCAGCTGACTTTTTCTATGCATCTATAAGATCTCCTCGCCTATCTCCAATTATTGGTTATGAGTAAGCGACCCACAGAGCCGTGAAACGCGTTAACCGTGTCCATGTCTGTTTGATGCACCGTTGTTTTTCACGAATGGGAATAAACACTTCAAGTTCATTTTCCTCTGAGTGCGGTCACTTTTTCTCCTTGGATACTTGATTACTGGATGGCGGATCCGACCAGCACCTGGGTATTCGTGCCTCACCTGAGCGGCTTTTCCTGTGTTGTTTGAATGGTTATTCAATCAACATGAATGCATGGGTATTATATTTATTTATTGATTCATGGTGTTGTTTACCAGGGCATCATTGCAGTGTATTTTATTTTATTATTACATATATACTGTATTGTAGCCTTTGTTTCCTTAGGGCTGCTGTGGGATTCCCTTTTTTCCCCCCTTTTTTTCCTTCCTCTTCCTTTATTTACATACAATTTTTGTTTTCTGTCCTCCGTTTTTAATTGGGTGATCGCTTCATTGTTATTCCGCCCCTATCTAGGGCTTTAAATAGCTCCTGGTTGCCCACTGTCGTAACTTGACAAAGCACATGCGCGCGAAACATGTAGTTACGACAACTAGAAGCTTGCGTTCCATCCTTCACATCCGGTCCATGGTACATCTGAGCTCCGGTCGTCACTTCCGGTGACGCGTACAGGGGGAGTTTTCCGGCAACATCGGTGGATCCGGTATCCGGTCTGTGTAACGGCCGTACACAGCACCTGGACGATTACACTGATCCGCATCAACCCGCATTGGTGTTCTTCTGGACCCCCGCGATTCTACATTCTCCCTCCTCTCTCCCACCTGGTGTTTGTGTTATCCTGCTTTTCCACGCATGGGACTGCCACAGCAACCCAGAGGGATACCGGGGACCCCAGGACTGGTTCGTTTTTAATTTCAACAATTTATTTTTATGGTACTTCTACATCAACACTCATTGTTAGTGTTTTGATTTGAGACATATGTTTTATTCACACACCGTAGTGCGCCATCCCTCTTCCCCACCTATTTTCAGAGTCTGCACTTCATCCTGTGTCAGGGATTTGACAGCCTAGGTGTTACTATATACATTGGTTTCATCCTTCATTTACAGTCATCTGGTATTATGATCTGGAAGGAACATATCCAAGGGTTTAGCGTCAGGACAATTTTTTGTTTGAAAATAACCAAACGCCTTCTCTGCTCCTAGCCATGGATGCAGAGAAGGCTTTTGATAGAGTTCACTGGAGTTAAATCTCAAGAACACTACTAAAGTTCGGTTTTCAAGGATTTATCCAGGTGGCTATAATGTCATTATACACACTGCCTTTAGCTAAGGTATTCACTTCTAGTACAATATCTAAAAGTTTTGATTTATCAAATGAAACTATGCAAGGATGCCCTTTATCACCCATCATATTTTCATTGGCAATTGAACCTTTAGCAGAAACAATCCACTTTAATGTAGCTATAAAGGGAATGAAATTAGGCCAAACTGAGCACAAGCTAGGAAAATTCGCTGACGACATAATCCTGTCTCTGTGTAACCCAGATATTTCTCTTACAGAAGTACAAAAAATTCTGGAAGCATTTGGAAGGGTATCCTACTATAAAGTTAACTATAACAAATGTTATGCTTTGCCTATGAACATCCCCAAAGAACTGTATGAGAACTTGCGTTAACATTTTAAATACAACTGGGAAGACTGTTCCATTTCATATTTAGGTATACAACTTGCCTCCCCTTCCACAAAATCAAATGATGCCAATTACCCCAAATTATTAGAAAATATCTGCAAGGGCATCCAAAATATCCAGAAAACACAATTATCCTGGGTAGGAAAGGTTGCAGCATTTAAAAGGCAAACCTGATTTTCTCATTATGTTTATAAATTTATTTATTTTTTTATGTTGTTGTTTCACCAGTACCCTCGTTTTTACATTGATAAGTTCATACTCCAAGCTCCCTGTTTACAGTTTGTTCCCATTGGTGTAGACAGAGAATCAATACCAGATGAATAATTTAAGGTACCTTTGACTAAACCTTAGACTTACAATAACATGTATCATAACTTGTAGTTTGTTAATAGTCTTATTTTGTTACAATCCTATGTGATGTTTGTCTTATCTTGGTTTTCTATCACTTTTGATAATTTAATTAAAAAAAAAAAAAGTCAGGGGGCATTCCAAAAAATATCCAAGATGTTTCAGGGGTTTGTAGGAACATGCTGATGATAAGGGGTGAGACCAACAATCAACACTATAAAGAAATATTGAACCTTTTACAGTGATGGTGCCAGTTTAATACCATTCAGGACACTGACAGGTACACTCCTAATATGATCACATTGGAAACATACAGTAATAAACCAATAATTACAGACAGAAATTATTATTATTTTTTTTTTTTATTTGCAATATGGTTTGTTATAATAGTATTATTGGTATATTATTATGTATTAGTATACAGTAACCACAATACAATATTATAATAGCACTGTCATTTCTATGTTAGCTCATAATATAGGAATGGGACCAAGGGCAGTAGACAATAACATAAAATAAACAGTAAACATAAAACTTCTCAGCTTTTTAATCTTAAAAAGAAGGCATCAGAATCTTGACAAGACCACTTTGTGTTCCACTTGAAATCATCTGCACAACTGGACATCTCTGTAGGAACATATATCCACTTTGAGAACAGGTAGTGTTGAATTTCTGACTGATCTTCGTCTATATTCCAGGATATACGTTTTGTGTTTGCAAAAATAGTTTTGAAAGAGAGATGGTATCTAAAAATAAGAGAGAATAACAGAATAACATATGACTGTAAAGGTATTTCTGAAAGCTTTACACAGATGCCAGCTCCTTTCCAAAATAATTTGCACCATCTAGAATATTAAGGAGCCGTGTTTTGGATGTTTGAAAACTGACAAATGTGAATTGTACAACACCAGATGTTAGAAAAAATACCTATAATAATTGAATCTCCTTCATTGATTGTTTTTTTTTTTTTTTTTTTTATTTATTTAGAAATCAACAGTTCAATACGAAGCAGCACACTCGTACATGGAGAAAACCAATGTTGAGTTAGACAGATTAGCAGAAGAATCCTATTAAAAACCCATTTTCTACTGACATGTAATTTGGCTTCTCAAATGACTGTGACAGAGCTCTTCAATATATTGGTCAATCCTGTTAAGTTGACAGATGTATTTTAAAGGAAAAAACTCTCTTACCATCTTACCAGTATCATCGAAATTGTTAAGTGTGCATTTGCAATGCTTTTCTTAGCTTTGTTTACATATATAAATATACTGTATATATATATCTATCTATATATATATATATATATATATATATATATATATATATATATATATATATATATATTGTAAGGGATTAGCTCGGTGGTAGGCGTAGATGACCCCTTGGGGGGTGCGTTTTCCCAGAGAGATAGCCCAAAAGTGCTTGCAAACAACAGTTTGGTTTATTAATGGTGTTTTCTTCACCAGACTGCATGCAGCAAAAACATTCAAAATAAAATAAAACAGAAAATAAATCCTTGCCTCTGTGGGCGGCTACCTTCTCACTCTGGAACCTGCCTAAGAGTCTGTCCCCAACCTACTGTTGGGCAGACTTTCTTGTCCTACAGCGGACACTCAATAGTCCATTTATAATATCTTCACAGGGCAAAACAGTCCTTTATTTCTTTCACACAGAAACAGTTTGTCTTCTCACCTTTGAGATGTCTTCACACTTGGTTACCCTCCCTGGTACACATTACTCCGGGGGGTCTTCTCCCAGGCCCACACATCCTGTCGGGAGGCACACGTCTGACTGTCCTCCTTCTCCCAGCCCACATGGCTTCAGGAGACAGCTTCCGGAGGCAGCAATCCTCAGACTTCCTTTGGACAATTATAGAAGCCTTAACTCCCTCATTCTGAACAGCTGAAGTCTGTTCAGCGTCTTTAGACATTTCTTCTGGCTTCTGCAGCCAACACCCTATAGTAATTGGTGAATTGTATCTCCGATCTGTGACAACACTCACAGATTTACCTGACTTCCTGTTACATATCCCCCCCCTTGTCTCAAGCCTGGGGTTGGGACACAGTTTGACTCTCACTGATAAGCCTCTCAGTATCTTCCCAAGTAATGTTCAGTCCATTCAATTCTGTGTCTGCTTCAGCTGCCAGAGATACATCCTTCTGAGCAATCCGCTCGGCTCTCTCCATCAGCCATTGTCCTCCATGCCGACATGAATTTACAACTGCCAACCTCTGTTGAAAGGCCTGCAGGGGTGGCTCTCTCTCCAAGTCCGTCAGCTTGTCCACATACACTTGTTTTGGCTGATCCTCTCCATCTTCATATAGCCAATTCTCTGTATTTTCAAGCTTCAGGATGAAACTGTTTCTGTCATCTTCATTGACAGATTTCTCATATACATATTCCTCAACTGCATTTTTGGCATCATTTAGCTCCTTCTCAAGTTTGTCCTGCATACAAGTTTGTCCTATCCACCATGGGGGACCGTGATCCATAGGCAACTCAATTGTGCTAGTCTTAATGTCTTCAACATTCTTGAGCCGCCTCTCTCTGCAATCCATAAAGGTTTTCCACAAAACTTTGAGAACCTCTGCTTCACTAAGCTTTGTTCCAAGTAGGGACTCTTGACGTCCCTCTGTGACTGGAGTTGCCTCTCCATACAGCTGTACCCAATCATTGACTCTTTGTGTCTTGAGCTTAGCTTGCTCTAAGATGCTGTGCAGAGGATTTTCCATTTGCGACAACAGGCTGTCACACATTTCTTCAAAGTGACCCCTGTTCCTTTTTCCAGAGACATCAATATCATTCACCAAACATTTCATATTCAGAGGCAGATCTGAAGCATTTGCACTCATCCACTTCTTAAACTTTTCGCCCTCCTGAGCGAGTCGCAGTAAAGGCCTACTATTTGATTTGATATCCAATTTATATTTCTTGCCAAACTCTTCACAGAAGTAGCCAACCAGAACATCATCAACTTTCCTTCCACCAACATAGGGGTCAAAGGCAACAACACAGTCTATTACAGGTTTCTTCAATGCACTTTCTGCTGAACTATTTGACCACTCAAGGTCACCTGGTACCTTTTCTTTATCTGAACTCCACATGGAATGTATCTCAAGATCACGATCAAACTTCTGCCACTTATCTTTCACCAGTTCCATTTTGGAAATATTCCCTGAAAGGCACTTATTCATTTGCTTCACGTTTTCACCAATAGCCTTAGTTTTCTCCACTAGGTGGTGTTTGCTTTTTTTCTCCCAGCTTTATATCACTTGCTTTAGTTTTCTCCCCTTTAGTTTTCTCCACTAGGTTTTCAGCTTGAACTGAGAAATCATCACATTTCTTACCCAGCTCCTTTGTTTGCTGAAGTTCTAATGATACATTTTCCAATGCTTGAAGTTTTTGAAGGAACGGTTTATTCCAGAGCGGTGATTCAAACAACATGTCATCATATTTCTGATGCTCACTCAGGACAGACCCCAAAAAACTGATCCTTTTAAAACTTGCATCAGGCACACTATCCCGTCTTTGGGAAAGATCCTTTGTCACCTGTAATTCCTCTTCAAGTTCTTCCAACTGAGTCTTCATCTCTTCTACTTGCTGTTCTAAGGCTCGCTTAGACTTTTCTAGCTCCTGAACGTTTTTCTCAACATCATCCTTGGAGCTGACCAAATCTTCCATCTCTGTACACAGCTGTTTGTTAACTCTTTCTAGTTCAGCCTTAGACTCTAGAGCCTCCTCCAAGGAGCGAGCCAAGAACAGGACTTTGCTCTCTTTCTCCCGAGCCTCTGCTTTTGCACAGTCACGTTCTTCTGCATATTTTGCAGACACAGTCTTCTCCTCACCAAGCATCTGATCAAACTTCTTTTGCTTCTTCTCCAGGTTGGACACAATCTGATTCTGGTGATCCAGATTCACACTCAGTTCATCCAATTCCTGCTGAAGTCTTGTCTTGGTCTTCTCAAGCTTGTCATAAGCAGCTGTTTTTTTCTCATAGCGTTGATTAGCAACTTCAAGGTCTTTCTGCAGTTTCTTTTTCACAACTTCAACACTCTCTAATGAACAAATGCTTTCTTCCATGCGTTTTTTCATATCCGCTATCTGAGCTTGCAATGTTGCGACTTGCTTCAATAGGTTTTTCTTTGCTTCCTCCTCCTCTTTAAATTGTTCCAGGAAGCCATTTTTCTCATCTTCCATTTGTTTGAGCTTTGTGCTAAAACTCAGCCTTTGACACCTCTCTTCCTGCAAGAGTTCCTGCGTGTCTTGCAGCTGCGATTCCAAGATAGAGAAATCCTTGGCAATTTTTCTAGATTTGCTGTCTGCTTGAGAAAGCTGATTTGTAACATTGTCCAGCTCAACCTGCAGTCGGTTTGCCTTCTCTGACAGCTTAGCACACACTCGGTCACCTTCTGACACCTTGACTTGCGATTCCTGCACCTGTGCCTCTACTTTTTTCATCTTGTGTTCCGAATCTCCTTTTCCCTGCATAAGAGCTTTCACCTCACTGGCTAGCATCTGGGAATAAGAATGTAATTCTGCCACACAGGCTTCTTTCTCCTTCAACTGCTGCTGGACACGTTGGGCTTCCCCTTTCCAACTTTCACAGTCCGCACGCAATTCATCTACCACATTGCTCAAAGTAGTGAGCTCATACACAGTACTCAGTAATTTAGCCTCTCTTTCACTTTTCTCTTTGTCGCTGAGAGACAATGTCGTTTTCAGAGCAACATTCTGTTCCTGCGCCCCCTGCAGGTCTATTTTTGTAGCTTCCAAACACTGAAGACTTTTTTCCAGCTGATTACGCAACTCCAACCTTTCACACATATTTTGCTTCTGCAAAGTCTGAATTTCAATTTCCTTTTCCATGAGGATGGTATCTTTCTCCATTATAGCGTTTCTATGGTTTTTCAACTTAGAAAAAGGAAGAGCAGTGGTTTGTTCCCACTGTAACTGTACCCCCAGGGGTTGTTCCTTTTCTTCCATTTTCCGTTGCACGACATCCAGCTCAGCCCTGCACACATGCTCGGTTTCCTCCATTTGCTGCTGACATCTCTGTTTCCAGCCTGCCATGCTCTCTGGGTGAGCCTGTTGTTGAGCTGCAAAGCTCCGCTGAAAATCTGCATTTGTCCCAGTGTTGCTAGGGACAACAACCTTTCTCTTTAGCCAATTCTGTTCAGGCATGGATGGGGCTGGTTCTGACGGTAGCATCCCCTAAATCCTTGAATCCGGTCTCTCATTTCAGCGATCCTTGCATCTTTCAGGCGTTTTGATCGCCCCATCTTTAGTCACTCCACAAAAAAAGGTTTCAAAGTCCAGAAAAACTTTTAAGACCACTGTCTCTTTAAAACTTAGTAGTTTTTCTCTCTCTCTCTTGCAGGATTTCCTTTCCTGTACACACAGTTTGTGCAGTCCCTTGCACCAGACACAGTTCATCAAAAAATTTTTTTTTTTTTTTTTTTGTCTTTCAGGATCTTCCCTCCTGCACACATAGATTGTGCAATCTCATGCACCAGACAAAGTTCATCAAACATTTGCACTTCCTTGCAGGGATCTCTGCTTCTGCCCACTGCATACCTCCACCATATGTAAGGGATTAGCTCGGTGGTAGGCGTAGATGACCCCTTGGGGGGTGCGTTTTCCCAGAGAGATTGCCCAAAAGTGCTTGCAAACAACAGTTTGGTTTATTAATGGTGTTTTCTTCACCAGACTGCATGCAGCAAAAACATTCAAAATAAAATAAAACAGAAAATAAATCCTTGCCTCTGTGGGCGGCTACCTTCTCACTCTGAAACCTGCCTAAGAGTCTGTCCCCAACCTACTGTTGGGCAGACTTTCTTGTCCTACAGCGGACACTCAATAGTCCATTTATAATATCTTCACAGGGCAAAACAGTCCTTTATTTCTTTCACACAGAAACAGTTTGTCTTCTCACCTTTGAGACGTCTTCACACTTGGTTACCCTCCCTGGTACACATTACTCCGGGGGGTCTTCTCCCAGGCCCACACATCCTGTCGGGAGGCACACGTCTGACTGTCCTCCTTCTCCCAGCCCACATGGCTTCAGGAGACAGCTTCCGGAGGCAGCAATCCTCAGACTTCCTTTGGACAATTATAGAAGCCTTAACTCCCTCATTCTGAACAGCTGAAGTCTGTTCAGCGTCTTTAGACATTTCTTCTGGCTTCTGCAGCCGACACCCTATAGTAATTGGTGAATTGTATCTCCGATCTGTGACAACACTCACAGATTTACCTGACTTCCTGTTACAATATATATATATATATATATATATATATATATATATATAGTATCTCACAAAAGTGAGTACACTCCTCACATTTTTGTAAATATTGTAAATATTTTATTATATCTTTTCATGTGACAACACTGAGGAAATGACACTTTGCTACAATGTAAAGTAGTGAATATACAGCTTGTATAACAGTGTCAATTAACTCCACACACAGCAATTAATATCTAAACTGCTGGCAACACAAGTGAGTAGACCCCTAACTGAAAATGTTGAATTGGGGCCCAATTAGCCATTTTCCCTCCCTGGTGTCATGTGACTCGTTAGTGTTACAAGCTCTCAGGTGTGAATGGGAAGCAGGTGTGTTAAATTTAGTGTTATAGCTCTCACACATACTGGTCACTGGAAGTTCAACATGGCGCCTCATGGCAAAGAACTCTCTGGGGATCTTAAAAAATAATTGTTGCTCTACATAAAGATATCCTAGGCTATAAGAAGATTGCCAATACCCTGAAACTGAGCTGCAGCACAATGGCTTTACAGTTGTTTAACAGGACAGGTTCCAATCAGAACAGGCCTCACCATTGTCGACCAAAGAAGTTGAGTGCATGTGCTCAGCGTCATATCCAGAAGTTGTCTTTGGGAAATAGACATATGAATGTTGCCAGCATTTCTGCAGAGGTAGAAGGGGTGGGGGGTCAGCCTGTCAGTGCTCAGACCATACGCCACACATTGCATCAAATTGGTCTGCATGGCTGTCGTCCCAGAAGGAAGACACTTCTAAAGATGATGCACAAGAAAGCCCGTAAACAGTTTGCTGAAGACAAGTAGACTAAGGATATGGATTACTGGAACCATGTCTTGTGGTCGGATAAGATCAAGGCAAACTTTTTTGGTTCAGACGGTGTCAAGCGTTTGTGGTGGCAACCAGGTGAGGAGTACAAAGACAAGTGTGTCTTGCCTACAGTCAAGCTTGGTGGTGGGAGTGTCCTGCCAGCACTGGGGAGCTTCAGTTCTTTGAGGGAACTATGAATGCCAACACGTACTGTGACATACTGAAGCAGAGAATGATCCCTCCCTTCGGAGACTGGGTCGCAGGGCAGTATTCTAACATGATAACAAACCCAAACACACCTCCAAGATGACCACTGCCTTGTTTAAACAGCTGAGGGTAAAGGTGATGGAACGGCCAAGCATGTCTCCAGACCTAAACCCTATTGAGCATCTGTGGGGCATCCTCAAACAGGAGGTGGAGAAGCGCAAGGTCTCTAACATCCACCAGCTCAGTGATGTTGTCACTGAGAGTGCAGCTGAGAACCAGAGTGTGGCAGCCTGCCATCTACACGGATAGGAGACAGACCACACTGAGAGGAGACCTGTGTATGTGGGTGGGGTATGCACTGTAGTATAAAAGGCCATAGTTGTGAATAGCAGACTTACTAATCAACCCAACCTATTTCTCTCAACTCCCTCTCACCCCCCTTTCTCCCCCCTCTATTTCCCCCTTCTCACCCCCTCTCTCTCTCACCTCCCTTTCTCTCACCCCCCTCTCTCTCTCACCCCCTCTCTCTCATCTCCCTCTTTCTCTCTCTCTCGTTCTCTGTCTCTCTCTCCCTCACCTCTCTCTCTAACCCCTCTCTCTCACTACTCCTGCTGTCTCACCCCCCTCTCTTACCCCCCTCTACCTCACCCCCTCTCTATCACCCCCTCTCTCCCACCCCCTTCTCTAACCCCCCTCTTTCTCTATCTCTCTCTCTCACCCCCTCTCTCTCACTACCCCCCTCCCCCTTCTCTCTCCGCCCCCCTCTCTTTCACCCCCTCGCTCTCTCATCTCCCTCTTTCTCTCTCTTTCATCTCCCTCTTTCTCGCTCTCATCTCCCTCTTTCTCTCTCTTTCATCTCCCTCTTTCTCGCTCTCATCTTCCTCTTTCTCTCCCTCTAACCCCCTCTCTCTTCCTCACCCTCTCTCTCTCTCATCTTCCTCTCTCCCTCACCCCCTTCTTCTCTCACCCCTCTCTCTCTCTCTCTCTCTCTCTCTCTCTCTCTCTCTTCCCCTTCTCTCTCACCCCCTCTCTCTCACATCCCTTTCTTTCTTTCTTTCTTTCTTTCTTTCTTTCTTTCTTTCTTTCTTTCTTTCTTTCTTTCTTTCTTTCTTTCTTTTTTCTTGCTCAAAAATATGTATAAATGTCCTTAGTAAAAGTGAATCTTCAAAGTTCAAAAAGTGCACGTGCTCAGGCTTGATTGATAAAATCTCAGCAGTTTCTGATCCAAAGTGGAAAATAAGTTGGGTCACTTATCAGATGTAGTGGGTCCTAAATGCCATATGGCACTAGGACCATTCGAGCTTGTAAGCCCCCTGGGCTAAATGGATTTCTTCTAAGCGTTGTCCTATGGGCTGGTAATGGCTCCTTAGGCTCCAATGTAAACAACCAGATGCAGGAGTGAGAAAGAAAGAATGCTCCAAATAGTGTAGTAATTAGTTGAAAAAGCAGTTTATTTACCCAATATTTGGGTTAAAGCAATAATAAGTAGATAGACAATGTCACTGGTGGTCAGCGGTGCGGGCTGCACGTCCTCCTCGCAGAATAGTGAGCTGGCTTCCGGCTTGCGCTCCACCTATGTGACGCAACAACACTATGCGGTCCAAGCTGACGCGTTTTGTCACTTCCGGTGACGTCCTCAGAGCCTGATCCCAGGAGCACACTGCGACCTCCTCCTCCCTCTGCACACCTCTGTTCTGAAAAAGAGAAACTCGTGACGGTGAGTGGGGGTCAGACCGTCACATGGGGAGCCAGCCAAGTGCAGCTGGGAGAGCGCTGTTTCCCATAGCAACATGAAAAAATGTGCCAACTGGAAGAAGGAGCTACAGAGGAGATAGGGCCCACCAGCCCCAAAGACATCCCAGTGAGTTTCTGCATGTTGGGAGAGTGTGATGCCCCTTAGCAACAGGAGAATGTCACCAAGTACCATGCCTGGGATGTGGTCAATTTGGGCACAGCATTTTTGCTTGTTCCACATTCTGGAATACTGCTGGAGATAATGTTGCTGGGCAAAATGTCTTTGTCTGCAAGCCCACACTGCTGTTTAAAAATGTTTGCAGTCACCTCTGGTGACAAAGAGGAAATTCCTGTTGTGCATGCGGGGGGTGCTAAACAGCTGGAGTTGCCTACTGTAGTTACATCCCGTGGCCACCAGGGAGAGTTTGCCAGTAGAAGTGCAGCATAAGAAAGTCAACAAAACCAAATGAAAGTCTCAAGGCACGCTATTCCACATTTGGTGGCAATGTCCCCTGATTGCTGGATTTTGGTCCCAAGTCTGTGTCCTGATCCGTGAGATTACTGGTACCTCCCTGTCTCTTACACCCGAGTGCTGCCTTCTGCATATTACTGATCTCCAACCACACTCCTATAAGAAATCATTGGTGCGCTTTTTCCTCAATGCAGCCAAATCTCTGATTCCCAGACATTGGAAGTTGACATGCCCTCCGACAGTTAAAGAATAGTTGCTAGTTATGAACGAAATATATATAATATGGAAGAACTGATCACGGTAGCTACTGATAGGCTCCCAAGTCTACACAAACTGTGGTCTCCCTGGCATGTTTTTTTTTTCGTTATTCTTCTCGATATGACAATCTAACTGACTCTCCATGTGCCCTTAGCTGTGATTGTAACAATGATCGCACTCTTGGGCCTCCCTAGAAAGGGGTTTTTGTGTATGATGGTCTTACCTAAAGGTGCTTGTATCTTTTTCATTACCTTTTAGGTCTCTTGGGTTTTGCCCATGACTGCCTCTACCCTGACTCTAGAATCTAAGTCCAATATTATACCCTCTACCTAACCACTATTGCTTTTCCCCTTGCTCTCTAACTTTCATTGGCTCGTTACCAACTTTTGAATGTTACCTCTGCAATATTTCTTTAATATGCTTACATTTTGTCATATATAGCCTTATTCGGATACCGAATTGCTCTCTGCTCTATTTACATGCTCAGTTGCTCACATTTAGTGTCTTGTATAATGCATTTGTCATTACTTCTTACTACTATGCCTTATACTCAGTGAAGTTCTATGTTTAGCCTTGTTTACTAGCTGATGTAAAGGGCTTTTGGACATTTGTATTAACGCTATTAAGATTGTAAGTATATTTGTATAATCGGTCATACATTTGAAGTTGAACTGATGTTCCTATTCCTATTTTCTTCTTTTTCAATAAACTTTGATTGCAAGAAAACAAAACCAAATGATGATGGCAAGAACTCTTACACTTATAGGTAGGACTGTTGCTAGTAAAATCATGGAAAAGACTGACTATGTGACTGTGCACACTGTAGTGGAAATGACCCCAAATGGGAGATCCACTGTCTGTGCAGAAAAGCACTTGCCTCGCTGCAGTGCCCTGTCCATTGGGGAGTGTTAAAATTGAATGTGATAGTGTGAAACTTACTAAGGAGTATGACAATACTGCTATTGATTTGATGAATGCTGATAATGTGATGCCTATTGAGTATGAAGTTGCTACTGTGTCAGCTGAACAAGGTTCTGTGTTGAATGAGGTAGGGGTGATAACTAAACAAGATATGCTATCCCCCCTAGCAACAGTATATAAGGCCGCAGAGGTGTCCCTAGAAACCTCCAGGGAGCTCTGTGTGTTGGAGCACGAGATTGCCAGGGACAACTATGGTGCTCTAATGGATAAGAGGGTACTTGAACCTGGTGATGAGAATTTGTTAAATGCTAAAACTTAAATGCGTGAAAATGCTCGTGATGATACAGGGTTAATGCAGTCTGCCAATAAAAATGTAAAGGTTGATGTCTTGAATACAGCTCCATGTGCTTACGGTGGTGAGGGTGGGGTCTTGCAACATGTTGTGGTTAAAAATGTATTACCACAGTCTAGTTGGAACCTCTGATGGGAGCGCAAATATAACAGACAGGGACAGATGGGCAAAAGCCTGTTGGCTTTATTGGAAAAGGCCTCTGTTGGTAACAGTGGAGCAGACATGATTTCTGTGGTGCCAGATGAAGGACCTGCAGAGCGCTGTATATGAGATGGAAGCGCCTAGTAAGGTCGAACAGGCAGCAGAGACCATGTCCACAGTCCACGAAGGACCTAATGATGTGGTATTGCGTGGCATGCTGGCAAACAATCTGATGGCACAAGTACAAATAGGGTTCACCAATCTGAATATGGAATTATGCAGTGATGGTCAGTCGTCAGGACTAGGGTTGAGCGAACCCGAACTGTAACGTTCGGGTTCGTACCGGACTTTAGGGTTTTCGGGTACCGGACCCAATCCCGGACATCGTACTGTATATTCGTTATCGAGTTCGGTGTCCGGCAATTTAATGGCGCGTAAAAAAAGATGCAGGGCAGCCAATACACAAGCGTTTACCTGGTGTGTCCTGTGTGATTGGCCAGTGCAACATGTGACCTAGCGTCTATATAAGCTGGAGTCACATAGCGCCGCACATCACTCTCCTCTATCTAGTGTAGGGAAAGGCTGCCTGCGGCTGCTGCTTTGAGGGAAAGCATAGGAGTAGGACAGAATCTTTGATCATTCTAATTAATCTACATAGATGTTGTTGTGTACTAGGGCGCTGCTGCATTGAGGGAGAGAGGGAGGGTATATAGAAGGAGGACAGAATCATTAATATTATTCTTTAATCAGAACTTCAACTCATCTACATAGGACAGAATCATTAATATTATTCTTTAATCAGAACTTCAACTCATCTACATAGATTTTGTTGTGTGGGTGCAGTGCACAATCTTTTTACCCTGCCCTGATCCCAGTGACAAAAAAAATACTTTCATCCATCTGTTAGTTAGGTGGGTGGCGGGGGGGAATTTGATGCAAACTCAGTGCACCAGCATATTCAGTGCGCATTTAAAGCTATATATGGCTATAATTTTCTGAGTTTTTAACCACTTACCGCAAAGTAACGTAGATCTACGTTGGCTGACTTTGTGTGGCTATACAGGGATGACGCCCCTGTCGCCGTTAGCGCGCGCACGAAAGAAAACGTATATGGAAGTCGAGCCGGGAATTAAATCACTGTTCAAACCACACATGTGAGGTATCGCCACGATTGCCAGAGCATGAGCAATAATTTAAAAAAAAAAGAGCTACACTCTAACTCTAAACTGGTAACCGTTAAAAAATTTTTAAAGCGTCGCCTATTGAGATTTCTATTGACCGTAGTTTGTCGCCATTCCACGGGTGTGCGCAATTTTAAACTGTAACATGTTGGGTATCTATTTACTCGGCGTGACATCATATTTCACAATATACAAAAAATGGACTAACTTTACTGTTTATTTTTTTTTTTTTAATGCAGTGAAATGTGATTTTTTTGCAATTTTTCCAAAAAAATTGCGTTTTAAAGACTACTGCGCAAATACTGCGTGCCAAAAAATATTGCAATGAACGCCATTTTATTCTCCATTTATATTGCTAAAATATATATATATAGCTGCTGTCCTACTGTGTTAGTCAAAAAACACAATTTTTGGGTAAATTACACAGTTTTACAGCCTTTGCTTGCTGCATGTGTGATAAAAACAAGCTTGAAATACTGCAATAGTTTTCAGGGTTTAAAAAAACACCTATTTCTGGCATCACCCTCCTTCTTGGGCCTCTGTCGCATTTTTGAGTGCGCATTTTAAGCTATATATAGCTATAATTTTCTGGGTTTTCAAAAACACCCTTTTTTGGCTAAAATACATAATTTTATAGCCCTTGCTTGCTGCATCTGTACGTGTAGAATTCAAGCTGCTGTCCTACTGTGTTAGTCAAAAAACACCCATTTAGGGCAAGATCCTAAATTTTAACGTCAAATAAGGGACGTGGCCCCGATCGTGGTGCTGCTGGTGGAGCTTCTGTTGCAAGGAGAGGACGTAGTCGATCTGTGCCAGCTACACGCACAAGTGAAACACCTTTCTCAGTTGAGAGTAGGCGACAGAACCTGCAGCAATATTTGGTCAGGCCTAATGCAGCTCTATAAATGTTGAGGCCAGAACAAGTACAGGCGATAGTAGATTGGGTTGCTGACAGTGCCTCCAGTGTCATCACATTGACTCCCACCCAGTCTACTGCTGAAAGATCAGAGTTGGCACCTGCAGCCGATGTCCATCAGTCTTTCACCTCAACCACTTGCAAATCAGCCAAGCAGTCTGAGGCCCAAGTCATGCAGCAGTCTCTTCTGATTTTTGATGACTCTGTTATCATGGTTTCCCAGGACCATCCATCTAGCCCTGCCCCAGAAGTGGAAGAGATTGAGTGCACCAATGCCCAACCACTGCTGCGGCTTTCAGAACTGTGCAGACCGACAAGGAGGGCAGGGGTGAAGACTGGGTGGAAGATGATGTGGAGGATGATGAGGTCCTCGACCCCACACTGAATCAACATCATGCAGTAGTTCAGAGGAAGAGGCAGTGGTCGCACAGAGCCACCAGCACAGCAGAAGAGGGAGCAGGGTGCAAAAGCAGAGCAGCCGTCCCCTAGACAGTACGCCTGCTTCTGCCCAACGCAGCAAGTGACTGAGCACACCAAAGCCAGCTCCGAGGAGTTGTCTAGTGTGGCAGTTCTTCAGACAATGTGCTGATGACAGGACACGAGTGGTGTGCAACCAGAGCCTGAAGTGAGGCATAAACCTTCTTAACCTGAGCACAACCTGTATGACCAGGCATCTAAGTGCAAAGCACGAGCTGCAGTGGAAGTAGACACCTCAAAAACCAAGAAAGGTCTCTGGTTCCTCCTGCTTCCTATTCTGCTGCAGTCTCGGCCTCTTCATCCACATCTGTAGTGACAGTGGCACCTGCCACCCCGCAAACAGAGGGTCAGCCAGCAACACCACCACCTTGGTCACCAACCATCTCCACAATTTCCCATGGAAGCGTTCAGCTCTCTATCTCCCAAACACTGGAACGGAAGAGGAAGTACCCCCCTACCAACCCGCGATCCCTGGCCCTGAATGCCAGCATTTAAAAATTCCTGGCCTTTGAAATGCTGTCATTTCGTCTGGTGGAGACGCAAAGTTTTAAAAACCTTATGGCGGTGGCTGTCCCACAGTACGTCGTGCCCAGCCGCCACTACTTTTCCAGACGAGCCATCCCTTCCCTGCACAACCAAGTGGGGGACAAAATCAGGTGTGCACTGCGCAATGCCATCTGTGGCAAGGTCCACCTAACTACGGATACGTGGACCAGTAAGCATGGTCAGGGATGTTATATCTCCGTAACAGCACACTGGGTAAATGCAGTGGCGGCTGGGTCTGAGGCGAATAGCAGTTTGGCGCATGTCCTTCCACCTCTGAGGATTGCAAGGCACTTCAGTTTGCCTCCTGTTGCTAACTCCTCCTACTCCACTTCCTCATCCTCTACCGCCTCCTCATCCGGTCAGCGTAACACCTTCACCACCAACTTCAGCACAGCCAGGGGTAAACGACAGCAGGCAGTTTTAAAACTATCCTGTTTGGGGGAAAAACCCCACACCGCGCAGGAGTTGTGGAGGGGCATTGAACAACAGACTGATGAGTGGTTGGTACCAGTGAGCCTCAAGCCCGGCCTGGTGGTGTGCGATAATGGGCGAAATCTCGTAGCAGCTCTGGGCATAGCTGGTTTGACGCACATCCTTTGCCTGGCACATGTGCTGAATTTAGTGGTGCAGAGGTTCCTTAAAAATTACCCCGATATGTCAGAGCTGCTGCAGAAAGTGTGGGCCGTCTGTGCGCACTTTCGGTGTTCTCACCCTGCTGCAGCTGCAGCGTAGCTTCGGCCTTCCCGCTCACCGCCTCATATGTGACGTGCCCACAAGGTGGAACTCCACTTTGCACATGCTGGCCAGACTGTGCGAGCAGCAGCAGGCGATAGTGGAGTTTCAGCTGCAGCACACACGCGTGAGTCGCTCTGCAGAACAGCACCACTTCACCACCAATAACTGGGCCTCCATGCCAGACCTGTGTGCCTTGTTGCGCTGTTTCGAGTACTCCACCAACATGGCCAGTGCCGATGACGCCGTTCTCAGCATTACTATACCACTTCTATGCCTCCTTGAAAAAATGATTCGGGCGATGATGGAAGAGGATGTGGCACAGGAGGAGGAGGAAGAGGGATCATTTTCAAGGCTTTCAGGGCAGTCTATCACAAGTGGCTCCAAGGGTGGGTTCCTGCACCCACAAATGCCAGGTATACAATTGTCCAGCAAGGGCACAGTTCTGGAGGATGCCGAGGTGGAGGATGAGGAGGAGGAGATGGAGGAGGAGGAACCATGTTCACAGCAGGATGGCACCCAGACCAGCTCATGGCCATCACTGGTGCGTGGCTGGGGGGATACAGAGGACACAGACTATACACCTCCCACAGAGGACAGCTTTTTGTTGCCTCTGGGCAGCCTGGCACACATGAGCGATTACATGCTGCAGTGTCTACGCATTGACCGCCGAGTTTCCCACATTATAACTTGTGCTGATTACTGGGTGGCCACGCTGCTGGATCCCCGTTACAAGGACAACGTACCATCCTTAATTCCCTCACTGGAGCGTGATCGTAAGATGCGTGAGTACAAGCGCACGCTGGTATACGCGCTGCTGGTGGCATTCCCACCTGACAGCGGGGGCACAGTGGAAGCACAAAGTGAAGGCAGAGGAGGAGGAAGAGGTAGCCAACGCAGCCGGGGCACCGTCAGCATCTCAGACGGCAGGGTTGGCATGGCCGAAATGTGGAAAAGCTTTGTCAACACGCCGCAACAACCAGCACCACCAGCTGATATGGAACGTCTTAGCAGGAGGCAGCATTTTACCAACATGGTGGAGCAGTATGTGTGTACACGCCTAGACGTACTGAATGACGGGTCTGCCCCCTTCAACTTCTGGGTCTCCAAATTGGACATATGGCCTGAGCTTGCCCTTTACGCCTTGGAGGTGCTGGCATGCCCTGCAGTCAGTGTATTATTTGAACGTGTATTTAGCACGGCAGGGGGCGTTATCACAGACAAGTGCAGCTGCCTGTCCAGAGCAAATGTGGACAAGCTCACGTTCATTAAAATGAACCAGGCATGGATCCCACAGGGCTTGTCCGTACCTTGTGCAGAATAGACATGTATACCGGCCTTACACAGCCATTGTTGTATTTTTGATCTTTCTCACTCTTTTGGGGTGTAAAGTTAAAAACTAAAACCAGTGTTGGCTACCTCGTCCTCCTCCACCGCTGCCGCTTCCATCTACACCGCCACATCCACCGCCACCTCAACCTCCTACTCCATATGGACCTCGTCCTCCTACATCAAGATTATTGTTTTTTATTTTTATGTATTTTATATTATTTTAAGTTATTTCCCTATCCACATTTGTTTTCAGAACACTTACCATGCTATTAACAACATTTTGCAGCCCTCTAGCCCTTTCCTTACTTTTTTAGAGCCATTTTAGTTCTCAAAAGTTCGGGTCCCCATTGATTTCAATGGGGTTCAGGTTCGGGTCACAAACTCAAACTTTTTTGCAAAGTTCGGCCGAAAATAAAGCTAATCGATCAATGGAATACCAGAAACTAATACATAAATCCATATACAAATATATATGTATATGTAAAATTCCAACCAAAGGATCTCTCTCTGTGTTGAACTTGTAACAAAAAAAGTCAGGACATGAAAAAGTCAGGACATCAAGAGAAAAACTTGGAAAAATCATTGTAAATAAAGACAAAGGAGGAAGCACCACAAATGTTTTAAAGGCATTTAAGGAAATATATATACGGTCTAAGGTTCATCTGCATGTGTGGGCGCACACAAACACAACCCCAATAAAAATATTGCAATCAAATTAGGGAATTAATTAGGGGTTTACTTCAGGGAGATCATGTCAAACAAATCTTATAGATTTTTTTGACTGGGTGACTAAAATAATAGACGGTGGAGGTGCAGTAGACATTGCATATCTAGATTTTAGTAAGGCTTTTGACACTGTCCCACATAGAAGACTTATCAATAAACTGCAGTCATTGAGCATGGACTCCCATATTGTTGAGTGGATTAGGCAGTGGCTGAGTGACAGACAACAGAGGGTTGTAGTCAATGGAGAACATTCAGAACAAGGTCATGTTACCAGTGGGGTACCTCAGGGATCTGTACTGGGACCAATTTTGTTTAATATCTTCATAAGTGATATTGCAAAAGGCCTCGATGGTAAGGTTTGTCTTTTTGCTGATGACACAAAGATATGTAACAGGGTTGATGTTCCTGGAGGGAAACGCCAAATGGAAAAGGATTTAGGAAAACTAGAAGAATGGTCAGAACTCTGGCAACTGAAATTTAATGTGGATAAGTGCAAGATAATGCACCTGGGGCGTAAAAACCCAAGGGCAGAATATAGAATATTTGACACAGTCCTGACCTCAGTATCTGAGGAAAGGGATTTAGGAGTAATTATTTCAGAAGACTTAAAGGTGGGAAGACAATGTAATAGAGCAGCACGAAATGCCAGCAGAATGCTTGGATGTATAGGGAGAGGTATAAGCAGTAGAAAGAGAGAAGTGCTTATGCCGCTGTACAGAACACTGGTGAGACCTCACTTGGAGTATTGTGCGCAGTACTGGAGGCCATATCTCCAGAAGGATATAGATACTCTAGAGAGAGTTCAGAGAAGAGCTACTAAACTAGTACATGGATTGCAGGAAAAAACTTACCAGGAAAGGATAAAGGACCTTAACATGTATAGCTTGGAAGAAAGAAGAGACAGAGGGGATATGATAGAAACATTTAAATACATGAAGGGAATCAACTCGGTAAAGGAGGAGAGCATATTTAAAAGAAGAAAAACTACCACAAGAGGACACAGTTTTAAATTAGAGGGGCAAAGGTTTAAAAGTAATATGAGGAAGTATTACTTTACTGAGAGAGTAGTGGATGCATGGAATAACCTTCCTGCAGAAGTGGTAGCTGCAAATACAGTGAAGGAGTTTAAGCATGCATGGGATAGGCATAAGGCTATCCTTCATACAAGATAGGGCCAGGGACTATTCATAGGATTCAGATATATTGGGCAGACTAGATGGGCCAAATGGTTCTTATCTGCCGACACATTCTATGTTTCTATGTTTCTATGTTTCTATGATTCAAATAAAGGATAGCAATATATTATTATTTACATGTATATGTCTACATTTATTAACTATTATATTTGTTAAAATAGACATTATGTAAAGTAGTCTGTGTGAACATGCACACTCACAAACGGATCGGCCAGGACATTCATAGTGCACGTGCAGGTAGACCTTCATTGCTCATTGCCGTCATTGACCAACAAGGTCTTTCCCGACTGTAGGGTAAAAACTAGAACAGCAGAGAAAGAGAAACAACAGATCCATCATATATATCTTTGTCTGCATGTGAATCCATAATCTTAAATCAATGTCCCTCAAAAAAATCCCACATAAATGCCATGATCCCTCGCCGTCTCTTCCGGGTTCGGCGGCTCCGGCGCGGTGATTGGCCAGAAGAGACGGCTCTGGCGCGATGATTGGCCATAGCCGCGATGACGTCACTCCCGCACATGCGCGCGGGAGTGATTTTTCCAGCAAGCTCCCGGCAAATTCATTGAAGGTCCCCCCGGACCTTCAGAGCGCATGCGCCGCTCGTGCGAGCGGCTACATGCACTGTAAATATCTCCTAAACCATGCCGGTTTAGGAGATATTATTTGTACCTACAGGTAAGCCTTATTATAGGCTTACCTGTAGGTAAAAGTGTCAAAAAGCGGGATACTACCGCTTTAATCTGATAAAATTCCAAACTGTATGGAAACTATAGAGTAATGGAAGAGAATCATTTGCCTACAGAGTGCTATCTCCTTTTTGTATTTTTTTGTTTTTCCTGTCTTATTGAAAAGTCTACATGTTTCTTGAGTACCAAGGAGATCAGCTTGGTCCCTATTTAGGGCTATGTGATAAGCTCTATTAATTGTCCATTTCAGATAACCTCTATTCAAAAAAACCTTTGTAAAGGGCACTGGATTCTTTCTTGAAACTAGAGATGTCACTACAGATTTTGCGTAGTCTTAAAAATTGCCCCACCAGAATACCCTTAATAATGGGCAGGGGGTGACTGTATTTGGAGTGTAAAAGGCTGTTTCCAGCCAATGGTTTTCTGTAGAGGCTGGTAACTACTCTATTATCTTTATAGCTCAGTGTGACATCTAGAAATTGTATTTTATCCCCTTCCTTTTGACCTGTAAATTTTAAATTCAGCGCATTAACGTTCAAATATTGTAGAAATATATTAAGGTCAACACTGTGATGACAAACAAAGATCAGATCGTCTATGTAGCAAAAATACAGGACGATCTGATCTCTGAAGGGATTTTTACCTCCAAAGATGTGGGACCTCTCCCACCAACCCATATATAGGTTGGCGAGAGAGGGTGAAAATTTAGCCCCCATGGCTGCCCGACATGTTTGGAGGCAAAAACCCCCATCAAAAGAAAAGTAGTTGTGTTCAAGAAGATAATCAAGAACATCCAATATAAAGCACTGTAGAGTAATGGATAAATTAGTATGTTGTTTCAAAGTAAATTCCATCACTTCCAGTGCCAAATCATGGGGAATGGAGGAATAAAGACTGGACACATCACATGTAATCCAGGCATAATTCTCCCTCCATTCAAAGGTATCCATGATACTCAATAGATGATTGGTATCCCTTAAATATCCTGGAAGGGAGTGAACTAAATCCTGGAGTTGACCATCCAACCATTCCCCAAGACGCTCTTTCAAGGACCCAATACCAGAAACCATGGGTCTCTCCAAAACTGGGTTTGTGCCCTTGCGCACCTTGGGGAGATAGTGGAAAATTGGGTCAATGGGAAAATCTGGGATCAGATTACTAGATTCCTTAGTGGAAAATGCTCCTAAAGCAGCCTCCTTATCAACCAAAGCTTTTAATTGAGTTTTAAACTTTTTAGTGGGATTGCTTCTTAATGTACTCTAGGTACGGGTGTCCATCAATTGTCTGAGAGCCTTACTCTTGTATGACTCAATATCTAGGATTACCATGGCTCTTCCCTTGTCTGCATTCTTAATTATGATGGAACTGTCCTCTCTCAGGGATTTTAATGCTTCTCTTTCACTATTGGATAGATTATCCACCATTTGATTGATATGGGAAAGAACCTTGGAAACCAGATTAAAAATATCTCTTTCAACCAATTTTTGAAAAATGTCCATATCTGAAGTACGTGATTGTATAGAATAAGGTGTTGAAGACACAACTAAGGGGACTCTATGAGTTTTTTGATCCTCTTCACCATTATGGACATAATTTTCGGCTGCCAAGTCTTCTAATTCAATTGTCGCATATAACTCAGGAAAGGTAACAGACGGAATGTTGATCTCTCACATGGACTCATGAACGTGGTCATCTGAACAAATGTTCACTTTATTTTGAAAATGTCTCTTCAAAGTCAGATTCCTAACAAATCTGTTAATATTTAATACAGTGTCAAACGGGTTAAAATGTGCATGGGGGCAAAAATGTAAACCTTTATATTATTATTATTATTATTATTATTATTATTATATTATTTATTTTTATCTTTATTTTAATTTTTTTTTCACTTTTGATTAATCAGTTTATATATAAACAATTTCCACATTTATTTTTTTATGTATCCACATATATGTATTTCTATGCACTAGGTTCACATTTTTCATTTTTACCTAAAATCTTGATTTTTATTGTGTGAGTAATACAGAGACCGATGTATAGATATATGCATTTAGTTCTCTACATTTTGTAGGAGGTCACACAGTTTTTCTTTCTTTTTTGATCTAATACCAATTATACTTTACAAGTAATCAAGCTTGGTTCATGATATGGGGCATGTTTTTTCATATATTTACTTGTATCACATTTTTATATTCATATTTTTGCAATTTTTCTATATGATGTTTTTATGTCCTCTTTCTTGTTAATGTTATTTGTTGTGTTTTATGTCCAATATTCCTTGACTATTACAGGGGGATGTGACAGATTGATTTTAACATGTCGGTTGGATTGTGACTGCAGGTGAGAGGCGTTTCCAGCGTGGAGTTTGAGGCATCACAATTACCATTCATTATTTTCAGCTGCTGCATCTCTTTAACTGCAGTCTCTCCACTGGCATTCTTTGTATGGTTATGAGTAAGCGATAATAGTGTTGTGAAACGCGTGAACCAATATACCTGTCCTGTGATGTGCTAGTCATGTTTGTTACTTGTGGGGAAGAATAAATACTTCAATGTTTTCATCTATACTTGAGTGCGGTCACCATCTTTTGTTTGGAGTTTCGCTTGGATAACGGATCCAACTCGCACCTGGTCTATCATCTCACCTGAGCGGCTTTGTCTGTGTTGGATTTATGCATGTTGCATAGACATGAAAAGAAGAAAGAGTAGAAATTAATACTTAAAGCCATCTTTGTTCTAAGCAGCCATCTTGCCACCTCACAGTAAAAAAACCCTTACGTAGCTTAAGGTTAAACCACCTAACCTCTAATCTCATTGTGTGGCCACGTGTCCTCTTTCACTCCTTCAGACTAAATAGTTTTTCCTATGCTGAGATTACCATTGAGGTATTTGTATATCACTAGCATGTCCCCTCTCAGGCATCTCCTCTCCAGGGAGAATAAATCAAGCACTTGCAAACGCTCCTCATAATTAAGGCTCTCCAATCCCCTAATCAGTTTAGTTTCCCTTCTCTGGACTCTCTCCAGTTCCAACACATCCTTTCTGAGGATTGGCGACCAGAACTGGACAGAGTACTCCAGATGTGGCCGGACCATGGTTTTATAAAGGGCCAGGATTATAGCTTTATCTCTGGAATAAATCCTCTTCCTTATGCATGCTAATATTCTGCCGGCTTCGGCAGCTGCAGCTTGACATTGCATGCTATTGCTTAGTCTATTAGTCTACTAAGACCCAGATCTTTCTCCATTCTTTCTCCATTCATTCCAGATCTTTCTCCATTTTTATCCTAATGCATAGTATGCACTTTACAACCCCTTTAAAAACTGGCCATCTTTCTCTGAATAGTTACACTGTACATTTACAATAGCATATATCTTCCTTAAGTGCATATTATGTATAATGTACTATAATTTAATAGATATTACTTCTTTGGGAGGTAAACAACCAGCAATATGGGGCTTAGTGGAGCCTGGCTTTAAATGTGTACAAATACTCCCTAGTGTTTTGAAGTACACTGTATGGCCACTTTAAAACAAGATAATGCTTTGTGATGGTAATTATTTTAGGACATTTCTGCAAACCAGCAATAGTTCTTTCTGTATTTGAGATCTCCATATTTTTTATTGCCAGGGTATTCTATGCCAGTGTAAGCATCTAAATTATTTTATATATACGCTGCTCAAAAATATTAAAGGAACACTTTTTAATCAGTGTATACCATCAAGTCAAGTAAACTCCTGGGATATTGATCTGGTCAGTTAAGTAGCAGAGGGGGTTATTAATCAGTTTCAGCTGCTTTGGTGTTAATGAAATAACAACAGGTGTACAAGAGGGGCGACAATGAGATGACGTCCAAAACAGGAGTAGTTTTACAGATGGAGGCCACTGACATTTTTTTTATTTTCATATTTTCTGACTGAATTCCACTAGTTTTGCATTTGACTAGGGTCAGTGTCAGTGTCACTACTGGTAGTCAATGGTACCCTGACTACCATTAGATATCGTAATGAAATCCTTGGACCCATTGTCAGACCTTGTGCAGTGGGTTCTGAGTTCCTCCTGGTGCACGACAGTGTATGGCCTCATATGGAGAGAGTATGCAGCCAATTCCTGGAGGATGAAGGAATCAACACCATGGAATGGCCCCCAGGCTCTAAATCCAATAGAACACGTCTGGGACATTATGTTTCAGCCATCCGACAATGCCAGTTTGCACCTCAGTCTGTTCAGGAGTTTAGTATTGCCTTGGTTCAGATCTGTGAGGAAATACCCCAGGACACCACCTGTCATCTCATTAGGAGCATGCCCCAACTGACCATCATTTTGAGTTGTTGCAATAAAATTTCAGCAAAATGGAGTAGCCTGCTGCGTCATTTTATCACTTTGATTTTTGGGGTGTCTTTGAGCTCAGCCCTCTGTAGGTTGATAATTTTTATTTCCATCAAACAATGTTGCATCCTTTCATTGTTAACACAATACTCAGTCCATATCAGTATAGATATGGCATGATATAGATAGGGTACTGGTAGACAACAGGCTTGGCAGTGGCATGCAATGCCAAGCCGCTGCAAGCAAAGCCAACAGAATACTGGGATGTATAAAAAAGGGGATTCACTCCAGAAATAAAGAGATTATTTTCCCGCTCTACAAGACTCTGGTCCGGCCACATCTGGAGTATGCTGTCCAGTTCTGGGCACCGGTCCTCAGGAAGGATGTGCTGGAATTGGAAAGAGTCCAGAGAAGGGCAACAAAAATAATTAGGGGAATGGAGGACATTGGCTAAGAGTAAAGACTACAAGCACTGAACCTATTCTCTCTGGAGAAGAGACGCTTGAGAGGGGATATGATATCAATGTACAAATACTGTACTGGCGACCCTAGCATAAGGAAAAAACTATTCAGAGAAAGGAGGTACAATAAGACACGTGGCCACTCACTAAAACTAGAGGAAAGGAGGTTTAACCTTAAAATGCGTGTGGGGTTCTTCACTGTAAGAGCGGTAAGGATGTGGAATTCTCTTCCACAAGCAGTCGTATCAGCAGGTAGCATTGATAGTTTCAAAAAACTATTAGATGGGCACCTTAGAAACCACAACATACAGGGGTATACAATGTACGGTTAAAAGCAAACACACACACACATCATAGGTTGAACTGGATGGACTGATGTCTTTTTTCAACCTCACTAACTATGTAACTATGTGTAAGATATCCAGCATGAGTTTTCAAACTGTTCCTCTAATTTTTTCGAGCAGTGTATATATGTGCATGTTTTTTCAACATCATGGATATTTTCAGTGTTAACAAACCTCAAAAACAGCCATGAACTAATTAGATTTTCTTTAAATCATCCACAACTACAGCAATGTTTACTTACTTTGTCATCTTTTCTTTTGTTACTTTGGTGTAAGAAATATAATTTGCAGAACATTCCTGCTTAAACTGCAACTTTGGTGCTTGATTCAATAAACCATCGCTTTAAGCATTTGCTCAAAATAAGGTCACTAGGCTTAACCTTCTATGTATTGGCAATTGTATTTGGGGCTATTGACTTGATTGGGAAGCAGATTCTCCTGTGCAAAGTGCACCTAATGCAACAATTACAATCTCTAAACTTGCAAAGTAATCAAAGATTTTGCTAACTACATTGCTCTGACTGTAAATTAAGGAAGACTGAATGTTGGTAGTTAAAGTAAATAGTGTGCACTTAATGTAATCAAGAAGTCTTTTATTTTGTTTAATATCTAATGCACTATCTAATGCACATACAGCAGTGTGCCTATAATGTGCATCTTTTGTATATGGTTTAAAATACTGTGTCACCCAAGCAAGAGCATTCCTTTTTCAAGATTTGTCTACATTAAATTACCCCACCTTATAAAATTCTGGCTATGCTGTACATTACAGATTTTAGGAAAATTGTGATAAACTAAAAGGTGTTATCCCACTGCAGATCACTATTGTCCTTTACATTTGACAAGTAAATAAGAAGTACAGTGGTTTAGGTGGTAGGACAACTGTCTTAGGAATTTGGGGTTATTTATCAGAATTTTGACTATATGCCTTGCATTTACTGTATATGCTTTTTTACTTAACTTTTTTCTGCAATTTCTTCTTAAAGCCTAAAGTGACACTAAAGTCTTGCTTTTTTTGCTAAAAATAACAAACATGTTATACTTACCTGCTCTGTGCAGTGGTTTTGCACAGAGCAGTCCAGATCCCTTTCTTCTCGGCTCCCTCTTCAGATCTCCTCACCCCTCCCTCCTGTTGAGTGCCCCCACAGCAAGCAGTTTGCTATGGGAGCACCGAAGCCGAGCTGAGCAGCGGCTCCGTGTCTGAATGGACCCCATTACCTCTCTCCACTCACTGGCTCACTGAATTTGATTGACAGCAGCAGGAGCCAATGGTGCCGTCTCAGCCAATGAGTAGGGAGAGTCTCAGGAAGCCAAGACACTCCTGCAACATCGCTGGATAGAGATGGGCTCAGGTAAGTATTAGGGGGGCTGAGGGGGGTGCTTCATACCAAAGGCTTTTCATCTTAACCGCTTGCCGACCGCCCGCCGCAGATATACTACGGCAGGATGGCTCGGCTGCGCGAATCAACGTATGGGTACCTCGGTTCGCGGGAACTGTCCTTGGGGTGAGCACGCACCGCCGGCGGCACACGCCCACCCCCACTAGGCAGTGGGGATGCAGATCCACGGGACCAGTGGCACTGATTGCCTCCGGCTACCCACGATTGATCCCCGCTGAGAGAGAACAATGATCAGCTGTTGTAAACACAGCAGTCCGTTGTTCTTTCTGAAATGATCACAGAGCGCCTGTGATCCTCCTATATATCCTCCTATATTTCACAAGTCCCACCCCCATACAGTTAGAAAACACTCCTCTAGGCTCACACTTAACCCTTTGATCACCACTAGGTTAACCCCTTTCCTGCCAGTGTCATTATTACAGTAACAGTGCATATTTTTAGGACTGATTACTGTAGTAATGTCACTGGTCCCTCCAAAAGTGTAAAAATGTCAGTTAGGGGTCCAATCTGTCCGCCACAATGTCGCAGTCCCGCTAAAAATCGCAGATTGCCACCATTACTAGTAAAAAAAATAAATAAATAAAAATGACATAAATCTTTCCCCTAGTTTGTAGATGCAATAACGTTTGCGCAAACCAATCAAAATACGCTTATTGTGATTTTTTTACCAAAAATATGTAGCAGAATACAAATTAGCCTAAAGGGATGAAAAAATTAAATTTTTACATTTTTTGGGGGGGGAATGTTATATAGCAGAATGTGGAAAATATTGTTTTTTTTTTTTCAGAATTGTCGCTCTCTTTTTTTGTTTATAGCGCAAAAAATAAAAAAATCGCACATGTGGTCAAATACCACCAAAAGAAATCTCTATTTGTGGGGGGAAAAAGGACATCAATTTTATTTAGGTACAGTGTTGCACAACTGCGCAATTGTCCGTTAAAGTAACGCCTGGTCATTAAGGGGGCAATCCCTTCCAGTCCAGAAGTGGTTAATGCATAGAATGCATTAGTATAAAAAACTTCTGACTTTAAAACCACTTTAAAGATACTGATGATTTAATCTATTCCTGATTTTAAAGCTCTTTCCTGATCAGGAAAAAAAGTGGTAGAAGTTTAAAGTTTCTAATAGGGATGAGATTTGAGTTTGTGGCCAGGAAGAGTTTGAGCTGAATGTCACATATTCTCAGTTAGCTGAAGAGTAAACTGAATGGCCAGTTTGCTCACCTGATGAACCTCAGGCTGCTGCACTAGGACTACCACTACCGCTGCTAAATATATGATTTTCTGTTCCTTAGTTGTTAGGACACTAGTGGCTGCCTGCGTTCTAACAACCAAAAATGTGCATCCTAGCCAATAATGATGTAATTGGTTGATTGAGAGCTGGTGGCCACACAGGCATATGTTGTTATGGTGCACAAAAGACTGTGCAAAATAAATAAATAAATTAATAATATTAAAAAAAAGTAACTTTGAGTTCCCCCCAAATTTCATACCAGACCCTTATCCTAAATAGGGGTCTAGTATGGATTTTTAGGGGGGGGGGTACCCAATGCAAAAAAAGCTTGAAGCCCCCAAAATAAATACCAGGTGACTTGCACTCAAAATGGGGAGGGTAAGTTCCCAGGGGGACTCTTCCCCGTATCCCTGGTTTACTGGATGTGAGGGCCTGTGGGGAAGATCAGAATTTGAAAGTTCCCTTTACAGTAAAGGGGGCCCAGGTTTTCACCTCCCCCACATGACATGACACCTGATTACCCATTCATGAAAAATATACAAAATAAATAAACACACAATAACATGCCAAAGTCTTTTAAAAACAACAAAGATCCCATAATGTGAATCCATCGCCAATCACATCACCCAGTGATGTAGATCCACACAAATTATGATAAACTACACCCTCCAACTTGGCAAGATGATCTGCTTGCAAAAGACTCTTGTGAATCTACATAGCTGGATGATGTGCATGATGATGGATTTACATCTTAGGGCTTTTTTGTTTTATACGGGACTTTGTCACAGTGCTGTGTGTTTATTTACTATTATGGGATATTATGTTTATCTTACTCATTTACATGGGGTTGGGGCAGATATTTGGGGAAACAGGTTTTAATAAATCCACATCTAACAGGTCAGGTATGTGCTCAACAGCATAGGGACATGGGACATTGCCAGGGATCCTTCCTGGCATGATACTCTTCTCAGTTGAAAGCATGTGGCCCTGTATCGTTCAGGTAGGCATTTGATGCTTGTTTGGAATAGGGTCTGGTAGGGATTGTGGGGGCGACCCCATGCCATTTTTCTTTCTTGGTCTTTTTTGCATTGGACTTTCCTTACAATTCACACTGGACACTTATCAAGGATAAAGGTCTGGCATGGATTTTTAAGGGTAGCATCTCTATTTTTCTCTTTTATTGTGGGGTTCATCCTTTATCTTATCTAGAATAAGGGTCTGGTATAGCTGTTGAGGGGATCCTTCTGCTTTTGCTTATAAACAGAATAAAGTAGCTGAGAAATCTAATATAGCAGCAATTCAAATGGTATTTTTACTTAAATTGCAAAGTTCACTTTTTTGCTTTAGTACATTGTAGAGGTGTGCAAATTCATGTGCACATTTAAGGCAGCCCCATGCATGTTATTTATTATTTAATTATTGAAATGTTTTTCTTTTATTTTGCCCGATTAGCCTTTTTAATATAGTGTAGCTGCTCCCCATTTATCTTTATTTATTTATTTATTTTTCATTGGTGCATGTTCCTCATGGCAGTGCCCAGCTACCCATGCTCTTTTCTAGTAAACTGACCTTGAACAATTTACAAGATGTGGGTCACATAGCTTCAATAAGGTTCATCACTATGTTTAGGGTTTGCAAGTTTTGTTAACTTGTTCAGTAAGCATCCAGCAAATCTACCTTTGCTTGATTCACTTATCGCTAGTTCTTAATAAACCATTGTAAAATACATTACAGTATCTCATGTATTAAAGTACAGTATATACAGTATACATTAAAAAAAAATGTTTATAGAAACATTGTTATTAATGCCCCTAATTATACAGTAGCAACCATAAGTTAACAGTTTGGCTCGCTGGGTTTTCAGTTTTCGTATGAGCTGTAATCGGTTTAAACATTAAGGAGTGACCACACTTAAAGTGGAAATTCGTCACCCATAGAGTTACTATGGGACTTCCATTGTCAGCTGCCTCTCCTGCACCCGCTTCCACACTGAAGCTGCCACTGACAGCTCAGCGTGAGACCAAAGCGGCTGCATAACAGGTAAGTGTAGTATTTTTTTCTGTACAGGGCTAGATACATAGTTTTAGAATGTGGCTGCGAGTAGGCTTAGAGTTAGTTAGGTATTGGCTGAACTTCTCCTTCAAGTCAGTAACTTAAAACAATGCATACATTGTTGTGGATTCAGGAACATAATTTTAACCCAAGCATTTGGGGCAGAAGCCATGAGCCTTCATTTTAGTTCCCAGGAAGGTCAGAGACACCTAGCTTTCTAAAAGCACTAGAATGAAAGCAAACAAATTTTCCTGCATTCGAAAGTGATGCAGTGGCGGTGAATTACTATGGTTCTGGGTGTATGCACAGACTTTGCTGCCCTCCTTGGGTCAGGGGATACCCAATGAAAACACTTGAGAAAAGAATGAAAAGAGGGCACAACAACCTTGCGCATTACCCAAGTGGTGTTTATTAACACAAACAAAGAAAATAAATATATTTAAAAACATGTCATAAAAGCTTTTTCAATCCATGATGGACACAAAGCGACCAGGTCACCGGGACCGTGTTCAGCACGCCGGAGGACCTTCCAGATGTCTGACGCATTTCGAGGGGGGATCCCCTCTTCCTCAGAGCCAATCGCATTGGCACATTAAATATAGAGGGCTCATTTTGATTCTCGAAATGTAGTTTGATGGCCAAAAAAAAGAACCGTCATGTCGGGTTATTGTAGGATAACAGTTTGTAAAAACCTAGAGCGCTTGTGCGCTCTAGGGAGAACAAGCAACGAAAATAAACATCTTTCTTTTAAATACAGTTGGCGAGTGGGAGGGGTCACAAAGGTCAAATAATCTTTACATCGTTTTTGCCGATCTATAAAAAATGTACCATTAATGTTATTAATGATCAATAATATGTCACTGATTGAGGGAAATATTTGGATGCAATGATGGCGTTATCGCATGCACATTTGACAGAACTTTATCAAATACAACTTGAAGGACTTTTTTCAACCAGACTAACTATGTAACTATGATTTCTGGAATGATTTTCCAACCATGTATGGCCAGCTTAACAGAACTTTTTACAGAGCTATAAAGTGTGCCTTGGATGGCAAACTTATGATGTTTTTAAAAGGATGCTGTATGCCATAACCCTATTTGTTTTCACCTATAGTTTTTAGTTTTTTACCTTGCATAGCAGTTTTTACAGATTTGGATTTTTGTATTTAGTACTTTAAAATTATTATTATAGTCATAAATGGTAGTGAAATCAAGATAAATACCAATTAGCATTTTTTTTAACTCAACTATTTACATGTAGATGTATCTTATCTGTGGAGAATTATCTAATTCAGGAATGTGGGCAATAATGATTTGTGAATTGTATGAATTCTCTGTGGATTAGACAAATCTGCATGCATTTATTCAGGGAGTAAAATATATTGCAATTTGCCTCATTTGCAAAGCATTTCCCTATCGCTTATGAAAAGTTAATTATACAGAAACAAACATGGGAATGGAGAAACTGAACCTGATACTTCAGGAAAAGAAGTGATTGCTTGATTAAGGTACTTATTATTTCTTGTAATACTGCATATAAAATGTAAATACTTAATCCAAGCACTTATTAAATGTTAACTACCTATTCAGTTCATGGGGTTCCAAACCATAAACTAGTGTTGCTGGTATGGTCAATGATCCTATTTTTTTATATGGTGGTAATTAAAATAAAGCAGGTATCACATATATACTGTATTTTAAGCACACTAAATGTATAGTACATTGTTTGTATCCCATAAAGTGTGTATTAATTGATTTGTGTAGAAGATTTAGCATCTAAAAACTATGATCTATATACAGTATACAGTATTTGACAACTGATCAATCCTGATGACGGTCTATCTCATTACTTGAGACCCTTAAAATGGCAGGATAGTACAAATACTTACCAAATTATCCCTTTTTGGAAAATAGACAGTCCGAGGTATTTAGTAAGAGACATGGTGAGTTTTTTGAAGTTGTAATTTTTTTGTCACAATTTTTTGGAAAATAAAGAATGTAAAATAAAATTTAGGTTTTTACCAAATTCTTTTTTTACCATGTGTTACCAGTGCAGTACAGTGTAATTATATGACTAGTATGAGGGTGATCATGGATACTGAATGGTGACAGTATTTAAAAAAAAAAAATCCTACTTTAAAAAAAAAAAACAAAATTTAACTTTTTTTTTTTACTGTTTATTTACATACTTTCTTCAGAGTAGTTTAGTGTCACCATAGTGACACTTTTACATTTAGATTGCTGTTACAGTGACGATCACTGTAACAGCAATGTTTTTAACTGTTATGAATAGGTTACATTCACAACAGCTGTGATTTACTATTGTGTGCTGTGATTGGCTCACAGCTATCACATGGTGCAGGGTGCTGTAATTACTGGGCTAATCATAGAATCACTAAAGGAATCACAGCTTTTATGAATGGAATTCATTCATAGCAGCTTTATTGACATTGTGATCATGTGATTGCATAGCGGCTGGGTACCGGGAGCCACAATCCACTGTGTCCCTGTCAGGGCTGGGCTTTTAGCAGTTCTCTTCTCTGTGCTCTGGCTGCTCAGCTGTCAGTTAATTACCAGCCACTCATTGTTTCCACAATGACTCACCTGTTTATCATTTCCTGCCTCATCAATCCAGCCTACAGCCAGCCCCTTCTGGCTATTTAACCTTGTTAAACTTGTTATACCTTGTTCATTCCTTTTGTGCCTTCACATAGTCAAACATATCCCAAGTGTCTCTGCGGTTCCTGTTAAAGACTTCTCCTGGCTATAAAGAATAGGATAACAGATTGATAATTTCATATTGCTCCCAATCCTCCTCTCTTTGGGCGTCGGGCAAAACTACTTTGGGGGCTGAACCAATAGTTTTAAGGGTGTGGTGACCGGTGCTCTTTTTGGATCTGTGTTAGTGTTGTACAAAAAATGGGTGCTCTGCATACATCTGGTTGTGCAATAGAAGCAGTGGCACCAAGTTCACTCGCCTTCTGATTCCTCGAGGTGACCGATTGTGAAAGCGTGGAATCATAATAGGCACCATAGGCACTGATGTAATAGGCACCATCAACCAATAGATAAAATCTGCAGTGAAAAAGCACCACTGCTGACCTATCGATTGGTCGATACCAGTCCGTGTTGTTTAATAGATGGGTGCACATTCATTCATAATAGTCATTGTCCATAAGGACAATGTTACCCCCCGTATCTGAAGATTTGATGGTGATCGAATAGTTGTTGACTTATTGCTGTAATGCTTGCATTTAATTAAAAGTTAGGCGTATTAGTGGTTGTGGTATCAATCTTTAACTTTTGGATTTCCTGACATGTTTCTTGTAGGAAGGTTGCTACACCATGGTTGAAACTAGGAAGGATAAATATTGGATTGTTTTTTAAGGTTTGATGTTGTTATTGCTGAAGTAGTAGGCATTGAATCCCTGCTGAACCAGGCAGAGTGGAGTCTGCCTGGTTCAGCAGGGATTCAAAATCAATTCTATCAATGAGATCCATATTCTCATTCTCTTCCAACAAGGAAATTAGGTCGTTTAGGGCTTGTCGTTCACTAAATGTACGTATACCATCGTAATTTGCAGATTGTTTATTATATAGGCTTTTCAAAAGCAGTCTACGTGTTGTAGCAGAGTGTCCCAGAGAGAGCCAGGAAAAGTCCTGTTCGGGGTTTATACATCACCCAGGCATCTCTCCTATACCTTTAGGGATCTCTGACCCATGATCCAGTTCGGATCTTGGCCCTCTTCACCAGGCCAATTTAATCTCACCTGAGACAAACAGCAGTGCTCTCTCAGCCTGGGAACACAAGACAACGTTTTGTCTATGAGAGCGGAAGGTCAGTAAAACTACCTGTGTCTGTCTTTGGAAGCTGACAAGCTGTAGGCTTGCTCAGTCTGGGTTAGTTAGGGACTACATTGTGTGTAGTAAGTGCTGGGACACGGCTAGGATTTTGTTTATTATTAGTATTCCTGTTTGTTTTCCTTAAAGCACTGTACAGCACCTGTTTATAAACGTGTATATAGCACCAATAAACACTGCACTGTTTGTCACTACATCAGAGGATTTGGTATCTGTGCCTTAAAGACTGCTCATCCCAGGGGGTTTTGCACCCGCTACCTGTTCCCCAGCTTACAGTGTGAATAAGTGCAATTTGTCTAAGGAGCATGCTGGGCAAAAAGTGAGCCCCTTGGACAATACACTAATTTCCTCCAGAGTGAGTATGTGAGAGGATAAATGAACAATGTTCAATTGATTGTGGTGTTCCCTGCCTGGCTTGGTATGTATACTTTGTGAGGACCATGATTCCCCTGAGTCTTTATTGAAAAAATCAGTGGGATCTTAGGTGCAGTGGAGGATGGTGAGCGTGGTAGATTCGGCTCCCGTGGATACCAGTGAGTGTACTCTGGATATTTCACTTTGTGTCTGGGACTGAATCTCTCCTGGTGTATCAGGGGGATTCAGAGAGGAGAGTTCAGTGAGACATTTTTTGGAAGATGTGGTTGTGGGACCGTCCCCATGCTGGAGTCTTTTGGGTCGCCTTGTATGTTTAGCTGATTTGGATGTCAAATTAGAAAAGACAAAAGATGAATTGTTGGATGTGCTTTGGCAGAACCTAAATTAAGTTGTTCACCCCTAGGTGTGGGCCTTGGATGCCACCTATAAGCTTTTTCATCCTGGAATGTCTGTTTATCCTGCAGGCATTTTTTCTCTTTTTTAACCACTTAAGCCCCTCAGGATTTGGCTGCTCAAAGACCAGGGCCTATTTTGTGATTCGGCACTGCGTAACTTTAACGGACAATTGCGCGGTCGTGCGATGCTGTACCCAAATTAAATTTACATACTTTTTCTCCCACAAACAGTGCTTACTTTTGGCGGTATTTGATCACCTGTGCAATTTTTTCTTTTTGCTCTATAAACAAAAAAAGAGCAACAGTTTTGAAAAAATAACAATATTTTTCACATATTTTTATATGAAATTCCCCCCCAAAAAATGTAAAAATCGAAATTTTTAAATATTTTAGGCCAATTTGTTTTCTGCTACATATTTTTGGTGAAAAAAATCACAATAAGCGTATTTTGATTGGTTTGCGCAAAAGTTATTGCATTTACTAACTACGGGAAAGATTTATGTCATTTTTATTGTTTTTTTTTAAACTAGTAATGGCGGCAATCTATGATTTTTTTTGCAGGACTGCGACATTGCGGTGGACAGATCAGACCCTTGACTGACATTTTTGACACTTTTGGGGGTACCAGTGTCATTACTACAGTAATCAGTGCTATAAATATGCACTGTTACTATAAAAATGACACTGGCAGGGAAGGGGTTAACTTCATTGGTGATCAAGGGGTTAAATGTATCCCTATGGGCGAGTTTCTAACTGTGGGGGGGGCGTGGCTAGTGATGTAACCACAAGACATACGATCCTACATAGAAGGATCATACAGTCTCTGCAGTTATTTCAGGGAGAATGACAGGCGGCTTTGTTTACATCAGCCGCCTGCCTTTCTCCCTCTCCAGCGGAAGATCGCCGGTCACTTTTGCAGTCATGTTACTGAACGAGCGAGGGCGGGAGCACGCCTCCGGTGGCGCGCGCTCGCCCCCTAGAGGCTCGTGGTAAAGCGACGTAGTACTACGTCACTTTTAGAAACAGAGAAGAAGCTCCCCCATGGGACTTTAAAGGCAGCATACAGTAGAGAGGTAGAAAAGGTCGGGGAAGAGGTAGCTCCCCAGTGTCTAGGGATGCAAAGTCTACCTCTTCCCCGACCATTAAAGAATGGTCCACACAGATTGAGAAACTCTCTGAGATGGAGGAACTAGTCGCAATATCTCATGACACTCCCACCAAATATGCTAAAACCTGGAATCCATGGATAAACCACTATTACTTACTCCCAAATAATGAGCTCATCTACACTGGAATGAAACATGAATGACATACACATCAATAAGTGCCTAATAACCACTTCGAATACAACTCATTACATAAAGTCCACCTCTTCTCCTGCCCTTTACCCATTCCCTTTTTCTCCTGTTCCTACCCTACCTCCCCTCTATGGGAGACCAAATGCTGGATATTCGCCTCCCACACTTGAAACTGTAAATGCACCATTTTGCCTATGAGAAGTTTTTTTTTTTTCGTCCAATGTCCTCATATCATATTATGTTGAGATACATTACTTTCCTCATTTTTGTTTTACTCAACTTTGTTTGAAGACTTAGTACTGTTGTATTCTCAGTATACATTGATATGTATCACATTTAATCTTGTGTACCCTGTTTGGTTAAAAAATCTATTTTACGTTTTGTATTTGACCCTTTTTCTTTATGTTCTTGAACCACCGGGAATGTTGATCGGACTGGTTTAATTGTTGTAAAATGTGTTTTTCCTATGCTCACTTTTTAATAAAGCTTTTTGGAAAAACAAAAAGTCAAAAAAGTTTATGAAGTACAAAACATAAAAAGTGATAAACATCACAGTACAGTTAAGAACAATGAGTAAGTCACACAATATATGCAATGCTAGTAACATCCACTTAGAGGTCGGAACCCAACTGGATCTCAAAGTGAGGAGACCCACGAGAATAGAGGGTTCACGACAAATCCCAACATGTTTCAAAATTTAGCATTCTTTCTTCACTGGGGAGTGGGATGAAAGCACAATACTTTAATCTAAAAACATAATAACATATACATTAATATTCATAGTATTTAAATAGTATATTGACATTTATAGGTACATTCACTAGGTGTCATGAAAAAACATATACTCACATTGTATGGTAATGCTCAATGGTAAATGGCATACACCTGATTAGAACGTGCCCCTTCACATACAAAATTTACCAAGGCCATCCAGAAAACTGGGGCGTATAATGAACTATAGGAAGTGAGTGGTAGCCGGGTGCAAATCTGAGGACCACACATGAGGGTTAGCAAAGATCAAGAAGGCGCGGGGACCATTCCTAATGTAATAAGTAGGATATATATATATATATATACAGTATATGTGTTGAAAAAGTGAAGGAGGGCCTATGTCATACTTAGCTCAAAACATCTACACAGGAAGGCGGGGGAAGAGAAATAGGAGGCCCATAAGTGACATGCCTGAAGCATATCAGCATTAAGGAGTAGTGATGGACGAACATCGGCTGGGGCGGTTCGCGAACGTCAGCCGCGCAAAATTTCACAAAAGTCCGTGAACCGCAAGTTCGCGGCGGGCCCCATTGACTTTAATGGGAGGCAAACTTTTAAAAACCTTTAGGTCATATTTGCAGCCACAAAAGACGTACTAGCTGTGCACAAATAGCCCCAGCACATGGACAATGTCATAACAGAAGTATTGCAATTGGAAAAGTTGCCATAATTTTTTTTTTTTTTTTTTACAGCAATTTTTTTTTTTTTTTCTCATAAATCAGCCAGAACTGACAGCAGCCGGTAAATACATGTCTAATACATATAGGGTCCATTAACACATCTGTGAAATGGGTCTGCATCCATTCCACAATTTGGCGGAACCTTTACAGACCCATTGTTTTTAATTTCCAGTCTGAAAATTAGGCATTTACAGGATAAAGAAGTAAGTGTCGGCCATTCCAGGCCCCAAAAATTAGCCCACGTGCGTTTACCTGACAGCTAAGAACGTAGTATTCTGTGGTTGAAGGTGCATTAGGCACATTCACAGGTTACAGAAGTAAGTGTCGGCCAGTATTGGCCCCAAAAATTAGCCCACATGGGTTTAACTGACAGCAAAGAACGTAGTATTTGGTGGCTGGAGGTACATTAGGCGTTCACAGGATACAGAAGTAAGTGTCGGCCTGTATAGGCTACAAAAATTAGGTCACATGGTTTGAACTGACAGCAAAGAAAGTAGTGTATTTGATGGCTAGAGGTACGTTAGGCATTCACACAGTATACAGAAGTAAGTGTCGGCCTGTATAGGCTGCAAAAATTTTCTCACATGGGTTTAACTGACAGCAAAGAACGTAGTGTATTTGATGGCTGGAGGTACAGTATGCATTCACAGTATACAGAAGTAAGTGTCGGCCTGTATAGGCTCCAAAAATGAGCTCACATGGGTTAAACTGACAGCAAAGAACATAGTATTTGATGGCTAGAGGTACATTAGGCATTCACACAGTATACAGAAGTAAGTGTCGGCCTGTATAGGCTCCAAAAATTAGCTCACATGGGTTGAACTGACAGCAAAGAAAGTAGTGTATTTGATGGCTAGAGGTACAGTAGGCATTAACAGTATACAGAAGTAAATGTCGGCCTGTGTAGGCTCCAAAAATTAGCTCACATGGGTTGAACTGACAGCAAAGAACCTAGTATTTGATGGCTAGAGGTACATTAGGCATTCACACAGTATACAGAAGTAAGTTTCGGCCTTTATAGGCTGCAAAAATTAGCTCGCATGGGTTTAACTGACAGCAAAGAACGTAGTATTTGATGGCTAGAGGTACATTAGGCGTTCACAGGATACAGACGTAAGTGTCGGCCTGTATAGGCCCCAAAAATTAGCCCACATGGGTTTAACTGACAGCAAAGAACGTAGTATTTGATGGCTAGAGGTACATTAGGCATTCACACAGTATACAGAAGTAAGTGTCGGCCTGTATAGGCTGCAAAATTAGCTCACATGGGTTTAACTGACAGCAAAGAACGTAGTATTTGATGGCTAGAGGTACATTAGGCATTCACACTGTATACAGAAGTAAGTGTCAGCCTGTATAGGCTCCAAAAATTAGCTCACATGGGTTTAACTGACAGCAAAGAACGTAGTATTTGATGGCTAGAGGTACATTAGATGTTCACAGAATACAGAACTAAGTGTCGGCCTGTATAAGCCCCAAAAATTAGCCCACATGGGTTGAACTGACAGCAAAGAACGTAGTATTTGATGGCTAGAGGTACATTAGGCATTCACACAGTATACAGAAGTAAGTGTCGGCCTGTATAGGCTGCAAAATTAGCTCACATGGGTTTAACTGACAGCAAAGAACGTAGTATTTGATGGCTAGAGGTACATTAAGCATTCACACAGTATACAGAAGTAAGTGTCGGCCTGTATAGGCTCCAAAAATTAGCTCACATGGGTTTAACTGACAGCAAAGAACGTAGTGTATTTTATGGCTGGAGGTACAGTATGCATTCACAGTATACAGAAGTAAGTGTCGGCCTGTATAGGCTCCAAAAATTAGCTCACATGGGTTGAACTGACAGCAAAGAACGTAGTGTATTTGATGGCTGGAGGTACAGTAGGCATTCACAGTATACAGAAGTAAGTGTCGGCCTGTATAGACTCCAAAAATGAGCTCACATGGGTTGAACTGACAGCAAAGAACATAGTATTTGATGGCTAGAGGTACATTAGGCATTCACACAGTATACAGAAGTAAGTGTCGGCCTGTATAGGCTCCAAAAATTAGCTCACATGGGTTGAACTGACAGCAAAGAATGTAGTATTTGATGGCTGGAGGTACATTAGGCATTCACACAGTATACAGAAGTAAGTGTCGGCGTGTATAGGCTCCAAAAATTAGCTCGCATGGGTTTAACTGACAGCAAAGAACGTAGTATTTGATGGCTAGAGGTACATTAGGCGTTCACAGGATACAGACGTAAGTGTCGGTCTGTATAGGCCCCAAAAATTAGCCCACATGGGTTTAACTGACAGCAAAGAACGTAGTATTTGATGGCTAGAGGTACATTAGGCATTCACACAGTATACAGAAGTAAGTGTCGGCCTGTATAGGCCCCGAAAATTAGCCATTCAATGGTCATGAAACGCCTTTTATGCCGCTTTATTTAGCGAAGACAAGGACCAGGAATTGCTGTAGGTAGATGGCGGTCTGGCAGATATTTGTGGCCTGTGATGAGGAATTTAAATGAAACATGGTCTAATGGTCACATGTGTTGAATTGCTCAGAGATCCATGCCTCATTAATTTTTATAAATGTGAGGTAGTCTACACTGTCATTAGCTAGGCGAGTGCGCTTATCGGTCACGATCCCCCTGCTGCGCTGAACGTCCTTACGTACAGGACACTGGAGGTCTAGCCTGCCCACCCAGTAGTCCAGGGGTTCATCACTCCTCAGAGCGTCCATATAGGCCGTTAACCTGATGTAGTCGGACACCTGTCGGACACCTTTTTTTTACGCTCCAACATTTGAGCCACAGAAGCCTGCCTTTTTCCAGAACAACGTGACGACGGCATCATGGAAGGTGGAGTGTTGGACAACTGTGAGGAGACAGGAGAAGGAGAAGAGGCTGGATGGTGAGAGCCTGGAGTGTGGCTTTGTGGGTTCTGACGGTGTTGATCCCACTGGGCTCGGTGATGGGATTTCAGGTGCCTTCTTAAGGCAGTGGTCCCTAAGTTAGTGTTGGGCGACTTATGCGTTGACTGCAAAGGCTGCAGATGGCAACACTGTTGTCAGCAACGGACACATTAAAAAAGCCCACACTGCGGAGCCATGTGCCGGCGTCCTGGGAGCGCCAGATGTGACTGTACATGGTTGATGGCTCGCTCCTGATACATTTGCAGTCTGCTTTGTACCTCTTGTGCAATGAAAGTTCTGCCTACCTCTCCTCCCTATCTGCCGGTCCGCCAGTCCACCAGTTCTACAAATAATTGGCCACTAACTGTCGTCACTGTGTGTAGCACAGTTAACACAGCAAAAGAGGCCAATTTTTTGCAGGACTAAAATACAATCTTAGAAAATGATACTGTTAAATAACACCCCACTTCAATATGTGGTATTGGGGGGCCACTGGTCTATCACACCAGTTGTTCATAAAATTGGCCAGTGAGTTTGGCACTGTGTGTACCAGACTTAACTCAGCAAAAGAGGCAATATTATTGCAGGACAGAAATACACTTGTAAAAGTATAGTCAGATAACACCCCACTATGTGGTATTGGTGGGCCACAGGTTTATTAGACCAGTTCTACAAATAATTGGCCAGTAACTGTTGTCACTGTGTGTAGCACTGTTTACACAGCAAGAGGCCAAATTTTTGCAGGACTAAAATACACTCTTAGAAATGTATACTGTTAAATAACACCCCACTTCAATATGTGGTATTGGGGGGCCACAGGTTTATTACACCAGTTCTACAAATAATTGGCCAGTAACTGTTGTCACTGTGTGTAGCACTGTTTACACAGCAAGTGGCCAAATTTTTGCAGGACTAAAATTAACTCTTACTGTTACTGTTAATTAACACCCCACTTCAATATGTGGTATTGGGGGGGCCACTGGTCTATCACAGCAGTTCAAAAAAATTGGCCAGTGAGTTTGGCACTGTGTATCAGACTTAACTCAGCAAAAGAGGCAATATTGTTGCAGGACACAAATAAACATGTAAAAGTACACTCAGATAACACCCCACTTCAATATGTGGTATTGGGGGGGCCATTGGTCTATCACACCAGTTATAATACATTATAAGTGCTTTTGTCACTGTGTGTAGTATTGCTGCAGAAACGCTCAGTCACCACCACACCTGTCACAATGCTGCACAGTGCACAATAATACTACTAATCCACTATAATATGCTATCTACAAAGTATATTATACTGTGGATTACCCCCCTCCCCCACCCACCCCCCTTTTTAGTGCACTGCACAGCAATACCAAAAAATTTGCAGCCCTTTTATATGTGGACATTAACAGAGCGATTTGTGTCACTGCTGCCTAGGGATGATCGAACTTTTGAAAAGTTCGGTTCGACCAGAACACCCAAACTTCCCGAAAGTTTGGTTCGGATTCCAGAACCCCATTGAAATCAATGGGATCCGAACTTCTGGAATCAAAAAACACAATTTTAAAGCCCTAAAACCCAATAAATGCCCCTAAAAAGTGCCTAGGGTTCTGGGTCATGCCCCAGGGACTATTAATTACACAAAAAAAGTTCTTAAAAATTGTCGTTTTTGATAGAGAGCCAATTATTGAAAACATTATTAAAAAAAAGAAAATGAGATTTCTTTGGATTTGGTGTCTGGGGTGTCTAAAAAGTGTACCTGTGAAGTTTCAGCTCTGTAGCATGTCCAGAACCAGAAAAGAAAGATAATTTTTCTTAGAATTTTTAGTAGCGCAGGGATGGTGTTCCGCCCCTTTCACACCTGGGTGTTTCTTGGGCGTTTTTTATGTGTGTCTTTGGAGGCAGGCATGACATCTGAACTTCTGTATAGGGGTATATATATATATATATATGTGTGTGTGTGTGTGTGTGTGTGTGTGTGTGTGTGTGTGTGTGTGTGTGTGTGTGTGTGTGTATATATATATATATATATATATATATATATATATATATATATATATATATATATATATTGTGACGGATTAGCTCGGTGGCGGGTGTGGATGACCCCTTGGGGGGTGCGTTTTCCCAGAGAGGTAGCCGACAAGTGCTTGCAAACAAACAGTGTGGTTTATTAAATGGTGTTTTCTTCACCAGGCTGTATGCAGCAAAACATCCAAAATAAAATAAAACAGAAAATAAATCCTTGCCTCTGTGGGCGGCTACCTTCTCACAACTGGAACCTGCCTAAGTGTCTGTCTCCAACCTACCGTCGGGCAGACTTCCTTGTCCTACAGCGGACACTCAATAGTCCTTTTATAATAGCTTCACAGGGCAACACAGTCCTTTTGTTTCTTTCACATCAACAGTTCGTCTTCTCACCTTTGAGACGTATTCACCCTTGGTTACCGTCCCGGGCACACATCACTCCGGGGGGTCTTCTCCCAGGCCCACACATCCTGTCGGGAGGCACACGCTGACTGTCCTCCTGCTCCCAGCCCACATGGCTTCAGGACACAGCTTCTGGAGGCAGCAAACAATAGGACTTTCTCTGAACAAATTATAGAGCCTTAACTCCCTCATTCTGAACAGGTGAAGGCCTTTCAACTTCCTGCTGGCTAGCTCTGTAGCCAACACCCTAAATTAATTAATGGACTTTCTAAATCAGGTGGAAATGTATCTCCTTCCTGTGACTACATTCCCAGATTTAGCTGACTTCCTGTCACATACCCCCCCCTCTTGTTTCAACCCTAGGGTTGGGACACATATTTCCAGGCACGCATGTGTCAGGCACTGCTGACTCACTGATAAGCCTCCTATTATCCTCAAGCTTCCGGATGAAACTGTTTTGTCATCTTCATTGACGGATTTCTCATAAATGCCACACAGTTTGTCTCTCATCTCATATACACATTCTTCAACTGCATTTTTGGCATCATTTTGCTCCTTCTCGTTTCTGTCATCTTCATTGACAGCTTTCTCATAAATGTCAGACAGCTTGTCCCTCATAACCGTCTGTCCAATCCACCATGGAGGTCCGTGATCCATAGGCAACTCAATTGGGCTAGTCTTAATGTCTTCAACATTCTTAAGACGCCTCTCTCTGCAATCCATAAATGTTTTCCACAAAACTTTGAGAACCTTTGCTTCACTAAGCTTTGTTCCAAGTAGGGACTCTTGACATCCCTCTGTGACTTGAGTTGCCTCTCCATACATCTGTACACAATCATTGACTTTTTGTTGTAAAAGGGAATGATCTTCCTTCTTGAGCTTTGCTTGCTCTAAGATGCTGTGCAGAGGATTTTCCAATTGAGACAACAGGCTGTCACACATTTCTTCAAAGTGACCCCTGTTCCTTTTCCCAGAGATATCAATATCATTCACCAAACATTTCATATTCATAGGCAGATCTGAAGCATTTGCACTCATCAACTTCTTAAACTTTTCGCCCTCCTGAGCGAGTCGCAGTAAAGGCCTACTATTTGATTTGATATTCAGTTTATATTTCTTGCCAAACTCTTCACAGAAGAAGCCAACCAGAACATCATCAACTTTCCTTCCACCAACATATGGGTCAAAGGCAACAACACAGTTGAACCCAGCGATCTGGGTGGTATCCATTATAGACCTCCTCTCTGCATCAGTGAAGAAGCATGGAACTGCAACACATTCTTTTACAGGTTTCTTCAATGCACTTTCTGCTGAACTATTTGACCGCTCAAAGTCACCTAGTTCCTTTTCTCTATCTGAATTCCACATGGAATGCATCTCAAGATCACGATCAAACTTCTGCCACTTATCTTTTACCAGTTCCATTTTGGAAACACTCCCTGAAAGGCACTTATTCATTTGCTTCACGTTTTCACCAACAGACTTAGTTTTCTCCACTAGGTGGCGTTTGCTTTTTTCTCCCAGATTTATATCACTTGCTTTAGTTTTCTCCGCTTTAGTCTTCTCTACTAGGTTTTCAGCCTGAACTGAGAAATTATCACATTTCTTACACAGCTCCTTTGTTTGCTGAAGTTCTAATGATACATTTTCCAATGCTTGAAGTTTTTGAAGGAACGGTTTATTCCAAAGGGGTGATTCAAGCCACATGTCATCACATTTCTGAGGCTCACTCAGGACAGACCCCAAAACACTGATCCTTTTAAAAACTGCATCAGGCACACTATCCCCTCTTTGGGACAGATCCTCTGTTGCCTGGAATTCCTCTTCCAGTTCCTGCAACGGAATCTTCATCTCTTCTACTTGCTGTTCTAAGGCTCGCTTAGACTTTTCTAGCTCCTGAACGCTTTTCACAACATCATCCTTGGAGCTGACCAATTCTTCCATTTCTGTACGCAGCTGTTTAACACTTTCTAGTTCAGCCTTACACTCTAGAGCTTCCTCCAAAGAGCGAGCCAAGAACAGGGCTTTGCTCTCGTTATCACGCACCTCCGTTTCTGCACGTGCGCGTTCTTCTGCATATTTTGCAGACACATTCTTCTCTTCACCAAGCATCTGATCAAACTTCTTTTTCACATCTTCAACACACTGTAATGAACCAACGCTTTCTTCCATGCGTTTTTTCATAACCGCTATCTGAGCTTGCAATGTTGCGACTTGCTCTGATAGGTTTTTCTTTGCTTCCGCCTCCTCTTTTAATTGTTCCAGGAAGCCATTTTTCTCATCTTCCATTTGTTTGAGCTTTGTGCTAAAACTCAGCCTTTGACACCTCTCTTCCTGTAAGAGTTCCTGCGTGTCTTGCAGCTGCGATTCCAAGATAGAAAAATCTTCCGCAATTTCTCTAGATTTGCTGTCTGCTTGAGAAAGCTGATTTGTAACATTGTCCAACTCAACCTGCAGTCGGTTTGCCTTCTCTGACAGCTTAGCACACAATCGGTCACCTTCTGACACCTTGACTTGCGATTCCAGAAGCTGTGCCTCTACTTTTTCCCTCTTATGTTCACAATCTTCTTTTCCCTGCATAAGAGCCTTCACCTCATTGGCTAGCATCTGGGAATAAGAATGTAATTCTGCCACACAGGCTTCTTTCTCCTTTAACTGCTGCTGGACACGTTGGGCTTCCCCTTTCCAACTTTCACAGTCCGCACGCCATTCATCTACCACATTGCTTAAAGTAGTGAGCTCATACACAGTACTCAGTAATTTAGCCTCTCTTTCACTTTTCTCTTTGTCGCTGAGAGACAATGTCGCTTCCAGAGCAACATTCTGTTCCTGCGACTCCTGCAGGTCTATTTTTGTAGCTCCCAAAGACTGAAGACTTTTTTCCAGCTGATTACGCAACTCCAACATATCAGCCATACTTTGCTTCTGCAAAGTCTGAATTTCACTTTCCTTTTCCATGAGGATGGTATCTTTCTCCATTATAGTCTCTCTGCGTTTTTGCAACTCGACCAAAAGAAGAGCAGTGGATTCTTCCCACTGTGACACATGAGACTTGAGTAGTTCATTTGTTTCCTGCAAGTTTCTATGCTCCATTTTAAGCAATTCCAAGGCTTGTTCCTTTTCTTCCATTTTCCGTTGCAAGGCATCCAACTCAGCCCTGCACACATACTCGGTTTCTTCCAAACCGATGGCCTCCTTTGGCTGCTGGCGTCTCTGTTTCCAGCCTGCCATGCTCTCTTGATGAGCCTTTTGTTGAGCTGCAAAGCTCTGCTGAAAATCCGCATTTGCCTGCTGTTGAGCTGCATTTGCTTGCTGTTTCAGCATCTCCCCCATTTTGGGTTTACTTTTCATCTGAGCACACTGCGTCTCCATAGCAGTTTCATCAGTGTTGCTAGGGACAACAACCTTCCTCTTTAGTAGACTCTCTTTAGGCATGGATGGGGCTGGTTCAGACGGTAACATCCCCTCCATCCATAGAATCCGGTCTCTCATTTCATCTATCTTTGCATTCTTCAGGCGTTTTGAATGCCCCATCTTCAATAACTCCACAAACAAATTTTTCACAGTCCAGCAAAAAAATTTTCAGACCACATGTAGTTTTTTCTCTCTCTTGCAGGATCTCTTTTCCTGCGCACACAGTTTGTGCAGTCACTTGCACCAGACACAACAAAGTTCATCAAATAATTTTGAGACCGCTGTCTCTTTAAAACACTTTTTTTTTTTTTCTGTCAGGATCTTCTCTCCTGCACACATAGATTGTGCAATCTCATGCACCAGATAAAGTTCATCAAACATTTGCACTTCCTTGCAGGGATCTCTGCTTATGCCCACTGCATACCTCCACCATATGTGAGGGATTAGCTCGGTGGCGGGTGTGGATGACCCCTTGGGGGGTGCGTTTTCCCAGAGAGGTAGCCGACAAGTGCTTGCAAACAAACAGTGTGGTTTATTAAATGGTGTTTTCTTCACCAGGCTGTATGCAGCAAAACATCCAAAATAAAATAAAACAGAAAATAAATCCTTGCCTCTGTGGGCGGCTACCTTCTCACAACTGGAACCTGCCTAAGTGTCTGTCTCCAACCTACCGTCGGGCAGACTTCCTTGTCCTACAGCGGACACTCAATAGTCCTTTTATAATAGCTTCACAGGGCAACACAGTCCTTTTGTTTCTTTCACATCAACAGTTCGTCTTCTCACCTTTGAGACGTATTCACCCTTGGTTACCGTCCCGGGCACACATCACTCCGGGGGGTCTTCTCCCAGGCCCACACATCCTGTCGGGAGGCACACGCTGACTGTCCTCCTGCTCCCAGCCCACATGGCTTCAGGACACAGCTTCTGGAGGCAGCAAACAATAGGACTTTCTCTGAACAAATTATAGAGCCTTAACTCCCTCATTCTGAACAGGTGAAGGCCTTTCAACTTCCTGCTGGCTAGCTCTGTAGCCAACACCCTAAATTAATTAATGGACTTTCTAAATCAGGTGGAAATGTATCTCCTTCCTGTGACTACATTCCCAGATTTAGCTGACTTCCTGTCACAATATATATATATGTATATGTGTATGTACATATATATATATATATATATATATATATATATATATATATATATTTATATATACATATATATATATATATATATATATATATATATATATAGAATCATAAAACAGAATTTTGAAGCCCTAAAACCCAATAAATGCCCCTAAAAAGTGCCTAGGGCTCTGGGTTATGCCCCGAGACTATTTTTCACACAAAAAAAGTTCTTAATAATTGTCGTTTTTGATAAAGAGACAATTATTGAAAAAATGACTGAAAAAAAAAAATGAGATTTCTTTGGATTTAGTGTCTGGGGGTCTAAAAAGTGTACCTGTGAAGTTTCAGCTCTGTAGCATGTCCAGAACCAGAAAAAAAAAAAAATTCTTAGAAATTTTAGTAGCGCAGGGATGGGGTTCCGCTTCTTTCACACCTATATGTGTGTATGTGTATATATATATATATATATATATATATATATATATATATATGTGTGTGTGTGTGTGTATATATATACCCCTATACAGAAGTTCAGATGTCATGCCTGCCTCCAAAGTCGCCCAAAAAACGCCCAATAAACGCCTGAAACAAAAACGCCCAGGTATGAAAGGAGCGGAACCCCATCCCTGCGCTACTAAAAATTCTAAAAGAAATTATCTTTTTTTTTCTGGTTCTGGACATGCTACAGAGCTGAAACTTCACAGGTACACTTTTTTAGACCCCCCCCAGACACTAAATCCAAAGAAATCTCTTTTTTTTTTTTCAATAATTTTTTCAATAATTGGCTCTCTATCAAAAACGACAATTTTTAAGAACTTTTTTTGTGTGAAAAATAGTCCCTGGGGCATGACCCAGAAACCTAGGCACTTTTTAGGGGCATTTATTGGGTTTTAGGGCATCAAAATGGTGTTTTTTGATTCCATATACAGTTTATATATATATATATATATATATATATATATATATATATATATATATCTACATTACGGTCACCCTGATTTGAAAGAGTTCGGTCACCCTGGCATAGCAGAGTCAGCTCACCCTAAACTTCATTACGGTCACCCTGACATGGAAGGGTTCGGTCACCCTGGCATAGCAGAGTCAGTTCCCCCTAAACTACACTACGGTCACCCTGACACTTAACACTTTCCCTACAGAAACTAGATTATTGAATCTAACTATAGTGGTATATAGTACCCTAACTACACTGCATATCCCTTTCCTCACACTAATAATTGCAAAATGACACTGGAGCAGCAGGAGTAACAGAAATGCTTCCACTCTATTGCACAGCCTCTCTATTACAGTGCTAGAGATTTGGCGGGGCTATGTTATATACTGGGTGGCGTATGGGGGGCGTATTCACTCCTGATTGGCCTCTGGACCCCCTAGTCACTCCAATCTGCTTTTACTGATGTTTCAGAGCCAATCACGGGCTTTTAAAGCCCAGTTCCTGTCCCATTGCATTTTGGGTGGTTATGGTGGCCGAATTCCGAACTTTTACCGCAAAAAGTTCGGAATTCGGCTGAATTTCGAACAGCCAATGTTCGGGTCAAACCGATGGTCGACCCGAACCATTCGATCATCCCTAATCTCTAACTGCCCCTAAAGCACAGACTGGATACCTGGCCATATACTGAAGAGACTGTAATAGACCTATACTGACATTGCAGCCCTTTAAATGACTTTTGTGGACATTAACAGAGTGATTTGTGTCACTGCTGACGATCTCTAACTGACCCTAAAGCACAGACTGGATACCTGACCCTATACTGAAGAGACTGTAATAGACCTATACTGACATTGCAGCCCTTTAAACGACTTTTGTGGACATTAACAGAGCGATTTGTGTCACTGCAGATGACGATCTCTAACTGCCCCTAAAGCACAGACTGTATACCTGACCCTATACTGAAGAGAGACTGGACCTATACCGAAATACCAGCCCTGAAAAGGACTTTTGGGGATCTTCACAGAGCTATTTGTGTCTAGCAAACTCTCCCTCATGAGCACAGCAGACCTCTCCCTACACTGGCAAAAAGTGGAATGTGAAATGGCCGACAGCTCAGGTCTATTTATAGGGTAGGGGGCATGTCCATGTGCTGAAATGTTTCAATTGGCTGTCCCGTTCCACCTGACGGCTGTGTCATGGGTCAAAGTTCTCCCCAATGTAAAATAATATGGCCGCCGCAAACGACGCCATGTGTTCGCAAAATTGGCGGGTAGCGAACAAGCAAAATTTGCCGCGAACCGACCGCCGGGCGTACCGCAAGGCCATCTCTATTAAGAGGTAATAATAGGTACTTACATTCAGTCATTGACTATGCCAGAAAGGAGGTACAATGGTTCACAGGTCTAACCTGTGACCAAGCCTTCTATATATGTATTAGTTAAATGGTTAGGTGTAAAATAGGGAAGGGAATTGTGGCGGGGCGAAGTGCACCTGGTGTACTACAGTAGAAACCAGGCACAGTGTCAGTCTCAACCTTGAGAACAGCATGCTAATGAGCCTCCACCGCTGGTGGACAATTGGACCACACTGCCGAGATTTCCTCCAGTTCCGCATAAATATCCAGAGTCATGGGAGGAGGAGCGCATGCGCAAACCGGAGGAGTCGGTTGGCTAAGCGAACCCTGCAGCCCCAATAACAGGCCCGAAGCGTACAGACCATGCCAAGGGCCTTAGCAAGCTGGGGAATGCCCACAATAGGCCACAGCGGCACTCAGCAGCCACAGAGAAAAGGATGGAAGGGGGCACGTTAATAACAAGCATAAAACACAGTGAAATAGTGAAACTGAGTCTGTCACCCAGGATTGCACACATCATTGGAATTTAGGGGAAAAGTCCGCAAACCGGATGAAAAAGCATATGATGGTGAACAGGCATAAAAATAGTCCCAGGAGGGTTTTTCAGAGCCGGAGGGGAAATTTCAACATCGACTTACCTGAAACTAACTTTGATGGTATTGAGTCTGACTTACCTTCTTTGTCCCTAGTTTCCTTTGCACAAATAGGCCCATATCCAGAAGGATCCACAACAGAATTAAAAAAAGAAACAATGAGGGGGAGAACCCCTTATCCGGGCACCCCAAGAAAACGCACATTCTAGATAAGAATAAATCAGCACGTTCAAACCGTACATATACCCGCACTACATCTATTACTACTAGCTCTCAAAGTAATGTATCTCTTGCACTACCGTCAGCATCTACATACAATTCCGCGTTTTCACAATCGGTCACCTCGAGTAATCGGAAGGTGAGTGAACTTGGTGCCACTGCTTCTATTGCACAATGGGATGTACGCACAGCTCCCATTTTTTTTACAACCATTAGCACAGATCCAAAAATAGCCCCGGTCACCACACCCTCAAACCATTGGTTCAGCCCCCCAAAGTAGTTTTGCCCGACCCCCAAAGAGAGGAGGGTCAGGAGCCATGTGAAATGATCAATTTGTTATCCTATTCTTTATCAGAAAGTGAGGCCGATGTTTTTTTTTTTTTAAATAATCTTTTCTTTATTTTCACAAATTGCAAGGTACAAACACAACAAGACAAAGTGTAAAGCAGAGCAATCAACAAGAAAATGCAGTTTGCATGAATACACAACAATGGTTATAACGCAGATGGAACTGAAAGACATCGGCATGTAAGACCGGATTATCATACTTATCATACTTTAGAGTGTGCCTATTGGCCAAGCAGAGGCGAACCTCAACCAACTCCCGTCCCACTGGCAGGGCCCGGCACAGGAGAAAGTCCTCCGGAGGGGCCCCTCATAACTAAGGCCTCCAGAAACCTTAATCACTATGCTTTTACTGCATGCTGAAATAATGAAAGCAGCAAACACAGAAACCAAGAAGAAAAATAAAAAGAACAAACCCAGGCCTCAGAGGGGCCAAAAAAAAGGGGGGGGGAATAGTAGAAAGAAAGAAGAAGAGAGAGAGAACTAAGCAGCCTAGAGGAGACGCGGCCATAGAGGAAGAAGTGCCATAAGGGGGAATCTCCGGGTCCTAAACAATGATACACGCCCCCCGGATCCCACCCCCAGTAAACTAATCATTAGGGATCTCTTCCGAGTAAAACATCCACCCCGTCCAAATAGCCGTGAAACGAGACTGCCTGCCTTGTAGGGTCAGGACCCTCCTTTCAGCTTCCAGAACCCAATTCACTTCCTTCTTCCATTCAGCTAAGGTGGGACAGGTGGGCTGTTTCCAGTGTCGCGGGATGAGAAACTTGGCAGCATTTAATAGAAATGGTATGACACTACGTTTGTACCTCTTAATTGCGAAGTGTGTATCATGAAAGAGGTACTGGAGCGGGGTGCGTTCAGGAGGGGAAATTGCTAGTTTTTGAATCCAAGGATGAACTGCCTCCCAGAAAGGTTTAAGGACTGGGCAGTCCCACCAAATATGAAGGAACGTGCCCTCCTGACTAGGGATGATCGGACGGTTCGGGTCGACCATCGGTTCGGCCCGAAAATTGGGTGTTCGAAGTTTGGCCGAATTTAGAACTTTCTGCCCAAAAAGTTCTGAATTCGGCAACCAGAACCGACCAAAATGCAATGGTTCAGGAAATGGGCTTTAAAAGCCTGTGATTGGACCAGAACCATTAGCAAAAGCCAATTGAGGGGGCAGGAGAATGCTAGGAATGTGATTGGAGTGACTAGGGGGTCCATAGTCCAATCATTAGTGAATACGCCCCCCAGTATATAAAATAGCCCCCGCCAAATTCCTAGCATTCTTATAAGGGACATGGAAGAGAGTGGAATGCTGTTCTGTTACTTCTGTTACAAAGTGTTACAAAGTGTCATTTAACATTTATTAGTGTGAGGAAAGGGATATCTAGTGTAGTTAGAGTGCTCTTTTACACTTTAGTTAGCTTTAATTTATTCAGTTTCTGTAGGGAAAGTGTTAAGTGTAAGGGGACCGTAGTGTAGTGTAGGGTTAACTGACAGTGACTGCTATGGCAGGGTGACAAAACCCTTCCATAGCAGGGTGACCGCTATAGAGAAAAGCTAGTTTCTCTCAAGTCGCTTTCGCTTCTGTAATATGGCTTCGCCGCCGCCAGCATTCTTTTTGGCTGCAGGCGTTGCTAGTGATTTTTTGAGCACATGTTTGGAGTCAGACATGACATCTGAACATGTGTATAGGGGGTATATATACACAACTATGTCTGTATATATACACCTACACATATATAGGTGGGAAAGGAGCAGAAAAAACTACTTGCGCTAATGAAATAATTAACACCAATATAGTTACGCTCCTATCACACCTATATATGGCTAGGTGTGTATATACATATAAGTATGTGTGTATATACACCACTATACACACGTTCAGATGTTTTGCCTGCCTCCAAAGAACCCAAAAAAATGCCCAAAAGAACGCTAGCATCAAAAAAAAAAACGCCCAGGTGTGTTGTTGCAGGCATTTTTTTGGGGTTTTTGGAGGCAGGCAAAACATCTGAACTTGTGTATATGGGTATATATACCACTATACACAAGTTCAGATGTTTTGCCTGCCTCTAAAGAACCCAAAAAAATGCCCAAAAAAAAGCCTGCTACTAAACTGGCAAGGTGTGAAAAGCGAGAAGCAAACAACCTGTTCTATAAGTGCACTAATACAAACAATCCTTTTTTTATGGTTCTGGACATGCTACAGAGCTGAAACTTCACAGGTACACCTTTTAGACCCCCCAGATACTAAATCCAAAGTCAAAATAAAAAAAATCTCTTTTTTTTTAAATTTTTTCAATAATTGGCTTTTTTATCAAAAATGAAAATTTTTAAGAACTTTTTTTGTGTGATTAATAGTCCCTGGGGAATGACCCAGAACCCTAGGCACTTTTTAGGGGCATTTATTGGGTTTTAGGGCTTTAAAATTGTGTTTTTTGATTACCGAAGTTCGGGTCCCATTGATTTTAATGGGGTTCTGAAATCCGGGCCGAACTTTTGGGTAGTTCGGATGTTCTGGCCGAACCAAACTTTTCAAAAGTTCGATCATCCCTACTCCTGACCGCAGCCCCTCCAGCAACCTGGATCAGCGGTAGAAAACATTTGCTTCAACTTCGAGGGGTTGCTATACCATCGGGACAGGAACTTGTAGGAGGATTCCTGGATCCTAGTAATAATAGAGGAAACATGGGCAAGGCGCAATATCCTAGATAGCTGTTGGGTCGTGAATTCCGTTCCCAATTCCCTCTCCCAGCCCCGAACAAAGTAAGGGACTGAGGAAGACGTCAAGGCAAGGACTAGTTTATGCATATGAGAGAGAAGATGTCGGGAGTCCAGAGGATGGACGAACCACTCTTCCAGGGGGTAAAGTCTATCTATCGGGCGAGGGGGGGTAGGAAGTCTGGTTACAAAATCAGCCATCTGCCGGTGGCGGTGAGGCCGATGTTTTAAAGCTCGACCTCACCTTCTGTCCGGATCAGGAAGCCGATAAGTTTGAACTTGTTCAGGACTTGCATCTGTTTACCAGACTCCTTTGTATAAGGTCTTTTATGACAAAAGTTCCAATGAGTTGAACACTCCTACTTATGACAATACACTTTTGGAGAATACTACTATAGAAGATCTTATGGGGGGAGGGTCATCCTGAGGATGGACCTAGGATTGAAGACATTGGTTTCCTCTCCCCAGTTCATCCCATGTCGGACACTCCTGCCTTTGTTTCACCTTTGGCTTATAAACCCAAATCAAAATCCTTCCCAGTCCTACAAGGTAATCCCAAAAGTTGGGCCTTTATAATCCAGGTAAACAAATCCATTGAAACTACTAACTGAAAGTCAGGACCTTCACGTAATCTATCCCCCACACATAGGCAAGCCATTAGGTCTTTAGAAAATAATGAACATATTGTGATTAGAGTTGAGCGGAAACCTGGATGTCTTTAAAAAAAAGTCCGGGTCCGTGTCCCGGACTTTTGCCGAACTTTTCCCGGACACCGAACCCCATTGAAGTCAATGGGGACCCGAACTTTAAGGCACTAAAATGGCTCTAAAACACCAATGGAAAGGGCTAGAGTGCTGCAAATGGCAGCAAAACGTAGTTAAGAGCATGGCGAGTGCTCTGCAAACAAATGTGGATAGGGAAATAACTTAACTTAAAACAACAAAAAAAAAACAGAAAAATAAAACAATGTTCTTAATCTCTGAAGGACGAGGCCCATATGAAGTAGGAGGGAGGTTGAGGTTGAGGTGGTGGTGGATGTGGCGGTGTCATAGGCGTGCGCACAGGGTGTGCCGGGTGTACCTGGGCACACCCTAATCACCTAGGGCACATAGCATTATCGCTATGTTTGCCAGTGAGGAGATGGGAAAGATCTCCCTCAGACCTGCTCTGCTCTATTTCTCTTTGCCAGCAGGGAGAGTAATGTATTGGGTCCATGTACATGTAGGCAAACACATGCATGTGTATTTAAACTTTGGGGTGCACACCCTAATGCAATAGGCTGCGCACACCTATGGGCGGTGTAGGTGGAAGCGGCGGTGGAGGAGGACCAGGGCCGGATTAAGAGCATCATGGGCTTGGTGCTGAGGATTTTGAAGGGCCTTAAGGGCCGTGCCTTGGCATGCACCCAGAGGAGGAAGGGTGCAGCCATGCATGCCTAATTCCACATGGGATGCTGTCTCTGAAGCCCATAAACACATCCATGCATCGGCAACTGTCCCTCCTTGTCCGGCCTTCGTGCTGTGTGGGGAGGTTCTGAGGGAGCTGCCTGGGGAAGCGAGCATAGAAGCCAGACTTCTGTGTTTACAAGTGACAGAAGAGCAGTAACAGAGAATATGGCCAACCCGGGGCCTATATAAAGGTAGGGGCCTGGAGCTGCAGCTCCAATAGCCCCTACGTTAATCTGGCCCTGAGGAGGACGAGGTAGCCAACACTGCTTCTTTTCAGAAATTTTAAATGAGGGTACACCCCAAAAGAGTGAGAAAGAGCAAAAATAGAACAATGGCTGGGTAAGGTCGGTATCCATCGCTATTCTGCACAAGGTACGGAAAAGTCCCGTGGGATCCATACCTGGTTCATTTTAATGAACGTGAGCTTGTCCACATTGTCTCTGGACAGGCGGCTGCGCTTGTCTGTGATAACGCCCCCAGCCGTGCTAAATACCCGTTCAGATAATACACTGGCTGCAGGGCACGCCAGCACCTCCAAGGCGTAAAGGGCAAGCTCAGGCCATGTGCCCAACTTGGAGACCCAGAAGTTGAAGGGGGCAGACCCGTCATTCAGTACGTCTAGGCGTGTGCACACATACTGCTCCACCATGTTGGTGAAATGCTGCCTCCTGCTAAGACGTTCCATATGAGCTGCTGGTGCTGCTGTTTGTTGTGGCGTGCTGACAAAGCTTTTCCACATTTCGGCCATGCTAACCCTGCCTTCTGAGGTGCTGGCGGTGCCCTGGTTGCGTTGGCGACCTCTTCCTCCTCCTCCTCCTCCTCCTCTGCCTTGTGCTTCCACTGTGGCCCCGCTGTCAGGTGGGAATGCCAGCAGCATTGCGTCTACCAGCGTGCGCTTGTACTCGCGTATCTTGCGATCGCGCTTCAGTGAGTGAATTAAGGACGGTACGTTGTCCTTGTAATGGGGATCCAGCAGCGTGGCCACCCAGTAATCAGCACAAGTTAGAATGTGGGCAACTCGGCGGTCGTTGTGGAGACACTGCAGCATGTAAACGCTCATGTGTGCCAGGCTGCCCAGAGGCAACGAAAGGCTGTCCTCTGTGGGAGGTGTATCGTCTGTGTCCTCTGTATCCCCCCAGCCACGCACCAGTGATGGCCATGAGCTGGCCTGGGTGCCACCCTGCTGTGAACATGGTTCCATCTCCTCCTCCAGCTCCTCCTCCTCATCCTCCTCATCCTCCAGAACTGTGCCCCTGCTGGACAATTGTGTCCCTGGCGTTTGTGTGTGCAGGAACCCACCCTCGGAGCCCCTTGTGAATGACTGCCCTGAAAGCCTTGGAAATGTTACCTCTTCATCCTCCTTCTCCTCCTCCTCATCCTGTGCCACATCCTCTTCCATCATCGCCCGAATTGTTTTTTCAAGGAGGCATAGAAGTGGGATAGTTAAGCTGACAACGGCGTCATCGGCACTGGCCATGTTGGTGGAGTACTCAAAACAGCGCAACGAGGCACACAGGTCTCGCATGGAGGCCCAGTTATTGGTGGTGAAGTGGTGCTGTTCCGCAGAGCGACTCACGCGTGTGTGCTGCAGCTGAAACTCCACTATGGCCTGCTGCTGCTCGCACAGTCTTTCCAGCATGTGCAAGGTGGAGTTCCACCTTGTGGGCACGTCACATATGAGGCGGTGAGCGGGAAGGCCGAAGTTACGCTGCAGCGCTGACAGGCGAGCAGCAGCAGGGTGAGAACGCCGAAAGTGCGCACAGATGGCCCGCACTTTCTGCAGCAGCTCTGACATATCGGGGTAGTTTTTAAGGAACCTCTGCACCACCAAATTCAGCACATGCGCCAGGCAAGGGATGTGCGTCAAACCGGCTAGGCCCAGAGCTGCTATGAGATTTCGCCCGTTATCGCAAACCACCAGGCCGGGCTTGAGGCTTGCTGGCAGCAACCACTCATTTGTCTGCTGTTCCATGCTCCTCCACAACTCCTGCGCGGTGTGTGGTTTTTCCCCCAAACAGGCAAGTTTTAAAACTGCCTGCTGTCGTTTACCCCTGGCCATGCTGAAGTTGGGGGTGAAGGTGTTATGCTGTCTGGATGAGGAGGCGGTAGAGGATGAGGAAGCGGAGTAGGAGGAGTTAGGAACAGGAGGCAAACTGAAGCGCCCTGCAATCCTCGGTGGTGGAAGGACATGCGCCAAATTGCTATCCGCCTCAGGCCCATCCGCCACTGCATTTACCCAGTGCGCCGTTAGGGAGATATAACGCCCCTGACCGTGCTTACTGGTCCACGTATCGGTAGTTAGGTGGACCTTGCCACAGATGGCGTTGCGCAGTGCACACCTGATTTTTTCCCCCACTTGGTTGTGCAGGGAAGGGATGGTTTGCCTGGAAAAGTAGTGGCGGCTGGGCACGACGTACTGTGGGACAGCCACCGACATAAGGTTTTTAAAACTGTGCTTTTCCACCAGACGGAATGACAGCATTTCAAAGGCCAAGAATTTTGAAATGCTGGCATTCAGGGCCAGGGATCGCGGGTGGGTAGGGGGGTACTTCCTCTTCCTCTCAAGTGTTTGGGAGATGGAAAGCTGAACGCTTCCACGGGACATTGTGGAGATGGTTGGTGACCCAGGTGGTGGTGTTGCTGACAGATCGTCCTTTTGCGGGGTGGCAGATGCCGGTATCACTACAGATGTGGCTGGAGCGGCCGAGACTGCAGCAGAAGAGGAAGCAGGATGAGCCAGAGATGTTTCTTGGTTTTGAAGGTGTCTACTCCACTGCAGCTCGTGCTTTGCACTTAGATGCCTGATCATGCAGGTTGTGCCCAGGTTGAGAAGGTTTATGCCTCGCTTCAGGCTCTGATTGCACAGGGTGCAAACCACTCGTGTCCTGTCATCAGCACATTTTCTAAAGAACTTCCACGCTAGAGAACTCTTTTGAGCTGACTTTGGTGCGCTCGTTCCCTTGCTGCGTTGGGCAGTAGCAGGCGTAGTGTCTAGGGCACGGCCGCTCCGCTTCTGCACCCTGCTCCCTCTTCTGCTGTGCTGGTTGCTCTGTGCGACCACCGCCTCTTCCTCCAAACTACTCAGGTCACCTGCATGACCTTCATTCCATGTGGGGTCGAGGACCTCATCGTCCTCCACATCATCTTCCACCCAGTCTTCACCCCTGCCCTCCTTCTCAGTCTCCACAATTCTGAACGCCGCAGCAGTTGGCACCTGCGTTTCGTCATCATCGGAGACGTGCTGCGATGGTCCTTGCATGTACTCATTTTGAGAAATAAGTGGTTGGGCATCGCTGCACTCAATCTCTTCCACTTCTGGGGCAGGGCTAGGTGGATGGCCCTGGGAAACCCTGCTGACAGAGTCATCAAAAAGAAGAAGAGACTGCTGTATGGCTTGGGGCTCAGACTGCTTGCCTGATTTCCGAGGGGGTGAGGTGAAAGACGGTTGGACATTGGCTGCAGGTGCCAACTCTGACCTTTCTGCAGTAGACTGGGTGGGAGACAATGTGAAGGAACTGGAGGCACTGTCAGCAACCCAATCTACTATCGCCTGTACTTCTTCAGGCCTCATCACGTCTAGAGGCGCATTATGCCCTACCAAATACTGCTGCAGGTTCTGTCGCCTACTCACACTTGAGGAAGGTGTTTCACTTGTGCGTGTAGCTGGCACAGATCGACCACGTCCTCTCCTTGCAACAGGAGCTCTACCAGCAGCACTACGACCCAGGCCACGGCCCCTATTTGACGGTCTCCTCATATTTCTTTAATTTATGATCTTGCCCTAGAAAGGTGTTTATTGAATAGCGGAACAAAACAACAACAGTATCGCACGGGTGTATCTTACAGTCAAATATGCAAACTATGCCGCAATTTAATGTTTTTTACCCCAAAAGGGTGTATATTGAATAGCGGAATAGGAAAAAGGATAAAAAAGGGTGTATCTCACACGTACAAACACAGATTAGGCCCCGATTAAAAATTTTTGTACCCTAAAGGCTGGATGAGGAAGAGGAGTAGGAGGAGTTGGGAACAGGAGGCAAACTGAAGCGCCCTGCAATCCTCGGCGGTAGAAGGAGATGCGCCAAACATATTTAAAAAGGTGTATCTCACTTGTACCGATACAGACTATCCCGCAATTAAATTTTTTACACTCAAACAGGGTGTATATTGAATAGCGGAATAGGACAAATTTTACAAAAAGGTGTATCTCACATGTACAAACACAATCTAGGCCCCGATTACAATTTTTTGTACCCTAAAGGCAGGATGAGGAGTAGGAGGAGTTCGGAACAGGCAGGAGGCAGACTGAAGCACCCTCAAATCCTCGGCAGTATGAGATGCGCCCCAAAAATTGGAAAAGTGTATCTCACACGTACCGACACAGACTATCCCGCAATTTAATTGTTTATGCCCAAAGGTTTTGATTAAATAGCGGAATAGAAAATATTATCAAAAAAAGTGTATGTATCTCACACGTACACAACCAGACTAGGCCCCAATTACTATTTTTTGTACCCCTAAAAGGCAGGATGAGGAGTAGGAGGAGTACGGAACAGGCAGCACCCTCAAATCTTCAGAAGTATGAGATGAACCCCAAAAATTGGAAAGGTGTATCTCACACGTACCAACACAGACTATCCTGCAATTTAATTGTTTATACCCAAAGGTTTTTATTGAATAGCGGAATAGAAAATATGATCAAAAAAAGTGCATGTATCTCACACGTACACAACCAGACTAGGCCCCAATTACTATTTTTTGTACCCCTAAAAGGCAGGATGAGGAGTAGGAGGAGTTTGGAACAGGCAGCACCCTCAAATCTTCAGAAGTATGAGATGAACCCCAAAAATTGGAAAGGTGTATCTCACACGTACCAACAAAGACTATCCCGCAATTTAATTGTTTATACCCAAAGGTTTTTATTGAATAGCGGAATAGAAAATATGATCAAAAAAGTGTATGTATCTCACACGTACACAACCAGACTAGGCCCCGATTACTATTTTTTGTACCCCTAAAAGGCAGGATGAGGAGTAGGAGGAGTACGGAACAGGCAGCACCCTCAAATCTTCATAAGTATGAGATGAACCCCAAAAATTGGAAAGGTGTATCTCACACGTACCAACACAGACTATCCCGCAATTTAATTGTTTATACCCAAAGGTTTTTATTGAATAGCGGAACAGAAAATATGATCAAAAAAAGTGTATGTATCTCACACGTACACAACCAGACTAGGCCCCAATTACTATTTTTTGTACCCCTAAAAGGCAGGATGAGAAGTAGTAGGAGTACGGAACATGCAACACCCTCAAATCTTCATAAGTATGAGATGAACCCCAAAAATTGGAAAGGTGTATCTCACACGTACCAACACAGACTATCCCGCAATTTAATTGTTTATACCCAAAGGTTTTAATTGAATAGCGGAAAAGAAAATATGATCAAAAAAAGTGTATGTGTCTCACACGTACACAACCAGACTAGGCCCCAATTACTATTTTTTGTACCCCTAAAAGGCAGGATGAGGAGTAGGAGGAGTTTGGAACAGGCAGCACCCTCAAATCTTCAGAAGTATGAGATGAACCCCAAAAATTGGAAAGGTGTATCTCACACGTACCAACACAGACTATCCCCCAATTTAATTGTTTATACCCAAAGGTTTTTATTGAATAGCGGAATAGAAAATATGATCAAAAAAAGTGTATGTATCTCACACGTATACAACAGGACTAGGCCCCAATTACTATTTTTTGTACCCCTAAAGGGCAGGATGAGGAGTAGGAGGAGTTTGGAACAGGCAGCACCCTCAAATCTTCAGAAGTATGAGATGAACCCCAAAAATTGGAAAGGTGCATCTCACACGTACCAACACAGACTATCCCGCAATTTAATTGTTTATACCCAAAGGTTTTTATTGAATAGCGGAATAGAAAATATGATCAAAAAAGGGTATGTATCTCACACGTACACAACCAGACTAGGCCCCAATTACTATTTTTTGTACCCCTAAAAGGCAGGATGAGGAGTAGGAGGAGTTTGGAACAGGCAGCACCCTCAAATCTTCAGAAGTATGAGATGAACCCCAAAAATTGGAAAGGTGGATCTCACACGTACCAACACAGACTATCCCGCAATTTAATTGTTTATACCCAAAGGTATTTATTGAATAGCGGAATAGAAAATATGATCAAAAAAAGTGTATGTATCTCACACGTACACAACCAGACTAGGCCCCAATTACTATTTTTTGTACCCCTAAAAGGCAGGATGAGGAGTAGGAGTTTGGAACAGGCAGCACCCTCAAATCTTCAGAAGTATGAGATGAACCCCAAAAATTGGAAAGGTGTATCTCACACGTACCAACACAGACTATCCCGCAATTTAATTGTTTATACCCAAAGGTTTTTATTGAATAGCGGAATAGAAAATATGATCAAAAAAAGTGTATGTATCTCACACGTACACAACCAGACTAGGCCCCAATTACTATTTTTTGTACCCCTAAAAGGCAGGATGAGGAGTAGGAGGAGTTTGGAACAGGCAGCACCCTCAAATCTTCAGAAGTATGAGATGAACCCCAAAAATGGGAAAGGTGTATCTCACATGTACCAACACAGACTATCCCGCAATTTAATTGTTTATACCCAAAGGTTTTTATTGAATAGCGGAATAGAAAATATGATCAAAAAAAGTGTATGTATCTCACACGTACACAACCAGACTAGGCCCCAATTACTATTTTTTGTACCCCTAAAAGGCAGGATGAGGAGTAGGAGGAGTTTGGAACAGGCAGCACCCTCAAATCTTCATAAGTATGAGATGAACCCCAAAAATTGGAAAGGTGTATCTCACACATACCAACACAGACTATCCCGCAATTTAATTGTTTATACCCAAAGGTTTTTATTGAATAGCGGAACAGAAAATATGATCAAAAAAAGTGTATGTATCTCACACGTACACAACCAGACTAGGCCCCAATTACTATTTTTTGTACCCCTAAAAGGCAGGATGAGAAGTAGGAGGAGTACGGAACATGCAGCACCCTCAAATCTTCATAAGTATGAGATGAACCCCAAAAATTGGAAAGGTGTATCTCACACGTACCAACACAGACTATCCCGCAATTTAATTGTTTATACCCAAAGGTTTTTATTGAATAGCGGAATAGAAAATATGATCAAAAAAAGTGTATGTATCTCACACGTACACAACCAGACTAGGCCCCAATTAATATTTTTTGAACCCCTAAAAGGCAGGATGAGGAGTAGGAGGAGTTTGGAACAGGCAGCACCCTCAAATCTTCAGAAGTATGAGCTGAACCCCAAAAATTGGAAAGGTGTATCTCACACGTACCAACACAGACTATCCCGCAATTTAATTGTTTATACCCAAAGGTTTTTATTGAATAGCGAAATAGAAAATATGATCAAAAAAAGTGTATGTATCTCACACGTACACAACCAGACTAGGCCCCAATTACTATTTTTTGTACCCCTAAAAGGCAGGATGAGAAATAGGAGGAGTACAGAACAGGCAGCACCCTCAAATCTTCAGAAGTATGAGATGAACCCCAAAAATTGGAAAGGTGTATCTCACACGTACCAACACAGACTATCCCGCAATTTAATTGTTTATACCCAAAGGTTTTTATTGAATAGCGGAATAGAAAATATGATCAAAAAAAGTGTATGTATCTAACACGTACACAACCAGACTAGGCCCCAATTACTATTTTTGGTACCCCTAAAAGGCAGGATGAGGAGTAGGAGGAGTTTGGAACAGGCAGCACCCTCAAATCTTCAGAAGTATGAGATGAACCCCAAAAATTGGAAAGGTGTATCTCACACGTACCAACACAGACTATCCCGCAATTTAATTGTTTATACCCAAAGGTTTTTATTGAATAGCGGAATAGAAAATATGATCAAAAAAAGTGTATGTATCTCACACGTACACAACCAGACTAGGCCCCAATTACTATTTTTTGTACCCCTAAAAGGCAGGATGAGGAGTAGGAGGAGTTTGGAACAGGCAGCACCCTCAAATCTTCAGAAGCATGAGATGAACCCCAAAAATTGGAAAGGTGTATCTCACACGTACCAACACAGACTATCCCGCAATTTAATTGTTTATACCCAAAGGTTTTTATTGAATAGCGGAATAGAAAATATGATCAAAAAAAGGGTATGTATCTCACACGTACACAACCAGACTAGGCCCCAATTACTATTTTTTGTACCCCTAAAAGACAGGATGAGGAGTAGGAGGAGTTTGGAACAGGCAGCACCTTCAAATCTTCAGAAGTATGAGATGAACCCCAAAAATTGGAAAGGTGGATCTCACACGTACCAACACAGACTATCCCGCAATTTAATTGTTTATACCCAAAGGTTTTTATAGAATAGCGGAATAGAAAATATGATCAAAAAAAGTGTATGTATCTCACATGTACACAACCAGACTAGGCCCCAATTACTATTTTTTGTACCCCTAAAAGGCAGGATGAGGAGTAGGAGGAGTACGGAACAGGCAGCACCCTCAAATCTTCAGAAGTATGAGATGAACCCCAAAAATTGGAAAGGTGTATCTCACACATACCAACACAGACTATCCCGCAATTTAATTGTTTATACCCAAAGGTTTTTATTGAATAGCGGAACAGAAAATATGATCAAAAAAAGTGTATGTATCTCACACGTACACAACCAGACTAGGCCCCAATTACTATTTTTTGTACCCCTAAAAGGCAGGATGAGAAGTAGGAGGAGTACGGAACATGCAGCACCCTCAAATCTTCATAAGTATGAGATGAACCCCAAAAATTGGAAAGGTGTATCTCACACGTACCAACACAGACTATCCCGCAATTTAATTGTTTATACCCAAAGGTTTTTATTGAATAGCGGAATAGAAAATATGATCAAAAAAAGTGTATGTATCTCACACGTACACAACCAGACTAGGCCCCAATTAATATTTTTTGAACCCCTAAAAGGCAGGATGAGGAGTAGGAGGAGTTTGGAACAGGCAGCACCCTCAAATCTTCAGAAGTATGAGCTGAACCCCAAAAATTGGAAAGGTGTATCTCACACGTACCAACACAGACTATCCCGCAATTTAATTGTTTATACCCAAAGGTTTTTATTGAATAGCGAAATAGAAAATATGATCAAAAAAAGTGTATGTATCTCACACGTACACAACCAGACTAGGCCCCAATTACTATTTTTGGTACCCCTAAAAGGCAGGATGAGGAGTAGGAGGAGTTTGGAACAGGCAGCACCCTCAAATCTTCAGAAGTATGAGATGAACCCCAAAAATTGGAAAGGTGTATCTCACACGTACCAACACAGACTATCCCGCAATTTAATTGTTTATACCCAAAGGTTTTTATTGAATAGCGGAATAGAAAATATGATCAAAAAAAGTGTATGTATCTCACACGTACACAACCAGACTAGGCCCCAATTACTATTTTTTGTACCCCTAAAAGGCAGGATGAGGAGTAGGAGGAGTTTGGAACAGGCAGCACCCTCAAATCTTCAGAAGCATGAGATGAACCCCAAAAATTGGAAAGGTGTATCTCACACGTACCAACACAGACTATCCCGCAATTTAATTGTTTATACCCAAAGGTTTTTATTGAATAGCGGAATAGAAAATATGATCAAAAAAAGGGTATGTATCTCACACGTACACAACCAGACTAGGCCCCAATTACTATTTTTTGTACCCCTAAAAGGCAGGATGAGGAGTAGGAGGAGTTTGGAACAGGCAGCACCTTCAAATCTTCAGAAGTATGAGATGAACCCCAAAAATTGGAAAGGTGGATCTCACACGTACCAACACAGACTATCCCGCAATTTAATTGTTTATACCCAAAGGTTTTTATAGAATAGCGGAATAGAAAATATGATCAAAAAAAGTGTATGTATCTCACATGTACACAACCAGACTAGGCCCCAATTACTATTTTTTGTACCCCTAAAAGGCAGGATGAGGAGTAGGAGGAGTACGGAACAGGCAGCACCCTCAAATCTTCAGAAGTATGAGATGAACCACAAAAATTGGAAAGGTGTATCTCACACGTACCAACACAGACTATCCTGCAGTTTAATTGTTTATACCCAAAGGTTTTTATTGAATAGCGGAATAGAAAATATGATCAAAAAAAGTGTATGTATCTCACACGTACACAACCAGACTAGGCCCCAATTACTATTTTTTGTACCCCTAAAAGGCAGGATGAGGAGTAGGAGGAGTTTGGAACAGGCAGCACCCTCAAATCTTCATAAGTATGAGATGAACCCCAAAAATTGGAAAGGTGTATCTCACACGTACCAACACAGACTATCCCGCAATTTAATTGTTTATACCCAAAGGTTTTTATTGAATAGCGTAACAGAAAATATGATCAAAAAAAGTGTATGTATCTCACACGTACACAACCAGACTAGGCCCCAATTACTATTTTTTGTACCCCTAAAAGGCAGGATGAGAAGTAGGAGGAGTACGGAACATGCAGCACCCTCAAATCTTCATAAGTATGAGATGAACCCCAAAAATTGGAAAGGTGTATCTCACACGTACCAACACAGACTATCCCGCAATTTAATTGTTTATACCCAAAGGTTTTAATTGAATAGCGGAAAAGAAAATATGATCAAAAAAAGTGTATGTGTCTCACACGTACACAACCAGACTAGGCCCCAATTACTATTTTTTGTACCCCTAAAAGGCAGGATGAGGAGTAGGAGGAGTTTGGAACAGGCAGCACCCTCAAATCTTCAGAAGTATGAGATGAACCCCAAAAATTGGAAAGGTGTATCTCACACGTACCAACACAGACTATCCCGCAATTTAATTGTTTATACCCAAAGGTTTTTTTTGAATAGCGGAATAGAAAATATGATCAAAAAAAGTGTATGTATCTCACACGTATACAACAGGACTAGGCCCCAATTACTATTTTTTGTACCCCTAAAGGGCAGGATGAGGAGTAGGAGGAGTTTGGAACAGGCAGCACCCTCAAATCTTCAGAAGTATGAGATGAACCCCAAAAATTGGAAAGGTGCATCTCACACGTACCAACACAGACTATCCCGCAATTTAATTGTTTATACCCAAAGGTTTTTATTGAATAGCGGAATAGAAAATATGTTAAAAAAAGGGTATGTATCTCACACGTACACAACCAGACTAGGCCCCAATTACTATTTTTTGTACCCCTAAAAGGCAGGATGAGGAGTAGGAGGAGTTTGGAACAGGCAGCACCCTCAAATCTTCAGAAGTATGAGATGAACCCCAAAAATTGGAAAGGTGGATCTCACACGTACCAACACAGACTATCCCGCAATTTAATTGTTTATACCCAAAGGTTTTTATTGAATAGCGGAATAGAAAATATGATCAAAAAAAGTGTATGTATCTCACACGTACACAACCAGACTAGGCCCCAATTACTATTTTTTGTACCCCTAAAAGGCAGGATGAGGAGTAGGAGTTTGGAACAGGCAGCACCCTCAAATCTTCAGAAGTATGAGATGAACCCCAAAAATTGGAAAGGTGTATCTCACACGTACCAACACAGACTATCCCGCAATTTAATTGTTTATACCCAAAGGTTTTTATTGAATAGCGGAATAGAAAATATGATCAAAAAAAGTGTATGTATCTCACACGTACACAACCAGACTAGGCCCCAATTACTATTTTTTGTACCCCTAAAAGGCAGGATGAGGAGTAGGAGGAGTTTGGAACAGGCAGCACCCTCAAATCTTCAGAAGTATGAGATGAACCCCAAAAATGGGAAAGGTGTATCTCACATGTACCAACACAGACTATCCCGCAATTTAATTGTTTATACCCAAAGGTTTTTATTGAATAGCGGAATAGAAAATATGATCAAAAAAAGTGTATGTATCTCACACGTACACAACCAGACTAGGCCCCAATTACTATTTTTTGAACCCCTAAAAGGCAGGATGAGGAGTAGGAGGAGTTTGGAACAGGCAGCACCCTCAAATCTTCATAAGTATGAGCTGAACCCCAAAAATTGGAAAGGTGTATCTCACACGTACCAACACAGACTATCCCGCAATTTAATTGTTTATACCCAAAGGTTTTTATTGAATAGCGAAATAGAAAATATGATCAAAAAAAGTGTATGTATCTCACACGTACACAACCAGACTAGGCCCCAATTACTATTTTTTGTACCCCTAAAAGGCAGGATGAGAAATAGGAGGAGTACAGAACAGGCAGCACCCTCAAATCTTCAGAAGTATGAGATGAACCCCAAAAATTGGAAAGGTGTATCTCACACGTACCAACACAGACTATCCCGCAATTTAATTGTTTATACCCAAAGGTTTTTATTGAATAGCGGAATAGAAAATATGATCAAAAAAAGTGTATGTATCTAACACGTACACAACCAGACTAGGCCCCAATTACTATTTTTGGTACCCCTGAAAGGCAGGATGAGGAGTAGGAGGAGTTTGGAACAGGCAGCACCCTCAAATCTTCAGAAGTATGAGATGAACCCCAAAAATTGGAAACGTGTATCTCACACGTACCAACACAGACTATCCCGCAATTTAATTGTTTATACCCAAAGGTTTTTATTGAATAGCGGAATAGAAAATATGATCAAAAAAAGTGTATGTATCTCACACGTACACAACCAGACTAGGCCCCAATTACTATTTTTTGTACCCCTAAAAGGCAGGATGAGGAGTAGGAGGAGTACGGAACAGGCAGCACCCTCAAATCTTCAGAAGCATGAGATGAACCCCAAAAATTGGAAAGGTGTATCTCACACGTACCAACACAGACTATCCCGCAATTTAATTGTTTATACCCAAAGGTTTTTATTGAATAGCGGAATAGAAAATATGATCAAAAAAAGGGTATGTATCTCACACGTACACAACCAGACTAGGCCCCAATTACTATTTTTTGTACCCCTAAAAGGCAGGATGAGGAGTAGGAGGAGTTTGGAACAGGCAGCACCCTCAAATCTTCAGAAGTATGAGATGAACCCCAAAAATTGGAAAGGTGGATCTCACAAGTACCAACACAGACTATCCCGCAATTTAATTGTTTATACCCAAAGGTTTTTATAGAATAGCGGAATAGAAAATATGATCAAAAAAAGTGTATGTATCTCACATGTACACAACCAGACTAGGCCCCAATTACTATTTTTTGTACCCCTAAAAGGCAGGATGAGGAGTAGGAGGAGTTTGGAACAGGCAGCACCCTCAAATCTTCAGAAGTATGAGATGAACCCCAAAAATTGGAAAGGTGTATCTCACACGTACCAACACAGACTATCCCGCAATTTAATTGTTTATACCCAAAGGTTTTTATTGAATAGCGGAATAGAAAATATGATCAAAAAAAGTGTATGTATCTCACACGTACACAACCAGACTAGGCCCCAATTACTATTTTTTGTACCCCTAAAAGGCAGGATGAGGAGTAGGAGGAGTACGGAACAGGCAGCACCCTCAAATCTTCAGAAGCATGAGATGAACCCCAAAAATTGGAAAGGTGTATCTCACACGTACCAACACAGACTATCCCGCAATTTAATTGTTTATACCCAAAGGTTTTTATTGAATAGCGGAATAGAAAATATGATCAAAAAAAGGGTATGTATCTCACACGTACACAACCAGACTAGGCCCCAATTACTATTTTTTGTACCCCTAAAAGGCAGGATGAGGAGTAGGAGGAGTACGGAACAGGCAGCACCCTCAAATCTTCAGAAGTATGAGATGAACCACAAAAATTGGAAAGGTGTATCTCACACGTACCAACACAGACTATCCTGCAATTTAATTGTTTATACCCAAAGGTTTTTATTGAATAGCGGAATAGAAAATATGATCAAAAAAGTGTATGTATCTCACACGTACACAACCAGACTAGGCCCCAATTACTATTTTTTGTACCCCTAAAAGGCAGGATGAGGAGTAGGAGGAGTACGGAACAGGCAGCACCCTCAAATCTTCAGAAATATGAGATGAACCCCAAAAATTGGAAAGGTGTATCTCACACGTACCAACACAGACTATTCCGCAATTTAATTGTTTATACCCAAAGGTTTTTATTGAATAGCGGAATAGAAAATATGATCAAAAAAAGTGTATGTATCTCACACGTACACAACCAGACTAGGCCCCAATTACTATTTTTTGTACCCCTAAAAGGCAGGATGAGGAGTAGGAGGAGTTTGGAACAGGCAGCACCCTCAAATCTTCAGAAGTATGAGATGAACCCCAAAAATTGGAAAGGTGGATCTCACACGTACCAACACAGACTATCCCGCAATTTAATTGTTTATACCCAAAGGTTTTTATTGAATAGCGGAATAGAAAATATGATCAAAAAAAGTGTATGTATCTCACACGTACACAACCAGACTAGGCCCCAATTACTATTTTTTGTACCCCTAAAAGGCAGCATGAGGAGTAGGAGGAGTACGGAACAGGCAGCACCCTCAAATCTTCAGAAATATGAGATGAACCCCAAAAATTGGAAAGGTGTATCTCACACGTACCAACACAGACTATCCCGCAATTTAATTGTTTATACCCAAAGGTTTTTATTGAATAGCGGAATAGAAAATATGATCAAAAAAAGTGTATGTATCTCACACGTACACAACCAGACTAGGCCCCAATTACTATTTTTTTTGTACCCCTAAAAGACAGGATGAGGAGTAGGAGGAGTTTGGAACAGATAGCACCCTCAAATCTTCAGAAGTATGAGATGAACCCCAAAAATTGGAAAGGTGTATCTCACACGTACCAACACAGACTATCCCGCAATTTAATAGTTTATACCCAAAGGTTTTTATTGAATAGCGGAATAGAAAATATGATCAAAAAAAGTGTATGTATCTCACACGTACACAACCAGACTAGGCCCCAATTACTATTTTTTGTACCCCTAAAAGGCAGGATGAGGAGTAGGAGGAGTTTGGAACAGGCAGCACCCTCAAATCTTCAGAAGTATGAGATGAACCCCAAAAATTGGAAAGGTGTATCTCACACGTACCAACACAGACTATCCCGCAATTTAATTGTTTATACCCAAAGGTTTTTATTGAATAGCGGAATAGAAAATATGATCAAAAAAAGTGTATGTATCTCACACGTACACAACCAGACTAGGCCCCAATTAATATTTTTTGAACCCCTAAAAGGCAGGATGAGGAGTAGGAGGAGTTTGGAACAGGCAGCACCCTCAAATCTTCATAAGTATGAGCTGAACCCCAAAAATTGGAAAGGTGTATCTCACACGTACCAACACAGACTATCCCGCAATTTAATTGTTTATACCCAAAGGTTTTTATTGAATAGCGGAATAGAAAATATGATCAAAAAAAGTGTATGTATCTCACACGTACACAACCAGACTAGGCCCCAATTACTATTTTTTTTGTACCCCTAAAAGACAGGATGAGGAGTAGGAGGAGTTTGGAACAGGCAGCACCCTCAAATCTTCAGAAGTATGAGATGAACCCCAAAAATTGGAAAGGTGGATCTCACACGTACCAACACAGACTATCCCGCAATTTAATTGTTTATACCCAAAGGTTTTTATTGAATAGCGGAATAGAAAATATGATCAAAAAAAGTGTATGTATCTCACACGTACACAACCAGACTAGGCCCCAATTACTATTTTTTGTACCCCTTAAAGGCAGTATGAGGAGTAGGAGTTTGGAACAGGCAGCACCCTCAAATCTTCAGAAGTATGAGATGAACCCCAAAAATTGGAAAGGTGTATCTCACACGTACCAACACAGACTATCCCGCAATTTAATTGTTTATACCCAAAGGTTTTTATTGAATAGCGGAATAGAAAATATGATCAAAAAAAGTGTATGTATCTCACACGTACACAACCAGACTAGGCCCCAATTACTATTTTTTGTACCCCTAAAAGGCAGGATGAGGAGTAGGAGGAGTTTGGAACAGGCAGCACCCTCAAATCTTCAGAAGTATGAGATGAACCCCAAAAATGGGAAAGGTGTATCTCACATGTACCAACACAGACTATCCTGCAATTTAATTGTTTATACCCAAAGGTTTTTATTGAATAGCGGAATAGAAAATATGATCAAAAAAAGTGTATGTATCTCACACGTACACAACCAGACTAGGCCCCAATTACTATTTTTTGAACCCCTAAAAGGCAGGATGAGGAGTAGGAGGAGTTTGGAACAGGCAGCACCCTCAAATCTTCATAAGTATGAGCTGAACCCCAAAAATTGGAAAGGTGTATCTCACACGTACCAACACAGACTATCCCGCAATTTAATTGTTTATACCCAAAGGTTTTTATTGAATAGCGAAATAGAAAATATGATCAAAAAAAGTGTATGTATCTCACACGTACACAACCAGACTAGGCCCCAATTACTATTTTTTGTACCCCTAAAAGGCAGGATGAGAAATAGGAGGAGTACAGAACAGGCAGCACCCTCAAATCTTCAGAAGTATGAGATGAACCCCAAAAATTGGAAAGGTGTATCTCACACGTACCAACACAGACTATCCCGCAATTTAATTGTTTATACCCAAAGGTTTTTATTGAATAGCGGAATAGAAAATATGATCAAAAAAAGTGTATGTATCTCACACGTACACAACCAGACTAGGCCCCAATTACTATTTTTTGTACCCCTAAAAGGCAGGATGAGGAGTAGGAGGAGTACGGAACAGGCAGCACCCTCAAATCTTCAGAAGCATGAGATGAACCCCAAAAATTGGAAAGGTGTATCTCACACGTACCAACACAGACTATCCCGCAATTTAATTGTTTATACCCAAAGGTTTTTATTGAATAGCGGAATAGAAAATATGATCAAAAAAGTGTATGTATCTCACACGTACACAACCAGACTAGGCCCCAATTACTATTTTTTGTACCCCTAAAAGGCAGGATGAGGAGTAGGAGGAGTACGGAACAGGCAGCACCCTCAAATCTTCAGAAATATGAGATGAACCCCAAAAATTGGAAAGGTGTATCTCACACGTACCAACACAGACTATTCCGCAATTTAATTGTTTATACCCAAAGGTTTTTATTGAATAGCGGAATAGAAAATATGATCAAAAAAAGTGTATGTATCTCACACGTACACAACCAGACTAGGCCCCAATTACTATTTTTTGTACCCCTAAAAGGCAGGATGAGGAGTAGGAGGAGTTTGGAACAGGCAGCACCCTCAAATCTTCAGAAGTATGAGATGAACCCCAAAAATTGGAAAGGTGGATCTCACACGTACCAACACAGACTATCCCGCAATTTAATTGTTTATACCCAAAGGTTTTTATTGAATAGCGGAATAGAAAATATGATCAAAAAAAGTGTATGTATCTCACACGTACACAACCAGACTAGGCCCCAATTACTATTTTTTGTACCCCTAAAAGGCAGCATGAGGAGTAGGAGGAGTACGGAACAGGCAGCACCCTCAAATCTTCAGAAATATGAGATGAACCCCAAAAATTGGAAAGGTGTATCTCACACGTACCAACACAGACTATCCCGCAATTTAATTGTTTATACCCAAAGGTTTTTATTGAATAGCGGAATAGAAAATATGATCAAAAAAAGTGTATGTATCTCACACGTACACAACCAGACTAGGCCCCAATTACTATTTTTTTTGTACCCCTAAAAGACAGGATGAGGAGTAGGAGGAGTTTGGAACAGATAGCACCCTCAAATCTTCAGAAGTATGAGATGAACCCCAAAAATTGGAAAGGTGTATCTCACACGTACCAACACAGACTATCCCGCAATTTAATAGTTTATACCCAAAGGTTTTTATTGAATAGCGGAATAGAAAATATGATCAAAAAAAGTGTATGTATCTCACACGTACACAACCAGACTAGGCCCCAATTACTATTTTTTGTACCCCTAAAAGACAGGATGAGGAGTAGGAGGAGTTTGGAACAGGCAGCACCCTCAAATCTTCAGAAGTATGAGATGAACCCCAAAAATTGGAAAGGTGTATCTCACACGTACCAACACAGACTATCCCGCAATTTAATTGTTTATACCCAAAGGTTTTTATTGAATAGCGGAATAGAAAATATGATCAAAAAAAGTGTATGTATCTCACACGTACACAACCAGACTAGGCCCCAATTAATATTTTTTGAACCCCTAAAAGGCAGGATGAGGAGTAGGAGGAGTTTGGAACAGGCAGCACCCTCAAATCTTCATAAGTATGAGCTGAACCCCAAAAATTGGAAAGGTGTATCTCACACGTACCAACACAGACTATCCCGCAATTTAATTGTTTATACCCAAAGGTTTTTATTGAATAGCGGAATAGAAAATATGATCAAAAAAAGTGTATGTATCTCACACGTACACAACCAGACTAGGCCCCAATTACTATTTTTTTTGTACCCCTAAAAGACAGGATGAGGAGTAGGAGGAGTTTGGAACAGGCAGCACCCTCAAATCTTCAGAAGTATGAGATGAACCCCAAAAATTGGAAAGGTGGATCTCACACGTACCAACACAGACTATCCCGCAATTTAATTGTTTATACCCAAAGGTTTTTATTGAATAGCGGAATAGAAAATATGATCAAAAAAAGTGTATGTATCTCACACGTACACAACCAGACTAGGCCCCAATTACTATTTTTTGTACCCCTTAAAGGCAGTATGAGGAGTAGGAGTTTGGAACAGGCAGCACCCTCAAATCTTCAGAAGTATGAGATGAACCCCAAAAATTGGAAAGGTGTATCTCACACGTACCAACACAGACTATCCCGCAATTTAATTGTTTATACCCAAAGGTTTTTATTGAATAGCGGAATAGAAAATATGATCAAAAAAAGTGTATGTATCTCACACGTACACAACCAGACTAGGCCCCAATTACTATTTTTTGTACCCCTAAAAGGCAGGATGAGGAGTAGGAGGAGTTTGGAACAGGCAGCACCCTCAAATCTTCAGAAGTATGAGATGAACCCCAAAAATGGGAAAGGTGTATCTCACATGTACCAACACAGACTATCCTGCAATTTAATTGTTTATACCCAAAGGTTTTTATTGAATAGCGGAATAGAAAATATGATCAAAAAAAGTGTATGTATCTCACACGTACACAACCAGACTAGGCCCCAATTACTATTTTTTGAACCCCTAAAAGGCAGGATGAGGAGTAGGAGGAGTTTGGAACAGGCAGCACCCTCAAATCTTCATAAGTATGAGCTGAACCCCAAAAATTGGAAAGGTGTATCTCACACGTACCAACACAGACTATCCCGCAATTTAATTGTTTATACCCAAAGGTTTTTATTGAATAGCGAAATAGAAAATATGATCAAAAAAAGTGTATGTATCTCACACGTACACAACCAGACTAGGCCCCAATTACTATTTTTTGTACCCCTAAAAGGCAGGATGAGAAATAGGAGGAGTACAGAACAGGCAGCACCCTCAAATCTTCAGAAGTATGAGATGAACCCCAAAAATTGGAAAGGTGTATCTCACACGTACCAACACAGACTATCCCGCAATTTAATTGTTTATACCCAAAGGTTTTTATTGAATAGCGGAATAGAAAATATGATCAAAAAAAGTGTATGTATCTCACACGTACACAACCAGACTAGGCCCCAATTACTATTTTTTGTACCCCTAAAAGGCAGCATGAGGAGTAGGAGGAGTACGGAACAGGCAGCACCCTCAAATCTTCAGAAATATGAGATGAACCCCAAAAATTGGAAAGGTGTATCTCACACGTACCAACACAGACTATCCCGCAATTTAATTGTTTATACCCAAAGGTTTTTATTGAATAGCGGAATAGAAAATATGATCAAAAAAAGTGTATGTATCTCACACGTACACAACCAGACTAGGCCCCTATTACTATTTTTTGTACCCCTAAAAGGCAGGATGAGGAGTAGGAGGAGTTTGGAACAGGCAGCACCCTCAAATCTTCAGAAGTATGAGATGAACCCCATAAATTGGAAAGGTGTATCTCACACGTACCAACACAGACTATCCCGCAATTTAATTGTATATACCCAAAGGTTTTTATTGAATAGCGGAATAGAAAATATGATCAAAAAAGTGTATGTATCTCACACGTACACAACCAGACTAGGCCCCAATTACTATTTTTTGTACCCCTTAAAGGCAGGATGAGGAGTAGGAGGAGTTTGGAACAGGCAGCACCCTCAAATCTTCAGAAGTATGAGATGAACCCCAAAAATTGGAAAGGTGGATCTCACACGTACCAACACAGACTATCCCGCAATTTAATTGTTTATACCCAAAGGTTTTTATTGAATAGCGGAATAGAAAATATGATCAAAAAAAGTGTATGTATCTCACACGTACACAACCAGACTAGGCCCCAATTACTATTTTTTGTACCCCTAAAAGGCAGGGTGAGGAGTAGGAGGAGTTTGGAACAGGCAGCACCCTCAAATCTTCAGAAGTATGAGATGAACCCCAAAAATTGAATAGGTGTATCTCACACGTACCAACACAGACTATCCCGCAATTTAATTGTTTATACCCAAAGGTTTTTATTGAATAGCGGAATAGAAAATATGATCAAAAAAAGTGTATGTATCTCACACGTACACAACCAGACTAGGCCCCAATTACTATTTTTTGTACCCCTAAAAGGCAGGATGAGGAGTGGGAGGAGTTTGGAACAGGCAGCACCCTCAAATCTTCAGAAGTATGAGATGAACCCCAAAAATTGGAAAGGTGGATCTCACACGTACCAACACAGACTATCCCGTAATTTAATTGTTTATACCCAAAGGTTTTTATTGAATAGCGGAATAGAAAATATGATCAAAAAAAGTGTATGTATCTCACACGTACACAACCAGACTAGGCCCCAATTACTATTTTTGGTACCCCTAAAAGGCAGGATGAGGAGTAGGAGGAGTTTGGAACAGGCAGCACCCTCAAATCTTCAGAAGTATGAGATGAACCCCAAAAATCAGAAAGGTGTATCTCACACGTACCAACACAGACTATCCCGCAATTTAATTGTTTATACCCAAAGGTTTTTATTGAATAGCGGAATAGAAAATATGATCAAAAAAAGTGTATGTATCTCACACGTACACAACCAGACTAGGCCCTGATTACTATTTTTTGTACCCCTAAAAGGCAGGATGAGAAATAGGAGGAGTACGGAACAGGCAGCTTTAAGATTCTGGTACCTCTGGTACCCTTATTTCCCATTTTCTGTCAATATGCGTCCCACCTTTCTAATTAGGTGGTACGCATACACCTTTAAGACGGATGACGTCATCGCCGAGCGCCGCAGAGCGGATATTTCAACCGCCGGCGTTCTCTCTCACATTGTTCGTTCAACCTGCCTGTGTGTCCACATCCTTACAAGCTTGTCTTGCTGCCGGAACCTCCAGCTACTTTCTTTTACTTGGAACAGACCGGAACCTCGCTACTGATCCCTGTATCTCGCTACTGGATCACTCCCTCACTACTGGACCCTTCTACTACTAACCTTACTAAGTGATAAGTACCCCACAGGGGAATCCTCCATAACCTTACTTACACTATCTACCTCTGCACATTAAGGACTGTTACTATCCATGCATACTAATTCTATCATCTGCACTGTTACATAGATTGCTAGCTCTTGAGTCTACTACCATCTATCCTTGCTCTGGGTTAGTCTATCCTGTATTTGTCATCTGCTGTCCTTACCACCTGTTACCATACTCGATTACTAACCTATCTGCATTCTACCTAATACCATCTAATACTCTCCTGAACATTTCTATCAAGTGCTTACCATCTCTGTCACTGTTCACACCTGTCCCTTCAGCACATCATCTTCATACTATCATATACATCCTATCACTCCAGGAACATCTTATTGAGTGTGTATATCTGTATGCTGAAGATGACAGGCCCACAGTGATGAGTCTGGAGAGTTGGATCTGGTTATTCAACACATCTCTACATGACTACTGAGTGGAAATTCTGCAGCTGCAAATCCAGCCTACTACAAAAACGCAGGAGCGTTACAGCAGCACCCTCAAATCTTCAGAAGTATGAGATGAACCCCAAAAATTGGAAAGGTGTATCTCACACGTACCAACACAGACTATCCCGCAATTTAATTGTTTATACCCAAAGGTTTTTATTGAATAGCGGAATAGAAAATATGATCAAAAAAGTGTATGTATCTCACACGTACACAACCAGACTAGGCCCCAATTACTATTTTTTGTACCCCTAAAAGGCAGGATGAGGAGTAGGAGGAGTACGGAACAGGCAGCACCCTCAAATCTTCAGAAGTATGAGATGAACCCCAAAAATTGAATAGGTGTATCTCACACGTACCAACACAGACTATCCCGCAATTTAATTGTTTATACCCAAAGGTTTTTATTGAATAGCGGAATAGAAAATATGATCAAAAAAAGTGTATGTATCTCACACGTACACAACCAGACTAGGCCCCAATTACTATTTTTTGTACCCCTAAAAGGCAGGATGAGGAGTAGGAGTTTGGAACAGGCAGCACCCTCAAATCTTCAGAAGTATGAGATGAACCCCAAAAATTGGAAAGTTGTATCTCACACGTACCAACACAGACTATCCCGCAATTTAATTGTTTTTACCCAAAGGTTTTTATTGAATAGCGGAATAGAAAATATGATCAAAAAAAGTGTATGTATCTCACACGTACACAACCAGACTAGGCCCCAATTACTATTTTTTGTACCCCTAAAAGGCAGGATGAGGAGTAGGAGGAGTACGGAACAGGCAGCACCCTCAAATCTTCAGAAGTATGAGATGAACTCCAAAAATTGGAAAGGTGTATCTCTCACGTACCAACACAGACTATCCCGCAATTTAATTGTTTATACCCAAAGGTTTTTATTGAATAGCGGAATAGAAAATATGATCAAAAAAAGTGTATGTATCTCACACCTACACAACCAGACTAGTCCCCAATTACTATTTTTTGTACCCCTAAAAGGCAGGATGAGGAGTAGGAGGAGTTTGGAACAGGCAGCACCCTCAAATCTTCAGAAGTATGAGATGAACCCCAAAAATTGGAAAGGTGTATCTCACACGTACCAACACAGACTATCCCGCAATTTAATTGTTTATACCCAAGGGTTTTTATTGAATAGCGGAATAGAAAATATGGTGTGATTTATCAATAGCACATGTGAACAGCAGTGTCTTATATCATTCAGCTCTGCTGCAGGTCACAATTTAATCTTTTTAACCCAAGGCTTTATATTGAATAGTGGAATAGAAAAAAGTGTATGATTTTTGAAACCACTCAATAATAGCAGATGTGAACACTGAACACAGCAGTGTATGATCAGAGTCAGTACAGCATAGCTGAAGGAAAAACGCTGCACACAGTGACTGATAGAAAAAGACTTTTCTCCCTCCTCCTCAGTGGGCAAAAAAGATTGTGTTCACTGCACCCCACACACAGCAAAATCGATGTGGACCACTGACACCTGCCTATCTCCAGCCTCTCCCTAAAAGGATTGATAAGATCAGTCACTGCAAACCCCACCCAGCAATATCGATTGCAGAACACACTGTCTGACCCTAAAAATCAGCAGCCTCTCCCTAAAAGGATTGATAAGATCGGTCACTGAAAACCCCACCCAGCAATATTGATTGTAGAACACACTGTCTGACCCTAAAAATCAGCAGCCTCCCCCTAAAAGGATTGATAAGATCGGTCACTGCAAACCCCACCCAGCAATATCGATTGTAGAACACACTGTCTGACCCTAAAAATCAGCAGCCTCTCCCTAAAAGGATTGACGAGATCGGTCACTGCAAACCCCACCCAGCAATATCCATTGTAGAACACACTGTCTGACCCTAAAAATCAGCAGCCTCTCCCTAAAAGGATTTATAAGATCGGTCACTGCAAACCCCACCCAGCAATATCGATTGTAGAACACACTGTCTGACCCTAAAAATCAGCAGCCTCTCCCTAAAAGGATTGATAAGATCGGTCACTGCAAAATCGATTGTAGAAAACTGACCCTAAAAATCAGCAGCCTCTCCCTAAAATGCCCTACAACTCGCCCTGCCTAACACACTCCGACCTGTCCCTCAATTCTATCCGGACACAAATGTTTGTTTTTGCCTGTCTGTCCCTAATCAGCAGCCAGCACGTATGATGTGTGCTCTATCCCTGAACTAACACAGCAGAATGATGCAGCGGCGCTGCCTCGGACTTATAAAGACTTGGTCACATGCTTCAGATGGCCAATCACAGCTACTAATTACATAGTTACATAGTTACATAGTTAGTGAGGTTGAAAAAAGACAACAGTCCATCCAGTTCAACCTATGATGTGTGTGTGTGTGTTTGCTTTTAACCGTACATTGTATACCCCTGTATGTTGTGGTCTCTAAGGTGACCATCTAACAGTTTTTTGAAACTATCAATGCTCCCTGCTGATACGACTGCTTGTGGAAGAGAATTCCACATCCTTACCGCTCTTACAGTGAAGAACCCCTTACGCATTTTAAGGTTAAACCGCCTTTCCTCTAGTTTAAATGAGTGGCCACGCGTCTTATTGTATTCCCTTACTCTGAATAGTTTGTTCCTTATGCCAGGGTCGCCAGTACAGTATTTGTACATTGATATCATATCCCCCCTCAGTCATCTCTTCTCCAGAGAGAATAAGTTCAGTGCTTGTAGTCTTTCCTCATAGCTGATGTCCTCCATTCCCCTAATTATTTTTGTTGCCCTTCTCTGGACTCTTTCCAATTCCAGCACATCCTTCCTGAGGACCGGTGCCCAGAACTGGACAGCATACTCTGTTGGCTTTACTTGCAGCGGCTTGGCATTGCATGCCACTGCCAAGCCTGTTGTCTACCAGTACCCCCAAGTCTTTTTCCATCTTAGACTCACCCAGAGGTTCCCCCCCTAGTGAGTAGCTTGCTTTCTGGTTTTTGGCCCCCAAGTGCATTACTTTACATTTTTTAACATTAAACCTCATCTGCCATGTAGTTACCCACCCCGTTATTTTGTTCAGGTCTGCTTGCAAGGTTTCCACATCCTGCATAGAAGATATTGGCATGCCTAGTTTGATATCATCTGCAAATACCGAGATTGTACTAGATATCCCCTCCTCTAGATCATTTATGAATAAATTAAACAGGATTGGTCCCAGGACCGAACCCTGGGGGACCCCACTTTCCACACCCGCCCAATCCGAGTACTCCCCATTAATTATCACCCTCTGGACTCTTCCCTGGAGCCAGTTCTCTATCCAGGTACTCACCTTATGGTCCATACCTACCTTCCTTAGTTTGTACAGTAAGCGTTTGTGGGGAACGGTGTCAAAGGCCTTTGCAAAGTCCAGATACACCACATCCACCGGCCTTTATCTAGGTGGCAGCTCACTTCATCGTAGAAGGTTAATAGATTGGTTTGGCAAGAACGATTTTTCATAAATCCATGCTGATTGCTACTAATAATACAGTTTTCATTACTAAAGTCTTGTATATGGTCCCTTAATATCCTCCAAAATCTTGCAGACTACAGATGTTAGGCTGACCGGCCTATAGTTCCCCGGGATACACCTACTAATACATTTGTAGGCATGGCTGGGATGGCTTAAGGCACACCAGTTAAACGCTTGTTGATTGGCTGTTGAAAGCCCGCCATGAAAAGCGCGCCAATGCATACAAAACCCGGAAATAAAATGACCGAACACGGATTTTTACCCGAACATACAGTAAAGTTTTCGGGTCCGTGTTCGGGTAACAAAAATCCAATTATTCGGTACGAACACGAATAATACAGTCCGTGTTCGCTCATCCCTAATTGTGATTAGAGTTGAGCAAACACCTGGATGTCCGAGTTCGGCGGGTCCGGCAGAACTTGAAAAAAAAAGTCCGGGTTCGTGACCCAGACTTTTTCCGAACTTTACCCCGATCCCGAACCCCATTGAAGTCAATGGAGACCCGAACTTTTGAGCACTAAAATGGCTCTAAAACAAACATGGAAAGGGCTAGAGGGCTGCAAATGGCAGCAAAATCCTCTTAAGAGCATGGCAAGTGCTCTGCAAACAAATGTGGATAGGGAAATAACTTAAAATAATATAAAAAACATAAAAATAAAAAATAATCATCTTGACTAGGCCCATATGGATTAGGAGGTTTAGGTGGCGGTGGATATGGCGGTGTAGGTGGAAGCAGCGGTGGCAGCAGTGGAGGAGGAGGACGAGGTAGCCAACACTGGTTTTTGTTTTTAATAAAAAAAAATTTAAATTAGGGTACACCCACATTGGCTCTGGACAGGCGGCTGCGCTTGTCTGAGATAACGCCCCCAGCCATGTTAAATACCCGTTCAGATAATACACTGGCTGCAGGGCAGGCCAGCACCTCCAAGGCATAAAGGGCAAGCTCAGGCCATGTGCCCAACTTGGAGACCCAGAAGTTGAAGGGGGCAGACCCGTCATTCAGTATGTCTAGGCGTGTGCACACATACTGCTCCACCATGTTAGTGAAATGCTGCCTCCTGCTAAGACAATCCATATCAGCTGGTGGTGCTGCTGCTTGTTGTGGTGTGCTGACAAAGCTTTTCCACATTTTGGCCATGCCAACCCTGCCTTCTGAGGTGCTGGTGGTGCCCTGGCTGCGTTGGCGACCTCTTCCTCCTCCTCCCCTGCCTTGGCCTTGTGCTTCCACTGTACCCCCACTGTCAGGTGGGAATGCCACCAGCAGCACGTCTACCAGCGTGCACTTGTACTCGCGCATCTTCCGATCATGCTCCAGCGAGGGAATTAAGGACGGTACGTTGTCCTTGTAATGGGAATCCAGCAGGGTGTCCACCCAGCAATCAGCACAAGTTACTTTTTTTGGAAACTCAGCGGTCGTTGCGGAGACACTGCATCATGTAATTGCTCATGTGTGCCAGGCTGCCCAGAGGCAACGAAAAGCTGTCCTCTGTGGGAGGTGTATCCTCTGTGTCCTCGGTATCCCCCCAGCCACGCACCAGTGATGGCCATGAGCTGGCCTGGGTGCCACCCTGCTGTGAACATGGTTCCATATCCTCCTCCATCTCCTCCTCCTCATCCTCGTCATCCTCCAGAACTGTGCCCCTGCTGGACAATTGTGTCCCTGGCGTTTGTGGGTGCAGGAACCCACCCTCGGAGCCACTTGCGAATGACTGCCCTGAAAGCCTTGGAAATGATACCTCTTCATCCTCCTCCTGCAAGAACGACTCACGCGTGCGTGCTGCAGCTGAAACTCCACTATGGCCTGCTGCTGCTCGCACAGTCTTTCCAGCATGTGCAAGGTGGAGTTCCACCTTGTGGGCACGTCAAATATGAGGCGGTGAGCGGGAAGGCCGAAGTTACGCTGCAGCGCTGACAGGCGAGCAGCAGCAGGGTGAGAACGCCGAAAGTGCGCACAGACGGCCCGCACTTTCTGCAGCAGCTCTGCCATATCGGGGTAGTTTTTAAGGAACCTCTGCACCACCAAATTCAGCACATGCGCCAGGCAAGGGATGTGCGTCAAACCGGCTAGGCCCAGAGCTGCTTTGAGATTTCGCCCGTTATCGCACACCACCAGGCCGGGCTTGAGGCTCGCTGGCAGCAACCACTCATTTGTCTGCTGTTCCCTGCTCCTCCACAATTTCTGCGCGGTGTGTGGTTTTTCCCCCAAACAGGCAAGTTTTAAAACTGCCTGCTGTCGTTTACCCCTGGCCGTGCTGAAGTTGGTGGTGAAGGTGTTACGCTGTCCTGATGAGGAGGCGGTAGAGGATGAGGAAGCGGAGTAGGAGGAGTTAGGAACAGGAGGCAAACTGAAGCGCCCTGCAATCCTCGGTGGTGGAAGGACATGCGCCAAACTGCTATCCCACTCAGGTCCAGCCGCCACTGCATTTACCCAGTGTGCTTTTAGGGAGATATAACATCCCTGACCGTGCTTACTGGTCCACTTGCCACAGATGGCGTTGGGCAGTGCACACCTGATTTTGTCACCCACTTGCTTGTGCAGGGAAGGGATGGCTTGCCTGGAAAAGTAGTGTTGGCTGGGCACGACGTACTGTGGGACAGCCACCGCCATAAGGCTTTTAAAACTCTGCATCTCCACCAGCCGGAATGACAGCATTTCAAAGGCCGGGAATTTTGAAATGCTGGCATTCAGGGCCAGGGATCGCGGGTGGGTAGGGGGATACTTCCTCTTCCGCTCCAGTGTTTGGGAGATAGAAAGCTGAACGCTTCCACGGGACATTGTGGAGATGGTTGTTGGTGATCCAGGTGGTGGTGTTGCTGGTGGATCCTCTGTTTGCGGGGTGGCAGGTGCCACTGTCACTACAGAGGTGTATGAAGAGGCCGAGACTGCAGCAGCAGAAGAGGAAGCAGGAAGAGCCAGAGACCTTTCTTGATTTTCGAGGTGTGCACTCCACTGCAGCTCGTGCTTTGCACTTAGATGCCTGGTCATGCAGGTTGTGCTCAGGTTCAGAAGGTTTATGCCTCGCTTCAGGCTCTGATTGCACAGCGTGCAAACCACTCATGTCCTGTCATCATCACATTCTCTGAAGAACTGCCACGCTAGGGAACTCCTTTGAGCTGGCTTTGGTGTGCTCGTTCCCTTGCTGCATTGGGCAGTAGCAGGCGTAGTGTCTAGGGCACGGCCGCTCCGCTTTTGCACCCTGCTCCCTCTGCTGTGCTGGTGGCTCTGTGCGATCACCGCCTCTTTCTCCAAACTACTCAGGTCGCCTGCATGACGTTCATTCCATGTGTGGTCGAGGACCTCATCGTCCTTCACATCGTCTTCCACCCAGTCTTCACCCCTGTCCTCCTTGTCGGTGTCCAGAATTCGGAATTCCGCAGCAGTTGGCACCTGTTTCATCATCATCCGAGACGTGCTGCGATGGTCCTCCCATGTACTCATATGGAGACATAAGTGGTTGGGCATCGGTGCACTCAATCTCTTCCACTTCTGGGGCAGGGCTAGGTGGATGGCCCTGGGAAACCATGCTAACAGAGTCATCAAAAAGAAGAAGAGACTGCTGCATGACTTGGGGCTCAGACTGCTTGGCTGATTTGCAAGGGGCTGAGGTGAAAGATTGATGGACATCGGCTGCAGGTGCCAACTCTGACCTTTCAGCAGAAGACTGGGTGGGAGACAATGTGAAGGAACTGGAGGAACTGTCAGTAACCCAATCTACTTTGTACTATCGCCTGTACTTGTTCTGGCCTCAAAATTTGTAGAGGCACATTAGGTCCTGCCAAATACTGCTGCAGGTTCTGTCGCCTACTCGCAGCTGAGAAAGGTGTTTCACCTGTGCGTGTAGCTGGCACAGATCGACCACGTCCTCTCCTTGCAACAGGAGCTCCACCAGCAACACCATGACCCAGGCCACGTCCCTTATTTGACCTTCTCCTCATATTTATCGAATTTAGGATCTTCCCCTAAATGGGTTTTTATTGATAAGCAGAATACAACAGTATGCAAAGGGTGTAGCTCACTGTACCATATGCAGACTAGGCCGCAATTATTTTTTATCCCCTAAATGGGTTTTTATTGCAAAGCAGAATACAACAGTATGCAATGGGTGTATCTCACTGTAACATATGCATACTAGGCCGCAATTAACTTTTTATCCCCTAAATGGGTTTTTATTGCAAAGCGGAATACAATAGTATGCAATGGGTGTATCTCACTGTATCATATGCAGACTATGCCGCAATTAACTTTTTTTCCCCCTAAATGGGTTTTTATTGCAAACCAGAATACAACAGTATGCAATGGGTGTATCTCACAGTAACATATGCAGACTAGGCCGCAATTAACTTTTTATCCCCTAAATGGGTTTTTATTGCAAAGCGGAATACAACAGTATGCAATGGGTGTATCTCACTGTAACATATGCAGACTAGGCTGCAATTAACTTTTTATCCCCTAAATGGGTTTTTATTGCAAAGCGAAATACAACAGTATGCAATGGGTGTATCTCACTGTAACATATGCAGACTAGGCCGCAATTAACTTTTTTTCCCCTAAATGGGTTTTTATTGCAATGTGCAATACAACAGAATGCAATGGGCGTATCTCACTGTAACATATGCAGACTAGGCCGCAATTAATTTTTTATCCCCTAAATGGGTTTTTATTGCAAAGCAGAATACAACAGTATGCAATGGGTGTATCTCACTGTACCATATGCAGACACGGCCGCAATTAATTTTTTTCACCTAAATGGGTTTTTATTGCAATGCAACAGTATGCAATGGGTGTATCTCACTGTAACATATGCAGATTAGGCCGCAATTATCTTTTTACCCCCTAAATGGGTTTTTATTGCAATGCAACAGTATGCAATGGGTGTATCTCACTGTAACATATGCAGACTAGGCCACAATTAACTTTTTTTCCCCTAAATGGGTTTTTATTGCAATGCGCAATACAACAGAATGCAATGGGTGTATCTTACTGTACCATATACAGACTAGGCCGCAATTAACTTTTTTTTCCCCTAAATGGGTTTTTATTGCAAAGTGGAATACAACAACAGTATGCAATGGGTGTATCTCACTGTAAGGTATGAATGAAAATCTGAAAAATAACTGTCCCCTTAATTGGTGCTTGTTGAATAGCAGATTTGAAATGCAGTGTCTAAACGCTGTAAGTCACAGTAAAATATGAAGGAAAATTTTTTTTTTCTTTTTTAAATGCAGATTAAGCAGACACATATGCACTCAGCTTGCATGAAATGGCCGCTACACACCGCACGCCTAGCAGGTTGGATACTGTGATTGTTCTATTCCGCTATTGAATAAAAAATACCCATTTGTATGAAAAACTGAAAAATAATTTTTTTTTTCCCTAAATACTGAAAAATAATTATTTTCCCCTTACATTGGTGCTTTTTGAAGAGCAGGTTAGAAAAGCAGTGTCTGTCTAAAGATTTTATGTCAAAGTAAAAGCAGATTACGCAGACACATATGCACTGAGCTTGCATTAAATGTGCAGCACCCCACGCTGCCCACCTAACAGACTGATAAAAGTTTTTTTCCTCCTTTCTCCTCCTCACTGGGCTCAGGTCAGGGCATAAAGATTGTGCACTGCACCCCCACACAATACAATCAATGTAGATCGCTGTCTGATTAAAGAAGATCCTTCCTATTCTTTCCCTCAAAGCAATCTCCAGCCTGCCCCTACAATAATCTCCTATTTCTCCCTCCGGGACAAAAAGATTGTGTACTGCACCCCCACACAATCAAATCAATGTCGATCGCTGTCTGATTAAAGAAGATTCTTCCTATGCTTTCCCTCAAAGCAATCTCCAGCCTGACCCTACAATAATCTCCCTATTTCTCCCTCAGCAGCATCGGAAACCAGCAGAAGGCCTTATGCAATCTGCAAAAAAACAGTGGTCACTCCAGACAGACTGGTAAGTTCTAACGTATCAAAACAAGAACAAAGAGCTAGTCTTATATTTGTTTTCTATGTTTATCACCTATATATGGCAACTACTACTGTATGTATATCCATTTCAAACTTTGCCTTTTCTACGTAAAACTTTTTTTCTCAATAAAAATCTATTGAACGTAAAAGTAAAACCTGCCTGTCACTTAGGAGATCTGCCCGCTTTGTTTACACAAGCGGGCGGATTTCCACACTCGATCCCCGACGATAGGGGAAGAGCGGCGGTGATCACCGCCGCTCCTCCCCTTGCCCGACTCCTGCTGTGACTGAAAACAGCGGGAGCGAGCCTCCGGCGGCGCGCCGCCCACAAGGGGAGGAGTCCAGCGAAGTAGGTCTATGTTGCTGGACGATATCAAGCCACTTTACCGCAGTACGGTCAACGTGACCGGTCAGCAAGTGGTTAACAACAGGGTCTATAAGTTAGTGCAGTACATGTTTGGCTGTTAGACCTTTTGCATGCAGCTATGTGTGCTTCCTGAGACTATGTCCTCCCGTTTTATTAGGCCTCATGCACACAGGCATTTAAAATATTGCATTCATACAGTATATTTTATGTATGCCTCTAAATGCAGTTCTATGTTAGCCTATGTGGCCATGTACATCAGGCATTTAGCATTTAGAAGCATAAAAAAATGCACCAAAACTTTGTTTGGAGAGGAGCTTACAAGCATAATTTACACATGTACTCATGTAACTGTGCATAAGCAGGCACAAACAGTTATGTATACGTGTAAATTTATTCCATTGGCCAGAACACATTTTATTCAGTAGAGTGCATTTATGCTGAACACCATATGTACATTACTAAATTATTTCGAGCATAATTGAATATGCCTATGTGCATGACGCCTTACAGTTTTAGGTATATAATAAATGTGAGTAATAGCCAAAAGTTTTTTAAGCACTGGGGGAGATGTACAAAAACTGGAGCACACAGAATTTAGTGCACCTGTGCATCGTAACCAAACATTTTTTAGGTTTTATTGTCAAAGCTTAAAGTCATACTAAACACACACTGTTTAATTTACATCACATCCCTTCTATTTCTTTATATGACTGATGGCACTGTAATTACTTTAATAAAAAAATCTAAGAATCTTTTTCCCAGTCGATATATTGTACAGCTGTCACATGACACAGATATTTCCCAGCCTGTCTGCTGGGAAATATAAGCAGGAGGAGCTTCTAGTTCTCTGCTGCTGGTGACATGTTCAAAATAACAAAATAAAAACAGCCTTTAGAATGCAGAGTAAAACTAAATAAATACATTTAAAACATTGTTTTAAATTGGCATACAAATATATATTTGAAATAAAATCATAATTATTTTGTACAAGTAACATTGTGTGGGTGAATTTTAGACAGTCACAGGCTGTGTCATGCCCCTCCTAACTGTGTTTTAGAATATGAGGGAGGTGAAGCCACAATAATCTACATGTAATATCATGCCCCCACTATGTTTAGTTGGTTAGTGGAGGGAGTGAGTGGGCTGTAGTTTACCCCCTTTGTATACACTCACATGTGTGACTCTATAGTCACATGGGTTGCTCAGATGTGGTAGGGAGGAAATGCTCAGCATAGAAACTCACTGAAAACTAAACATGTACAGAGTTGCCACCACAAAACCCCTAGCGGAATTGGGAATGTGAACAGAAGGTGGAAATAGAGAGCAGCAGGATCAACCAGGTTTTTGCAGAATACAGAAAACCAATCTCATAGTGACTGAGTGAGTATGAACAGCATGTAATACACCATTTATTGAGAGTTTTTTATGACGTGGGTTTAGTGACACTTTAATTGAACAAGCTGAAGCTAGAAGCTGATTGAAATAAAGAATGCTGCTCCAGGTGAGTGAGTCTCCATTTAATCCCTACACACACTAGTCAGGCGCTAGCCCAGCTAGCATTCTGTGTATCATAAAGCAAATGATTCTGGATGGCTGCACTTCCAAAAATCCTCTTTATTGAAGCTCATGTGACAGGTGGTTAACAGTAGGGATGATCGAACGGTTCGGGTCGACCATCGGTTCGGCCCGAACATTGGGTGTTCGAGGTTCGGCCGAATTTAGAACTTTTTGCCCAGAAAGTTTGGAATTCGGCAACCAGAACCGCCCAAAATGCAATGCTTCAGGAAATGGGCTTTAAAAGCCCGTGATTGGACCAAAAAGCAAAAGCCAATTGAGGGGGCAGGAGAATGCTAGGAATGTGATTGGAGTGACTAGGGGGTCCCTAGACCAATCATTAGTGAATACGCCCCCCAGTATATAAGATCGCCCCCGCCATATTCCTAGCATTGTTATACTGGACATGGAAGAGAGTGGAAGCTGTTCTGTTAATTTTACTTTAAAAGTGTCATTTAGCATTTATTAGTGTGAGGAATGGGGATATCTAGTGTAGTTAGAGTGCTCCTTTACACTTTAGTTAGCTTCAAAAATTTAGTTTCTGTAGGGAAAGTATGAAGTGTCAGGGGACCGTAGTGTAGTGTAGGGTTAACTGGCAGTGACTGCTATGGCAGGGTGACAAAACCCCTCCATAGCAGGGTGACCGCTATAGAGAAATGATCATTTCTCTGAATTGCTTCGGCACACCCATATGGCTTCTCACCAGCCAAGCATTTTTTATGCTGCAGGGGCTGCCACTGCCAGTGCTTTTTTGAGGACATGTTTGTGTAACGCTCCTGCGTTTTATGTATGATGTGGATTTTCAGCTGCAGAAATATTCCACTTCAGTAGTCATGTAAGAGAAACGCTGAGACACCATTCCCAACTCTCAATGACTCATCATGTGTGGAGGATCTCAATTCAGCAAGTAAATACACACACTCAATAAGATGTTTCCTAGAGTGACTTATGTATATAGTAACACAGTGATGATAGGCTGAAGAGACAGGTTGGGTAGAGATGGTAGATGACAGACACTTGAAAGGAAATGTTCTTGAAAGTAAGATAGTAGCAGATGGGATGCAGATAGGTTTAGCAATCATGTATGGTAGCAGATGACAGAGTAGCAGGTGGACATACAAGAGAGATCAACCCAGTGCAAGAACAGGTGGTAGTAGGCTCAAGAGCTAGCAATCTTAGATAATGCAGATGTAGTAATAGTCCTTAGTATGCAGAGCTAGATAGTGTAAGCTTTAGTATAAAGGTTATAGAGGTTTCCCCTGTGGGGTACTTATCACTAATAGCAATGTAGCAGAGGAGAGGTTCGGCAAGAGCGGATGATCCGGTAGCGGGATACAGGGATCAGCGCAGCGTAGTTCCGACAGCGAGGTATGCTTGCAAGCATGAGAGCTTCAAGACAGGTTAGCATCAAGGCACAAAGCAGTTTGAACGAACACATGTGAGTGAGAGCCGGCGATCTAAATAGCCATCCAGTCCGGCGCTCAGTGATGACAGCATCAGTCTTAAAGGTGTATGCGCACCTTACCAAAAGAGAATGGTGGGGCGCATACATTTATGAAAGAGTAATTAGGGTACCCAAAGGTACCAGAACATTACAGTACCCCCCCCCCCTTAAGGCCGGCTCCTGAAGGCCTCTGGAGCTGGTTTGTCTGGGTACTTCGGATGAAAATTGCGGATTAATCTAGAGGCATGTATGTCAGAGGTGTTTAGCCAGGTGTCGTCTTGGGGCCCATAGTTCTTCCATCGAACCAGGTACTGAAGTCTTCCTCTGTGGATACGAGAATCCAGAATCTCTTTTATCTCGTATTCTTCTCCACCTTCAACTTGTACAGGAGGAGGAGGTGGGATAGTAGGCCTTATTCCTTGGTCAGGAACATGGGGCTTCAGTAGCGACACATGGAAAATGGGATGTATTTTGAGGTCTATTGGCAATGTAAGCTGTACTGCAGATTTTCCAATAAGTTTCTTGATTGGGAAAGGTCCCAAGAACAGAGGTCCAAGCTTTTTGCTAGGGATTTTCAGTCTTAAATTTTTTGTTGAGAGCCAAACGAGGTCCCCGATAGCGTACTGAGGAGAAGGTCTTCTGCGAAGATCATAGTACTTCTTTTGTTGACTATGAGCGTGTGCAATGGTAGTATTAAGCAAACCCAGAGAGTCCTTTATTTGGGTAAGATAGTCTGAAGCTACTGGGTTATTTGAAGGAAAGATGCGTGGTGGAAGAATAGAGGGATGAAACCCATAGTTCAAGTAGAACGGACTCTGCTTGGTCGTACTGTGGGTTGCGTTGTTGTAGGCAAATTCTGCCAGAGGGAGAAGATCCACCCAATCATCCTGTTGGTAAGAAGTGTAACAACGTAAATATTGCTCGATGTATTGGTTGACTCTTTCAGTCTGTCCGTTGGTCTGCGGATGGTAAGGAGAAGTGAGCTTCCGCTCGATCCGTAGTATGTGACATAGTTCTTGCCAGAACTTGGAAATAAATTGTGATCCACGGTCAGACAGAAGAGTTTTTGGGATACCATGTAACTTAAAGACATGTTTCATCAGGAGTTCTGCCGTTTGTTTGGACGAAGGTAGTCTGCGAATAGCAATGAAATGTGCCATTTTTGTCAGATGGTCCACTGACACTAAGATGGTATTAAATCCTTTGGCAATTCCACTATAAAGTCCAAGGACACAACTTCCCATGGAGTTTGGGGTATTGGTAGACTGCATAGTAGACCGGATGGTCTCGTAGTGTCAATTTTGGACCTGGCACAGACATTGCATGAAGAGACGAATTTTTGTATAGATGTTTTCATGTCAGGCCACCAGAATTGCCTGGTAATCAGATTAAGAGTCTTTGTCATACCCATATGTCCTGCCATAGGCACATCATGCGATAATTCCAAGATCTTGGTGCGTATGGTAGGTGGTATGTAAAGTTTGTCGTTGTAGTAGAGGAAGCCTTCTGCATCAGTATTTAGTTGTGGTGGGGGTGTATCCAAACTTATACCATGCAAAACCTCTTCCTTCAAGGAACGGACAACTCCAATAATACGTTTGTGAGGTATTATAGGAACGGAAGGGATTTCAAAGTAGTTTTCTTCAGTTAGTCGTGATAGTGCATCCGCCTTTTTGTTCTTATCTGCAGGTGTGTAGGTCACTAGGAAGTTAAACCTTAGAAAGAATAGTGACCATCGTACCTGTCGGTGCGAGAGAGTTTTGTTAGTCTGAAGATATTGGAGATTTTTATGGTCCGTGTATATAAGTATTGGTAATTGGGTGCCTTCGAGTAGATGTCGCCAATTCTCCAGAGCCAATTTTATAGCAAGCAGTTCCTTTTCACCCACGGGGTAATTTATCTCTGGACTGCTTAGGGATTTAGAAAAAAAGGCGACTGGATGAAGTGGTGAAGTGTGAGTTGGTCGTTGGGAGAGTATTGCTCCTACTGCCATGTTTGACGCATCTACTTCCAGAATGTATTGGAGGGATGGGTCTGGATGGCGTAGTATGGGAGCAGAAGTAAACCTTGTCTTTAACAGGTGAAAAGCTTTATTTGCTTCATCTGACCATTTGAATGTTTTTTTAATGCTAGTGAGCTGTGTGAGGGGTCTCACAATGGCAGAGAAGTTTCTAATGAACTTCCTGTAGAAATTCGAAAATCCAAGGAATCGCTGTAGCGCCTTGCGTGTGGTTGGTGTAGGCCAATCCTGAATGCAGGATATCTTACTCATGTCCATCTCGATTCCTGTTTTGGATATGATGTAGCCTAGAAACAGTACCTCTTCTTTATGAAACAAGCATTTTTTCAGTTTCACATAAAGGTTGTGTGCAAGCAATCTCGATAATACTAGTCTTACATGTCTTATGTGTTCAGACAGGGATCGTGAATATATAAGTATATCGTCCAGATATACCACAACACAGACATCTAGTAAGTCTCTGAAAATATTGTTTATAAATTGTTGAAAAACTGCAGGGGCGTTGCATAGCCCGAATGGCATTACAAGATATTCGAACAATCCGTATCTGGTTCTGAATGCAGTCTTCCACTCGTGTCCATCACAGATTCGAATGAGATTGTATGCTCCTTTCAGGTCCAATTTTGAAAAATAGGTAGCTCCACGCACCTGCTCAATGAGCTCAGGGATAAGTGGTAGAGGATAGCGATCTTTTATTGTAATAGCATTCAATTGCCTATAGTCTATGATAGGCCTGAGACTTGAGTCCTTATTGCGGACAAAAAAGAGTCCTGCTGCTGTGGAAGAAGTGGAAGGTCTAATAAAACATTTTTCCAAATTCTCATCCAAATAGTCTTTGAGATGGGAAAGTTCATCCTGTGAAATGACCGAACGGCAATTTGCTATTTGGGAGTAGATCAATGCTACAATCATAGTCTCGATGGGGAGGTAGTGCTTGAGCATTTTTCTCAAGAAAAACCTCAGAGAGATCCTGATAACATAGTGGTGCAATCTCATCTGTCACCACAGACAGGATCTTCCCGAAAGACGGGAGGTTACACGTACCCTCGCAATAGCAAGAGAGGAAGGTCAGGGTCCGTTCCTTCCAATCTATGGTTGGTTGATGTGTGTGCAACCAGGGAAGTCCCAAAACAATGGGAAAGTGGGGTGAAGGTATTAGATCGAAGGTAGTGGTTTCCATATGAGACCCGTTAGTAGTGACTAGGAGTGCCTGTGTCTGATCAGTGATCGGACCAGAGGATAAAGGAACACCGTTAATAAGACTCACTGTGACAGGTTTAAGTTTAGAAATAATAGGAACTTTATTTAAAGCAGCAAAATATGTCAATATAATTTCCACAAGATCCTGTGTCAATCATGGCCTTAGTAGTAATCCTGTTCTGGTCCCACTGTAATGTTAAGCAAACAGAAAGGTAAGGGTTAGTGATTGAAGTTGTCAATCCCCCTAGGAGGACATGTGAACACTCACCCTTCTTTTTGTAGACTAGGGGACAGACGTTTATCTTGTGATCCGGGGATGCACAGTACAAGCAGAGATTACCAAATCGTCTTCTGGCTCTTTCCATAGTTGATAGAGGTGGGCGTATGGTTCCTACCTCCATAGGAACGGGGTCAACGGCCGAGATCCGAGAAGAACTGGATAATGGCGTTCCCATTTTCTCAGCCTTTTTTTCTCGTAGTCTTCTATCTATGGTGATACTGAGTTGCATCAATGCATCCAGGGTTTTTGGCAGATCCGCTCGGGCGAGCTCGTCTTTAACGGCCTCTGATAGGCCAAGCCTAAATTGGGATTTCAGAGATGCATCAATCCATTCTGAATCAAGGGTCCATCTCTTGAATTCTGCGACAAAGTCTTCTACAGGTCTCCCACCTTGTTTCAAGGATCTTAATTGAAGATCGGCAGTACTCTGCCTATTGGGATCATCATATAGGCTAGTGAGTTCTGCTAGGAACAAGGCATAGGAGTTGAGAAGCTGGTCGCTTTTCTCAAAAAGAGAGTCTGCCCAGGCCCGAGGATCGCCTGTTAGGTAAGAAATAATAGTACAAACCTTAATGTGATCAGTAAGGTAGGTACGGGGTTTTAGCAAGAAAAGTAACTCACGTGCGTTTTTAAATTCGCGAATTTTTTTGCGATCGCCTGTAAATACCAAAGGAGGATTTATTTTGGGTTCAGGGGACTGAGCAGTGGTAAGTTGTGTCAGTCTAATTACCTGCTGCGACAGAGCCTGATTGTCTTCTTTTAATTCAGCAAGTGCGTGTATTAACGCAGGTACTTGCTGTTTTAATTGTGTCATCTGAGTGGTTATTTCTGCTGAATCCATTTGTGGTTCGTTCAATCTGTAACGCTCCTGCGTTTTATGTATGATGTGGATTTTCAGCTGCAGAAATATTCCACTTCAGTAGTCATGTAAGAGAAACGCTGAGACACCATTCCCAACTCTCAATGACTCATCATGTGTGGAGGATCTCAATTCAGCAAGTAAATACACACACTCAATAAGATGTTTCCTAGAGTGACTTATGTATATAGTAACACAGTGTTGATAGGCTGAAGAGACAGGTTGGGTAGAGATGGTAGATGACAGACACTTGAAAGGAAATGTTCTTGAAAGTAAGATAGTAGCAGATGGGATGCAGATAGGTTTAGCAATCATGTATGGTAGCAGATGACAGAGTAGCAGGTGGACATACAAGAGAGATCAACCCAGTGCAAGAACAGGTGGTAGTAGGCTCAAGAGCTAGCAATCTTAGATAATGCAGATGTAGTAATAGTCCTTAGTATGCAGAGCTAGATAGTGTAAGCTTTAGTATAAAGGTTATAGAGGTTTCCCCTGTGGGGTACTTATCACTAATAGCAATGTAGCAGAGGAGAGGTTCGGCAAGAGCGGATGATCCGGTAGCGGGATACAGGGATCAGCGCAGCGTAGTTCCGACAGCGAGGTATGCTTGCAAGCATGAGAGCTTCAAGACAGGTTAGCATCAAGGCACAAAGCAGTTTGAACGAACACATGTGAGTGAGAGCCGGCGATCTAAATAGCCATCCAGTCCGGCGCTCAGTGATGACAGCATCAGTCTTAAAGGTGTATGCGCACCTTACCAAAAGAGAATGGTGGGGCGCATACACTTATGAAAGAGTAATTACCAAAGGTACCAGAACATTACAGTTTGATGTCAGACATGACATCTGAACATGTGTATAGGGGATATATATACACATATATGTCTGTATATATACCCCTAGCCGTATATAGGTGTGATAGTAGCAGAAATATATGCTTGCGCTAATGAAATCATTTACAGGAATATATTTCTGCTACTATCACACCTATATATGTCTAGGTGTGTATATAAATATATGTATGTGTGTATATATACCACTATACACAAGTTCAGATGTTTTGCCTGCCTCAAAAGAACCCAAAAAAATGCCAAAAAAACGCTAGCATCAAAAAAAAATGCCCAGGTGTGTTTTTGCTGGCATTTTTTGGGGGGTTTTGGAGGCAGGCAAAACATTTGAACTTGTGTATAGTGGTGTATATACACACATACATATATTTATATACACACCTAGACATATATAGGTGTGATAGTAGCAGAAATATATGCTTGCGCTAATGAAATCATTTACAGTAATATATGTCTGCTACTATCACACCTATATATGGCTAGGTGTCTATATACATATAATTATGTGTGTATATATACCACTATACACAAGTTCAGATGTTTTGCCTGCCTCAAAAGAACCCCAAAAAATGCCAAAAAATACGCTAGTGTCAAAAAAAAAAAAGCCCAGGTGTGTTTTTGCTGGCATTTTTTGGGGGGTTTTGGAGGCAGGCAAAACATCTGAACTTGTGCACAGTACCACTATACACAAGTTCAGATGTTTTTCCTGACTGCAAAGAACCCAAAAAAATGCCAAAAAAACGCTAGCGTCAAAAAAAAATGCCCAGGTGTGTTTTTGCTGGAATTTTTTGAGGGGTTTTGGAGGCAGGCAAAACATCTGAACTTGTGCACAGTACCACTATACACAAGTTCAGATGTTTTTCCTGACTGCAAAGAACCCAAAAAATGCCTGCTTTTAAACTGGCAAGGTGTTACAGCAGCGAAGCCAACCCCCTGAGCTGAAAGTGTTCTAATACAAACAATCTTTTTTTTATGGTTCTGGACATTCTACAGAGCTGAAACTTCACATGTACACTTTTTAGACCCCCCCAGATACTAAATCCAAAGTAAAAATCAAAAAATCTCTTTTTTTTTTTACATTTTTTCAATAATTGGCTTTTTTTTATCAAAAATTACAATTTTTAAGAACTTTTTTTGTGTGATTTTGTGTCTGGGGGGTCTAAAAGGTGTACCTGTGAAGTTTCAGCTCTGTAGCATGTCCAGAACCAGAAAAAAAAGATCATATAGGTGTAAAAGGAGGGTCCCACATCCCTGTTCTACTGAAAAATTATCTTTTTTTTATGGTTATGGACATGCTACAGAGCTGAAACTTCACATGCACACCTTTTAGGCCCCCCAGATACTAAATCCAAAGTCAAAATCAAAAAATCTCTCTCTTTTTTTAATTTTTTTTTTCACTAATTGGCTTTTTTATCAAAAATGACAATTTTTAAGAACTTTTTTGTGTGATTAATAGTTAATGGGGCATGACCCAGAACCCTGGGCACTTTTTAGGGGCGTTTATTGGGTTTTAGGGCTTAAAAATTGTGTTTTTTGATTACAGAAGTTCGGGTCCCATTGATTTCAATGGGGTTCTGATATCCGGGCCGAACTTTCGGGAAGTTCGGATGTTCTGGCCGAACCAAACTTTTCAAAAGTTCGATCATCCTTAGTTAACAGATCAGGAGCAGGGGACAAAGAGGTAGACATGTTTCGTGCAAATGTTAGCACTTAGTCATCATTAGAAGCTGATTGGTTACTATGCACAGCTGCACCAGATTCTTTATGCTGCAGTTTTAGTAAATCGCCCCCACAGTGTTGCAAAATGGCTATGTTAGTGTTATAAAGTGTTTCCATGTCAGATCCGACTCAGAGCATATTCTATCAGTACCCACTGATTTTTTTTCTGCTTTTACTACTGGATAGTGGAATTAGAAATATTGGTGGAAAATATTTTTTTGTTACAAGAAGGTGGACTGCCATGTATCACCAATATACTCCTTTAGAGCCATGTCCTGACAAAACAGAATGGTTCTTAGTGTTTTTTTTTCCAATACAGCTAATACAAGTCATGTTATACAACAAACATCTTATTGCAATTGTGTGCCTCTGCTGGTACCACTATTAAAAAGATAATGTCTAAATAATAATACCATCAGTTTAGTATGGCCAGAATGCATTTTAGCATTTTGTTTCCTTGCAATTACATTTTTTTAGGCATTCTGCCATGTACTTGTTCTGTCTTATAGGCTGTTAGACATGATTTATACCACTGTATGTTTAGACACTGAGTTTCACTTATTTAATCCCCAATATTTGTGCATGTATTCACTGATCATAACAAAACTTGTTAAAAATGCTGTATTTGTAAACACATTATTTAAATATTGGTGTAAGGCCTGTATAGATGTGATCAATTTAGCAATATCTGGGTAATTTATCCATTTTAAAACCTTCACACACCAATGTCATTGTCACCTAATTGCTAAATTCCTTTTTTTTTTTTTTAAAGTATTCTACTTTTACTTTTTTTTCCCTTGTAGCAATTAGGTAGTGCTGGGTTTCAAAGCCTAACATTTACCCAAATGAACCTTGGATAGACCTTGAAAACTTATATAAGCCCACTCATTTGTGACTCTGATGCTCCTAGACAGGAAAAAAGTGGGGAATCTCCTGACACAGCGTTCATGAACACTGTTTAGACGTTTTTCTACAGACCAAAGGGATAAGCTTCAGTTCGAACATGATATCCGCTAAGGCAACTTGACAAGTATTAAAACTTGAGAAGTATTAAAACATTTTTTGTTACTATTTGACTCTTTATAAAGCCTTCATTTAACCTAATCCACCCTAATTCACTCCTTCTATTTCTCTACCCCAGCTATTATTTTTTCTTTTTTTTAACAATAGTTTTTTATTAAGGTTCAACATGCACAAATACAATAGACAGGTAAATATGTCGTATACATACATTGTACGTTTGAGGATCGGGATAAACAAAATAAACAAGATAGACAACACTATTGCTGTTCACCACCGGAAACCTTAGAGGTATATTTTAAGATGACCTCTCTGTGACGTAAAGCCTGTCACCCCTATTGGGAACATACTATGAGTGGGATTATAAGAAGTATGATTGGGAAACCTGGTATTGACCCCTCCGAGGGTCCTAAGGGGTGAGTAGATTAATATCTCAAAAAGTAATGATACTGTATAATAACTGAAATCAAATCGTAACTAAAATCAGTAAAAATAAATAAATACAAAAATACAAAGTTGTCAGTTCCTCTTTGTTATATCAAAATATGAAGTGAGCAACTCTTATTGGTACCACAAGCTGGGAGTATGCTGGTGATAATGGTTTCATTATACTGAAGTTGCATCTATTTGGAATACATCTTTTTATCTCTAAGTTGATACCAGGAGCCTGTTTGGATGTTAACCTAAAGTTCCATTGTTTATGGTATGTGCTCTCCCTTCTTCATATGCAAGCATTCGTTACATTGTACATTGTGTATTGACTTTGGCTATGACTTCTTTAATGTTTGGGGGGATTTTTGATCACCATTTTTGTGCTATGGAGATGGGGGCTGCATACAAAATATGTGTGACCACTTTCTTAATAAGAAAGGGAAAGAGTCTATACCCAAACTCAATAGTGCCTATTCTGGAGTGACTGTACATGGAATGTCAGTAATCTCTAATATGAGGGAGAGCACATCCTTCCAAAAATGCCACAACACAATGCCATAGTATGTGTAGGAAATTACTGGAACATTGGCAATCTCTCCAGCACATAGGGGACAGATTTGGGTCCATTTTGTGTAGGTGCATTGTGGTAAAGAGAATAACCGTTGTAAATCAGTTTCCAATTTTACCATAACGGGTAGTTTATGATGTATAGGGTGATAGTTTCAAAATTTATAGCACAGTAATATGCCTTTGATTTTAGTTGTGGTCTTGTTCATTAAGAAGTCCCATAATGAAATCGTCGGCGTGTGTAAATCACTGGGATAACTCTCAAAAAATCCTACATACAAGACACCTAAAAGGCTCCACACTATTGATAGCAAGTGTTCTCTATAATGCTGACGTAACTGTCAGGAAATAAGAAACCTGTTCCATGTGTTCTGGAATTGCCTGGCAATCCAACCATTGTGGAAAGAGGTTTTTACCTGGATGTCCAATTTATTGGGTGTAGCATGTGTGCCCTCACCAGCCCTGGCTTGATTGAGCCTTGGTATAGAAGACTACCCACCCCACTTAAGGAAGGTGATGGCACACATCCTCTTTGCCACCAAGATAGCCATTGCAGCTAACTGGCAATCTGCAATCCCACTGAACATTGTAGTGATCAAGCATAGAGTAAACCTACAATGTGAAATGGAAAAGATTTTAGCTTACAAAGATAGAAAATCCACCACCTTCCATAAAAATTGGAGGATCTGGTTAGAACAGAGCTCATAACTTTGTTCTTTAAGGCTAACAGATGAGGTCCCCTTATTGAATAATACATCCTTACTGAAGATGCTATTCCACAAAAATACTTAGACAGAACGGTGGTAAACCCCTACCCCCTCTCTTCTCTTACCCTTCCCCTTAATCCCTACTACCTCTCCTTTAACCAGGCAATCCTGTATGGAGTAAGGGATTGAGTGACAGGCAGTGGTGAAACCTGTATACTCCTGTAGCAATGGTTGGTGTTTGACCCCTCACAGTTTGCACCCAATTGGGGTCATTCAACTTCAGAAGAAGGGCAATCCTCCCTCTTTGAGTTATAACTCGCAACTTATGGTAGCCCAAGACACTTCTTAAACTATCTGTTTTTCTATAGACCTAGTAGTTATAAAACTATGGTTATGAACCTATCTCCAGTTAATTGTTATAAAAATGTACAATGTAACAATTTTGTCAACTGCTTTGTTTCTCCTTTACTGATTTGTACTTCTTATGTTTTCAAATATCTTAAATAAAAATGTATTTAAAAAAAAAAAAGAAGTCCCATAATTGAAGGGGCACTTCTATGGGAAGAGTGAGGTTTATCACATTATAATGATTCATTTGTTGTATTCTAAATTTGTCAAGAGCACTCCGATTATTTAAAAGTAATTTAAAGAGAAGTGGATGCCTTTCTTTTTTTATTGGTGGGATGGGAAGCCCTAAACTAAATAGTCATAGGTTTCTAATGGTGTATATAAGCAAAACATTTGTACATATGAAAATTTTTGTCTGACTAATAAGGACCAAGCAGTAACCTTGGCTTGTATGGTTGGCGGTGTGTGTGTGTGTGGGGGGCTCATGTAATCATGAAAACTACCCTAAGGGGCAGGAATACTGCTTTCAGACAGCATAATTCATTGCACTTATTGAACGCCTGCTTTCCATGCACGATTGAAACCTGCACAAAGCATAGGTTCCTACCATTATATAAGAAAATTAAACAGCTATTCCAAGAATCAAGATTATTAACTTCCTACAGGAAGTCAGCATAATATCCTAGGGACACACAATGCTATTAATGGTCCATTCCTATTGTAAGCATATATGTTTATGATCACTTTTTGGCTTTATTATTAAATGAAGTTGCACTATTATCCATTTTGTGTTCTTTGCCTCCATTTATATCCTGGTTGCAGAAAAGAGAACAGGGTGCTGTTGGGGACTTTGCACCCTTTCATTTCCAAAGCGATATAGGTCCTTCTGGCTTAAGGCTTTTTGGTAAGCATATAGTGTGCGATTTTCCCCACGGGGTGAAATGTTTTCCAAGACCTTTCTACAGGCACGGTGTGGGTGTTCTGGCAGATTATTCACTTCCATCTTATGGTTATTGGACTATATTCACCTAATTTTGTTACATTTTCCAGTTGGACTGTTGCACTTTTTATTTCATCTAAATTTTGAAAGAAGACCTATCATGGGGGGGCGTGGCCGGATGTGATTGAGGCTAGACGTGGCTGCCTGGAACTCTCTGGATATCCTGCTTCTAAATCCGTCTTAGGTGACAGTGTGGGCCGCTCTTTCATTCTATCCTGTGGGGGAACCTTCCGGAATTCCAGGGATGCCATCCTCAACCCCTAAATCGCAGCGGAAGCCGCCCCAAGACCAGCGACAGACTCGCTCCACAAAAGGCCCGGGCTCCGCCTCCGCTCTCTTGGCGCCGACGTCTACACAGAGGAGCTGCGGCGCATGTGCGGGCAGGTAGGGTCAGCGGCCTGCAGACTCGTGGCTTCCCCGAGCCTCTCAGCTCTCTGTTCCGGCTCCGGAAACACTGACCAGCGGGCGATCACCACCCCGATTCTGGAGGCCATTGATGGATGCAAGGCAGCGCTTAGGGTCCGGATAGATCATTTGGCGTCAGAGTGTACACTTATCCACCATGATCTTGATAAGTTCCGGGGGCGCCTTACTGCTGCGGAGGACCGGATCTCAGAGGTGGAGGACTGCTCTCAGACCCATACAGCATAGCTGTCAGAATTACAGGGCATAGTGAAGTTGCTGCAACACAGCGCTGACGACGGAGAAGACCGACAACGGAGGAATAATGTAAGAGTGGTGGGGCTCCCTGAAGGGGTGGAGGGGAAAAGGCCTGCTCCCTTTGCAGAACAGTTCTTCAAGCAGCTGCTTTCCCTGGAGGATTTACCCCCCACCTATGTAGTTGAACGTGCTCATAGGGTCCCTGATGGGGCCAGACCACCTGGAGCCCCCCCCCCACCCATTCCTGGTCAAATTCCTCAATTATAGGGACCGTGATATGCTTTTGTAGGAGGCGCGGAAACACCCTGAGCTTCAATTTGAAAATGCACGTATTATGTTATTCCCTGATTTCTCTGCGGAGACACAGAGAAGACAGCGTTCCTTTCCTGAAGTCAGAAAGCGCCTGCGAGCCAAAGAAATCACTTACAGTATGAAGTACCCCAGCAGGCTCAGGGTGCAACACAGTGGCTCCGTCAAATTCTTTGATTCCCCGCAGGAGGTGTCAGAGTGGCTGGATGGTCTGCGCTGAGCCCTCTGCTGCTCATGGCTTGGATTTGTGGTTCTGCTGTTCCTGGCCCTCTTCATCCTGATGTCGCTGCATAGTTCCTGAGTGTTTTCCTTCCGAATGTTTGCTGTTTGGGGATTGTGCCATGTTGTCTGGATAGGGGGTAGTACGTTTTGGCCCCCCCTTGTGCCTGGAAACTATGGGGCGAAGAGTATGTTTGGCCTGTTGAACTCACCTGTTACTCCGGCAGTTCCAGAGTCTCCATAAGGGACAGTAACTGTCATCTTACCTGCCGGACTGTAATTCACACTGGTGAACCGTCGCACGCTTCATTTTTTTGGGAAGTTTGGGATTCGAGCTGCATACCGGACTGTTTTTTCTGTTGTTTTTCTTATTCCTTTTTCTTTTTCTGTTTTTTTGGTTTCTGGTATAATGGCATTGGGGATGTTGCACCAGCACCTGAACTCTTTTGCTCCTGGACGCTTAGAGGTTACCATGAGGATTTTTTATTTTTTTCCTGGGTTCCTACTGACTTCTGTTTTGCTTCAGACCCTCTCTTGGTTCATCCATCAATTTTTTATTGATTTCTATGGCTGACAATATTAGATTCCTTTCATGGAATGTGAGGGGTTTGAATAATAAGTTTAAGTGGGCCAGTGTCTTTCAGTATCTGAAGGTACTTAAGCCACATATCCTCCTCCTGCAGGAGACTCATCTGAATGGTAACATGATACTTGCTCTTAGGAGACCGTGGATCCAGAGGGCATTTCATGCCACCTACCCCACATATGCCAGGGGGGGTCTCCATTCTAATTAGTAAATCCATCCCCTGTACTATTCAAAGGGTGATCTCTGATACGGGGGGCAGATATGTGGCAGTGATTTTAGATATCTATTCTGTTACAATGCTGTTGGTAGCGGTGTATGTGTCTCCTCCTTTTGGGATACAACTGCTGTATGATGTGGCTGATAAGTTAGCTGCCTATGCTCATCTTCCAATGCTGTTTATGGGTGAATTTAATGCCATATTAGATAGTACCCTGGATACTTCCAACCCCAACCGACCTGCCTCCATGGATTTGCTGACCTGGGCTTCCACGGTAGGCATGTTTGAACTCTGGAGATGGAAGCATCCTTCATTGAGGGAATACTCTCATCTTTTCACCACTCACCACTCGTCTGCCTGGATTGATTTGGCGTTTGGAAATGCATGTCTGCAGTCCCTTTTGATTGACTCTGAGTACTTGGCCGGAGGGATGTCTGATAACAACCCGCTACTCTTGACAGTGAACCTCCAATTGGGGGCTATGGTGCGGGGTTGGCGCCTAGCTGAAGGCTGGCTCTAACAGGATCAGGTTGTCTCTCACCTGGGAAAGTCGATCCAGTCATATTGGGAGGAGAATGTGGATTCTGCAGAATAGCGAGTGGTTTGGGAGGCATTCAAGGCTGTGACTAGGGGAGAATGTATCTCAGCCATTAAGACAGCTAGAAAGGATCATAACAGTGAGGTTCAGTCGCTGCAGGAGTCGGAAAGGATGCGGGTGAGGGAACATGCGGATTCGCCGTCTGACACCAGCTACGTTGCGTTGCTGGAGGCGAGACGCCTTCTCTCCCTGCATGTCTCTGATCTTGCCCACACTGAGGCCAAAAACATGCGGGAATCAGTGTTTGCGCAGGGTGACCAAAATTATAAGTTGCTGGCGATGTTGGTGGCTGACCAGAGGACCCAAGTTAATATCCCACTTATCAGAAATGCTGAGGGAGCTATAAAGACTGACCCTCGTGACATTCTATAGACGTTTCACAATTATTTTGAGAATTGGTATGCCCCACTGTCGGGTGGAGACTGCTCGGCTAGGGATGGGCTGCTGGGGAGTGTCACCCTTCCGACCTTGAGGGATGAGGATAGCGCCCTCTTAGATGAACCGATTACGGCTTCGGAGGTGGAAAAAGCAATTGCGGCGTTCCCACCGCACAAAGCTCCTGGCCCTGGCGGCTTTCCAGTGGATTTTTATAAACAATACTCTGAACAGTTAGCGCCTAGAATAAGTTCTCTATTGTAACACTGTCTCAAGAGCGAGGAACTTCCCCCTTCCATGTTAGGCGCTTATATGGTGCTATTGCCGAAGCCTGGTAAAGATCCTCTGGATTGCTCCTCTTATCGTCCCATCGCCCTTTTAAATATGGACCTCAAAATTTTGAGGAAGGTCCTAGCTAATATGCTGGCTGGGGTCATTCATTCTTTGATTGACCCGGATCAGACGGGCTTTATGCCTGGTAAGTCGGTTGATACCAACATTAGGCGGTTGTTCACTCATCTTCAACTCCCCGGGGGTGACTCGGGCTGGTGGGTGGTGGTTTCTATAGATATTGAAAAGGCTTTTGATTCGGTCGATTGGGCCTTCATGCTCAGGAGATTGGATTTCATGGATTTTTGACCTAACTTTAGGACTTGGATCCGGCTCCTCTACACGGGCCCTAGAACGGCTATCCGGCTCGGTTACCTCACTTCTCCTTACTTCCAGGTGGGACGGGGAACGAGGCAGGGATGCCCCCTTTCTCCTTTCCTGTTTGCCCTTACACTCGAGCCTATTGCTATAGCACTGCGTAGCTCCCCAGCCGTGGGATCAATATGAGTGGGTTCCATTAGAGAATGCCTTGCATTATTGTTATCTCGAGGACCCGGGTCCCTCTCTACTATCTATCCTGGATGATTTTGGCAAGTGCTCCGGCCTCCGGGTTAACTGGAGGAAGTCTTCAATCTTGTCATTGGATGAGGATGCCCTACTTGCTGCGGCTGGGGACCTCCCGGTTTGCTGGGTGGATAGCTTTAATTACCTGGGTATTAAGGTGACTAGACACCCTCACGACTATTACTCCTTGAAACTCTTACCTTTGTTGTCCAGACTCCAACAACATGTACTGGCCTGGAAGAGACTCCCTCTCTCTTTACTGGGTCGTATTAGTGTCCTTAAAATGAAATTTCTCCCGGTTATATTATATTTCCTCCGTAACTCCCCACTGTGGGTACCAATGTCGTTCTTCAAAAAATTGGATAGCATCATAATTTCATTCCTTTGGTCCCAGGGGCTCCCAGGATTGGCTTACGGGCCCTCCAGGAGCCCTGGAGCAGTGGTGGCCTGGCGCTCCCTGATTGGCGCAAATATTACCTGGAGGGCCAGATGGTATTCGAGAGGTGGTGGCTGATGGCAGATGAGGGGGATTCAGCCACGATCTTAGAGGCGGCTCACCTGGGCTCCTTTGAGACTCTCAGGTTGGCACTGTATCGGGGTTTGGGCTCGGATCTCCCGCTGACGCTGTCCATGAAGGCTACCGTTAAAGCGTGGACTCAATCTATGAAGTTGACCTGTCCCAGCTATGTTGGATCCTCTCCTTCCGCCCCCTCTGTGGATGAACCCTACTCTTTCCCACTTCTACAGATTACCGGACCCAATGTTGTGGGCGGTGAAGGGGGTGAAAACCTTGGGGGACATAACAGTGGCAGGGGACCTCCTTCCGTCTGATCGTTTACGGGACAAACATGATTTGCCAAGTACTTACCTCTTTCGTTATCTCTAGTGTTGAGCGAACACGGACTGTATTATTCATATTCGTACCGAATAATTGGATTTTTGTTACCCGAACACGGACCTGAAAACTTTACTGTATGTTTAAAATCCGTGTTCGGTCATTTTATTTCCGGGTTTGTATGTAATGGCGCGCTTTTAATGGCGGGCTTTCAACAGCCAATCAACAAGCGTTTAACTGGTGTGCCTTAAGCCATCCCAGCCATGCCTACTAATGTATTAGTAGCTGTGATTGGCCATCTGAAGCATGTGACCATGTCTTTATAAGTTCGAAAACCCAGCGCCGCTGCGTCATTCTGCTGTAGTATAGGGACAGAGCACACATCATACGTGCTGTCTGCTGATTAGGGACAGACAGTGAAAAATTATATTGTGTCCGAAAAGAATTTAGGGTCAGGTCGGAGTGCAGGCAGGGTGAGTTATTAGGGCATTTTAGGGCGAGGCAGGAGAATAGGCAGGGTCAGTGTTCTACATCGATTTTGCTGTGTGGGGGGTTTGGAGTGCCAGTGACCGATCTTATCGATCATTTTAGGGCGAGGCTGGAGAATAGGCAGGGTCAGTGTTCTACATTGATTTTGCTGTGTGGGGGGTTTGCAGTGCCAGTGACCGATATTATCGATCATTTTAGGGCGAAGCTGGAGAATAGACAGGGTCAGTGTTCTACATCGATTTTGCTGTGTGTGGGGTGGTGCAGTGAACACAATCTTTTTGCCCGCTGAGGAGGAGGGAGAAAAAATCTTTTTTATCAGTCAGTTGTGTGCAGCGTTTTTCCTTCAGTGCTGCTGACTGTGATAATACACTGCTGTGTTCACATGTGCTATTATTGAGTGATTTTAAAATTGATACACTTTTTTCTATTCCACTATTCAATATACACCCTTTTGGGTTAAAAAATTTAAATTGTGTCATAGTCTGTACTAATCTATTTAAAAATTACAAACTTAAAGGGGAATTTTCTTTTTTTTTCCCCTTCATAGCCTTCAGCAGAGCTGACTGATATAAGACACTGCTGTGTTCACATGTGCTAGTGATTTTAAAATGTATACACTTTCTTCTATTCCACTATTCAATATATACACCCTTTTGGGTTAAAAAAATTAAATTGTGGCATAGTCTGTACTAATCTATTTAAAAATGACAAACTTAAAGGGGAATTTTCTTTTTTTTTTCCCTTTATAGCCTGCAGCAGAGCTGACTGATATAAGACACTGCTGTGTTCACATGTGCTATTGAAAAATCACCAATTTTATATCATATTTTCTATTCCGCTATTCAATCTACACCCTTTGGGGTAAAAACAATTAAATCGCAGGATAGTCTGTATCGGTACGTGTGAGATACACCTTTCCAATTTTTGGGGCGCATCTCATACCGCCGAGGATTGCAGGGTGCTTCAGTTTGCCTCCTGCCTGTTCCGAACTCCTCCTACTCCTCATCCTGCCTTTGGGGGTACAAAAAATAGTAATCGGGGCCTAGTCTGGGTCTGTACGTGTGAGATACATACACCTTTTGATATCATATTTTCTATTCCGCTATTCAATCTACACCCTTGGGGTAAAAACAATTAAATTGCGGGATAGTCTGTATTGGTACATGTGAGATACACCTTTCCAATTTTTGGGGCGCATCTCATACCGCCAAGGATTGCAGGGTACTTCAGTTTGCCTCCTGCCTGTTCCGAACTCCTCCTACTCCTCATCCTGCCTTTGGGACTGGGTAAATGCAGTGGCGGATGGGCCTGAGGCAGATAGCAATTTGGCGCATGTCCTTCCACCACCGAGGATCGCAGGGCGCTTCAGTTTGCCTCCTGTTCCTAACTCCTCCTACTCCGCTTCCTCATCCTCTACCGCCTCCTCATCCGGTCAGCGTAACACCTTCACCACCAACTTCAGCACAGCCAGGGGTAAACGACAGCAGGCAGTTTTAAAATTTGCCTGTTTGGGGGAAAAACCACACACCGCACAGGAGTTGTGGAGGAGCATGGAACAGCAGACAAATGAGTGGTTGCTGCCAGCGAGCCTCAAGCCCGGCCTGGTGGTGTGCGATAACGGGCGTAATCTCATAGCAGCTCTGGGCCTAGCCGGTTTGACGCACATCCTTTGCCTGGCGCATGTGCTGAATTCTGTGGTGCAGAGGTTCCTTAAAAATTATCCCGATATGTCAGAGCTGCTGCAGAAAGTGCGGGCCGTCTGTGCGCACTTTCAGCGTTCTCATCCTGCTGCTGCTCGCCTGTCAGTGCTGCAGCGTAACTTCGGCCTTCCCGCTCACCGCTACATATGTGACGTGCCCACATGGTGGAACTCCACCTTGCACATGCTGGAAAGACTGTGCGAGCAGCAGCAGGCCATAGTGGAGTTTCAGCTGCAGCACGCACTCGTGAGTCGCTCTGCGGAACAGCACCACTTCACCACAAATAACTGGGCCTCCATGCGAGACCTGTGTGCCTTGTTGCGCTGTTTTAAGACTCCACCAACATGGCCAGTGCCGATGATGCCATTGTCAGCTGAACTATCCCACTTCTACGCCTCCTTCAAAAAACGATTCGGGCGATGATGGAAGAGGATGTGGCACAGGATGAGGAGGAGGAGGAGGATGAAGAGGTAACATTTCCAAGGCTTTCAGGGCAGTCATTTGCAAGTGGCTCCGAGGGTGGGTTCCTGCACCCACAAACGCCAGGGACACAATTGTCCAGCAGGGGCACAGTTCTGGAGGATGAGGAGGATGAGGAGGAGGAGATGGAGATGGAACCATGTTCACAGCAGGGTGGCACCCAGGCCAGCTCATGGCCATCACTGGTGCGTGGCTGGGGGGATACAGAGGACACAGACGATACACCTCCCACAGAGGACAGCCTTTCGTTGCCTCTGGGCAGCCTGGCACACATGAGCGATTACATGCTGCAGTGTCTCCACAACGACCGCCGAGTTGCCCACATTCTAACTTGTGCTGATTACTGGGTGGCCACGCTGCTGGATCCCCGTTACAAGGACAACGTACCGTCCTTAATTCACTCACTGGAGCGATCGCAAGATGCGCAAGTACAAGCGCACGCTGGTAGACGCGATGCTGCTGGCATTCCCACCTTACAGCGGGGCCACAGTGGAAGCACAAGGCCAAGGCAGAGGAGGAGGAGGAGGAGGAGCAAGAGGTCGCCAAAGCAACCAGGGCACCGCCAGCACCTCAGAAGGCAGGGTTAGCATGGCCGAAATGTGGAAAAGCTTTGTCAGCACGCCACAACAAACAGCAGCACCAGCAGCTCATATGGAACGTCTTAGCAGGAGGCAGCATTTCACCAACATGGTGGAGCAGTATGTGTTCACACGCCTACATGTAGTGAATGATGGGTCTGCCCCCTTCAACTTCTGGGTCTCAAAATTGGGCACGTGGCCTGAGCTTGCCCTTTACGCCTTGGAGGTGCTGGCGTGCCCTGCAGCCAGTATATTATCTGAATGTGTATTTAGCACGGCTGGGGGCGTTATCACAGACAAGCGCAGCCGCTTGTCCAGAGACAATGTGGACAAGCTCACGTTCATTAAAATGAACCAGGCATGGATACCACAGGACTTTTCCGTACCTTGTGCAGAATAGAGATGGATACCGACCTTACCCAGCCATTGTTCTATTTTTGATCTTTCTCACTCTTTTGGGGTGTACCCTCATTTAAAATGACTGAAAAAAAGCAGTGTTGGCTACCTCGTCCTCCTCCACCGCCGCTTCCACCTACACCGCCCATAGGTGTGCGCAGCCTATTGCATTAGGGTGTGCACCCCAAAGTTTAAATACACATGCATGTGTTTGCCTGCATGTATATGGCCCCGGTACATTACTCTCCCTGCTGGTAAAGTGAAATAAAAGTGTGTGGCACTTCTCTTATGGCAGAGCAGGTCCGAGGGAGATATTTCCCATCTCCTCACTGGCAAACAGAGCGATAATGCTAATGTGCCCTAGGTGATTAGGGTGTGCCCAGGCACACCCGGCACACCCTGTGCGCACGCCAATGACACCGCCGCATCCACCACCACCTCAACCTCCCTCCTACTCCATATGGGCCTCGTCCTTCACAGATGAAGAACATTGTTTTATTTTTCAGTTTTTTTTGTTGTTTTAAGTTATTTCCCTATCCACATTTGTTTGCAGAGCACCTGCCATGCTCTTAACTACGTTTTGCTGCTATTTGCAGCACTCTAGCCCTTTCCATTGGTGTTTTAGAGCCATTTTAGTGCCTGAAAGTTCGGGTCCCCATTGACTTCAATGGGGTTCGGTGTCTGGGTAAAGTTCGGAAAAAGTCCGGACACGGACCCGGACTTTTTTTTCAAGTTCGGCCGAACCCGCCGATCACGGACATCCAGGTGTCCACTCAACTCTAGTTATCTCCAACTGCGTCATGCCTTCCAAAGCCAGTTTGCCACCTTCCATGTTGAAGCGCTTCCCTCAGATTTGGAATGTGTGCTGACTTGCGATACCACGCTTAAGGCCCTTTCAACTGTATATAAGGACATGTTTAGATTGACGCCCCCCAGTATAGTCAGGTGCAGGGAGAAATGGACAGCTGAGGTGACTGACCTCCATTACGATGACTGGGAGGAGGTGTGGACTGAACCCTTCAACCCTTCACTGATAGCTGCCAGAGATATTCTTATACAGTTTAAATTTCTTCATAGGATCTACTACACACCAGCCCGCTTGGCCAAAATATGTCTGACCTCGTCAGCTGAGTGTTGCACTGCTCCACTTCCCCGGCAGATGCGACTCATGTCTTTTGGGAATGTAGCCAGATCCAGATGTTCTGGATTGCAGTGACTTCCTGTCTTACAGAGGTGTTGCTGACTCAGATTCCGCTGACCCCGAGAGTTTGTCTCTTGCGTCTGGTGGAGGAGGTAGTTCCCTCGGTGGCACATAGGACTTTACTTGTCATTCTCCTATTTTATGCAAAAAAGGCGATCCTACTGCATTGGAAGAAGGTGGCCCCTCCTTCGATTTTATTTTGGAAAGGATTAGTTAATGCTCTCTTGCCACTTTATAAGGCGACCTACGTGTCTAGGGGTTGCCCCAAAAAATTTGAGAAGGTTTGGAGGGCGTGGGTTAAATCCTCAGATACTGTAGGTTGAATGTATTGTTCTTATATAGTTATATTAGACACTGGCTCTGCGCACTGCATATTGCATATTATATTTTGAACTTTGCAATCTTGTATCTGACATTCCATGCTCCATGTTGCTAATGAGGTTAGCTCTGAACTGTTTCAATATGGTGCTTTACTATGAGCTAGAGGTGGCTTGATTATTTGACGCCTGGGAGCGTTTACCTCTGGGGGTCGGTGTTGGCTTGCGTGTCCTTTGGCACTGGCCTGCACCGACCTCGACTCTCCTGACCGATGTTTGGGTTGCTGGTGACTGTTTCGGGGGGGGGTGTTGAGGGTTTGGGTGGGTGGACACTTTGGTTTTTCTTGTCTGCTATGTTTTTCTGTAACTGTTTGTTACTGTTTGATGTTCACTTTTAAACTGAACAAAAATAATTTTTCAAAAAAAAAAAAGAAGACCTATCACAAATATTTTTTTTGCCAATTATTATTGTATATTTTTTGCATTTACACACTGATGTAATTTATGTATGTGCATTTACATATATATGTCACATAATAATTTTATGCACTTATTTATATTGAATTATAGAATATTTATTGTAATTTACTCATTACGGATTTAGCTATTTTAAACAGTGCCTCCTTTTACCTTTTACTTTTTCACTTATTCATGCATGTGTTTATCACATTTAAAGGGGCAGCAGTTTATAACTTTAGTTCTATATAGTCGGTATTAGGCACCTTCACATAGTTTACAGTGACTCTTGTGCAAAAGTTTTCCTGGAAACTGGATACCACTTTAGAATTGAGCTTTGGAGATGGACATAATATCACTATTTAATGACACAAAAGGGCTCTTTCCAGCAAAGTGCTGCAATCTCCAACACCCTTCTGTCTGAAATAATTGTTGTCAGAACAACTAATTTCACCGTGAGGAACCTCAATAGAAAGGAAACTATTGGAGCAAAGTGTGCCTGCACCAGTGTTTTCAGAACCAAGCCTAAGTCTCACAAAGGGAACAAAGATATCTTTGGTGGTCGTATATATAGATTTCTGCCTGCATGAAGCATCTGGTCAATGACTCTTACTCCCATCAAAAGCCAGAGAAAGAGGATAAGGCAGAGATCTGTACTTTAATGGAGTTGTATACCAGACCAACCTCTAGCGCTGGTTGTAAAAAAGTCCAAGATATTGACTAGAGCCTAGGAAAGTGCTGCCGATAACAAACATAGTCTGATCACATAGTAAAGGGCCACTGTGATTGTCCCTTTACCTTCCAAAGGACACAACGGTCACAGAGCGCGCCCGATGCACATCGCAGGAAGTGTGCAGGGGAAGGAGATCTGGAAGCACCTCTATGGACACCCATCCAGAACTGGGTGACTGCACTGTAGCCATTTTTTGGCTATATAACATGGTCGGCAAATAGTTAATTCGTTAAAATACCTGCCTTGGAGGCGGTGTATTTTAAGGAATCAATTTGTACCACATTTTAATGTGGTACAAATTGTGTTTAATGAACAACATAATCACAAAGCACACAGGGCTATTGAAAAACTTTAGTGTGTTCGCTACTTCTAGTTTGCTGGAACACTATATTGCAATATCAAGATGCATGTATTGTGCAGACAGGATGCAGCTGTATAAAAGTGGATGCCGATATAGAAAATTACTAGATTTAAAAACATGAAAATTCTAATTTTAATACAGTCCAATGATCATTCCATTCTTATGCACATACACATTTTTGCCTTTCATACATCTACACATCTGGCATCAGTCATTACCATGCAACAGAGTATTAGAGCGCTAAAAATAGTTTAAACCATGCTCCATTGACTGTTGTAATATTCCTGGAAAAGAAAATAGCAAAAGTTTTAGACACATCAGTAACAAAATCCTTTTCCATGCAGTAGTTGTTTCACTGAAGTAATAAAAATTAAATCCTTTGGCAGTGTTTTCTATGTCTGCCTACGGGAATAAGTTCTGAAGAAGGGAGCTATGCATGAACAGGAGAACCACTGAGCAGAAAATTGTACCATTGACTGAAATGATTGGTATGAAGCAAATCTGTCAGTTTTCTTGTACTTCATTAACTACTAAGGCAAAAATCAGTACAGCTAAAAAAAAGTCTAAAACTGATGGCATGACTCATTAAATCTTGTTCAATCTATTTACATTTTTACAGCCATCATTATCACTCTCTACTCTATATAATACTACAATTATTTATAGTGTAAAATATGTGATGAAAACAGTCCTTACCCAGCAAGAAGTATTATTTCCAACTAAGCAGAACTTGCAGTTAGATTTTATAGGCTGGTTTTGTCAACATAATAACATATTAGACTTAGCTGATCGAAAAACTGATTTAAAAATTTGAAGTGAGTAAAAATTATGATTTTTATGGCGATTACTGTTAAATAATTACTTTATGTGAAACCTTCAACAGATGTGAATAATATTGTAATTAGAAATATATTTTAGTTAGATGGGAATATATTTAAACTATTTAGTGTGTTTCACCAAGCACCACTCTTAGCTTCCTAGTTGTTACAGTAAATATTTCTGCACTTCAAAGGTCTGGCCATTGTTTTTCCTTTTTTTTTTTTCAAATTTTATCTTTATTTATTTAAGTTCAGTTACATATACAGTCTGTACATTACAATCCATCTTTTAACTTTTTTCAATGTCATAAGCAAATAAAACATGTTAATTAATTCTAGAACCATCTTAATTATATAACTATAACTGATCCCAAATCACCTTTTTCCTCCCCTTTTCTTCTCAACTAACCATCGAATAAAAAAAAAAAATCATGGAGGCCATACGAATATCACCGCTCTATTAACCACTTAAGCCCCGGAAGATGTTACCCCCTTCCTGACCAGGGCCTATTTTGCGATTCGGCACTTCGTGACTTTAATGGACAATTGCACGGTCGTGCAATGCTGTACCTAAACGAATTTGGCATTCTTTTTTTTCTCACAAACAGAGCTTTCTTTTGGTGGTATTTGATCACCTGTGCGATTTTTTGATCATGATCAATATCAATAATTATTCGGTTTTCCCATTCCTGAGAAAGGGTAATACCCATTTCTCTTTCCCATTCCCTTAGGAAGGGCAATTGACCACGTTCTACCGTTGTTTTTAGCAAGAAGTATAATTTAGATATTACATGGTCCACTGATCGATTTTGTGTGCATAATATTTCATAGGATGTTAACTCTTGATCTCCTTGCATGGGGAGTTGTAAAGTTCCTAGAAAATGGCGCAATTGAAATGCCCTCCATGGGTCTAGACAGAAGGGACCTGAGGTATCTATTAATTCATCTACCGTGACCCATCTTGCCTCTACTAGAAAATCAGATGCCTGAAAGTTTCCTGTTTTTAATAGATTTTTAAACTTTTTATCTTGATATCCTGTAACAAAATGAGGGTTTCCTAATATTGGATATAATAGGGAATTTTTTCGTATTAGTCCAGTCTGCTCAAGTACTTTCGCACATATTTTAATTGTATTTCCTATAATGGGATGCTTTTTAATAGATGTTGGTATTGCCTCATAACACCAAGGGGCTCTCTTAAGAGGGATCTCACATTGTGCCTGTTCTAAGATCGGCCAAAGCTTATATTCCTCATGACGACACCAATCGATCAGTCTTCCCAGTCGTACAGCTTGATAATATTTTCGCATGTCTGGGACAGCTAGCCCTCCGTTTATTTTGAGGTTAGTAAGATATTTTTTACCCAGCGTTGGGTGTTTGGACTCCCAGATAAAATTAATTATCAAAGTATCAATCTGCTTAAAGTACAGAGATGGAATAGAAATAGGAAGTGCTTGAAAAATATAAAAAAATTTTGGTAGTATACTCATTTTAACTATATTGCACCTTCCAAACCATGAGTGTATTCCTCCTTTCCACGTCTGAGACAATAAATGTATTGATTTAATTAAAGGATTGAAATTATGTGCAAGTAGTTGAGATAGTCTAGGTGTAATCAGCGCTCCCAAGTATTTCAGGGCTGATTTTGTCCAATTCAATTTAAAGTTTGATCTTAATTGTTGTAGGGGTAATGATGGCATCTCCACTCCCATTGTTTCAGATTTGGTGAAATTTATTTTCATATTGGATTGAATCCCATACACTTCTAGTTCATGTAGCAAATTAGGTAACGATACAATTGGGTTCGCAATTGAGAATAATACATCATCTGCATACGCAGATAATTTGTATTGCTTCTTCCCCACTTTGATACCCGAAATGTCTGGATTCATGTGTACTCTGCACAAGAAAGGTTCGAGTGACAGTACAAACAAAAGGGGTGACAGAGGACAGGGCTTTTCCTTATTACATTTCATATGGATTGTAAACAGCAGCCCTATCTGAATCATCTAAACAGGCTGTGACCAATATAAATTTGCCAGGTATAGTGACCATTTAGGGTGCATTATACTAGCCACTTTTTTTTAGAAAGGATAGGGGGATATAATGAATGAAATTATATAGTGAGTGTTGCGCTGTAGGGTCAGTGATGTGTTAATAATAATAAATTATTACATTTCAAATGTTGAAACAATAATAAAGGGAAATTGAATCTCAGTTGGCAAAACAATGAAGTGATGTAATAATAATGAAAATATATGATGTGAATGAAATGATCATTAACCGTTTAAAGACCAGCCGCCGCAGATATACTGCTCTCCACTGTACATGTATGTACATGTATGTACATGTATGCTCTCTGCAGCTAAGCACTAGGTCCAGCAGCCGCGATTGCTGCAGGGACTGATAGAAGGCGGTGTGCCGTTATAAACACGACACACCGCTACTCTGTCACTGATTGAAACAGGGCTCCTGTGTTCCTGTTATCTCGGAACACAGGAGCCCTGTTTCCATCCACCAAGTCTCCCCTCCCCCACAGTTAGAATCAATCCCTAGGTACACATTTAACCCTTTGATTGCCCCTGGTGTTAACCCCTTCCATGCCAGTGTCATTATTACAGTAACAGTGCATATTTGTAGCACTCTTTACTGTAGTAATGTCCCTGGTCCCCCCAAAAGTGTAAAAAATGTCAGTTAGGGGTCCAATCTGTCTGCTGCAATGTCGCAGTCCCGCTAAAAATGGCAGATCACCGCCATTAATAGTAAAAAAAAAAAAAAATTAATAAAAATGACATAAATCTTTACTCTGGTTTGTAGACGTGATAACTTTTGCTCAAACTAATCAAAACACAGTTATTGGGATTTTGTTTTACCAAAAATATGTGGCAAAATACAAATTGGCCAAAAATGATGACCTGCTTGTCTCATATAAAGTCCCAAAGGAAATAAGGGATTTCAAAGGCAGTGTGCTTTACAGGCCATGCCCCATATATAAAATCCCTTCCTATCCATATACTGCATCCACCAAGGGGATGGAGGTGTAATGCTTTTCAGCTGGTCTTCTCCAGTTTGCACCATTGTTATATTTTAACCTAATTATTTGAACTTTTTGAGACAATAGCCAGTCGTGCATGGGGATGGGTTGGGGGAGGTTGGGCTGTCTCCCTCTCACCTGTTCCCCATCCACCCATTAGCGGCCATGTGCCTCCAGTGTGAGGACACTAAATTAAGAGTGTAGGACTGCAGATTTAAACAGGGTGCCGTGACGTGGCTCTGCAGCTTTCACATGCGTTTGCAAATGTGTGTCAACTAAACCCCTGTTCTTTGTACCAAGAGACAGGTCTTATTTGGTTGGTGACAGACTGGAAGGTGAGTACATCAAACTGGGGGCTGGCTGACTTTCATGCACCTCTTACAATCCTTCAACCTCATTTTGTGTTTTGTTATAGGGATGGAGACGCCGGGCAACACCAGCTTGGGTCTCATCTAAAGTCCCACCTAGTCCAATATGTTTAAAGCAACCAGGGATGGAGACGCCTTGCTTACAGCTTGGTGCCTCATCTAAAGTCCCACCGTGCGATTTTCGTGAGTTTTTGGTGGATGCAGTTTTTGATTTGACCCTAGTGTTTTCCGTATACAGGGATGGAGACCAATAGCATGACCTGCTTGTCTCATATAAAGTCCCAAAGGAAATAAGGGATTTCAAAGGCAGTGTGCTTTACAGGCCATGCCCCATATATAAAATCCCTTCCTATCCATATACTGCATCCACCAAGGGGATGGAGGTGTAATGCTTTTCAGCTGGTCTTCTCCAGTTTGCACCATGGTTATATTTTAACCTAATTATTTGAACTTTTTGAGACAATAGCCAGTCGTGCATGGGGATGGGTTGGGGGAGGTTGGGCTGTCTCCCTCTCACCTGTTCCCCATCCACCCATTAGCGGCCATGTGCCTCCAGTGTGAGGACACTAAATTAAGAGTGTAGGACTGCAGATTTAAACAGGGTGCCGTGACGTGGCTCTGCAGCTTTCACATGCGTTTGCAAATGTGTGTCAACTAAACCCCTGTTCTTTGTACCAAGAGACAGGTCTTATTTGGTTGGTGACAGACTGGAAGGTGAGTACATCAAACTGGGGGCTGGCTGACTTTCATGCACCTCTTACAATCCTTCAACCTCATTTTGTGTTTTGTTATAGGGATGGAGATGCCGGGCAACACCAGCTTGGGTCTCATCTAAAGTCCCACCTAGTCCAATATGTTTAAAGCAACCAGGGATGGAGACGCCTTGCTTACAGCTTGGTGCCTCATCTAAAGTCCCACCGTGCGATTTTCGTGCGTTTTTGGTGGATGCAGTTTTTGATTTGACCCTAGTGTTTTCCGTATACAGGGATGGAGACCAATAGCATGACCTGCTTGTCTCATATAAAGTCCCAAAGGAAATAAGGGATTTCAAAGGCAGTGTGCTTTACAGGCCATGCCCCATATATAAAATCCCTTCCTATCCATATACTGCATCCACCAAGGGGATGGAGGTGTAATGCTTTTCAGCTGGTCTTCTCCAGTTTGCACCATGGTTATATTTTAACCTAATTATTTGAACTTTTTGAGACAATAGCCAGTCGTGCATGGGGATGGGTTGGGGGAGGTTGGGCTGTCTCCCTCTCACCTGTTCCCCATCCACCCATTAGCGGCCATGTGCCTCCAGTGTGAGGACACTAAATTAAGAGTGTAGGACTGCAGATTTAAACAGGGTGCCGTGACGTGGCTCTGCAGCTTTCACATGCGTTTGCAAATGTGTGTCAACTAAACCCCTGTTCTTTGTACCAAGAGACAGGTCTTATTTGGTTGGTGACAGACTGGAAGGTGAGTACATCAAACTGGGGGCTGGCTGACTTTCATGCACCTCTTACAATCCTTCAACCTCATTTTGTGTTTTGTTATAGGGATGGAGACGCCGGGCAACACCAGCTTGGGTCTCATCTAAAGTCCCACCTAGTCCAATATGTTTTATGTGGCAAAATACAAATTGGCCAAAAATGATGAAAAAATTTGATTTTTTTTTTTTTATTTTATTATTGGGAATGCTATATAGCAGAAAGTGAAAAATACTGCATTTTTTCGAAATTGTTGCAGTTTTGTGTTTACAGCGCATAATCAAAAAACTGTAGAGGTGATGAAATACCACCAAAAGAAAACCCTGTTTGTGGGGAAAAAAAGGACGTCAATTTTATTTGAGTACAGCGTCGCAGGACCGCGCAGTTGTCAGTTAAAGTAATGCAGTGCTGAATCGCAAAAAATAGCCTGGTCATTAAGGGGACAAATCCTTCCGCTCCAGAAGTGGTTAAATACAGTGAATCAAGTAGATAACGACTACCATGCAAATGGTCAGAAATAAATAGTGTCCTTCACCGTGTAACAAAGTAAGGGCTCTTTCACACGGGCGTTCCTTTTTTTTTGCCCGATCAGGTCCTTTTTTTTTTTTTTGTAACGGACACGGATGACACTTGTGTCATCCGGTCCGTATGTTCGTTTTTCATCCCATCCGTTTGCGGATGAAAAACTGACATAATGCATGTCTATGTAAATACGGATGTCTGCGGATGACACCACTGACATCTGTTTTTGCTTCAGTTCCGTTTTTTGAAAGGAAGAAAAAATAGGGTTCTCCTCCGTTCAAAAAAACTGAACTGAACTGACAAAAAACGGATGTCAGAGGATGATCATCCGATGACATCCGTATTTACATAGAGATACATTATGTCCGTTTTTCATCCGCAAACGGATGGGATGAAAAACGGACATACGGAACGCCCGTGAGAAAGAGCCCTAAACACTGTGAATATAACTAATTAAAAAGGAAAAACAGCTGTGCAATCTTCAAGTGATTGAAACAAAATAATGGATCTTCTGTGCAAACAGTGAGTCGACACAAGTTGTGTGAGTCTTCAGTGCAAATGACACCTTTGTGTGCACAAGCTGCTCACCTTACTGCTGTAAGGTAACAGCATAAAGATAAAACTTTCTTTGCCAATCCTCCTTTCCCAGCACATCCAGGGTTAAAGTTGTGTCGTCTGAATTTCTTTCCCTTTAGTATCTGAACCTCTCCATATTGTATGAGGGCAAGAGAGTACCAAGCTTAATAGCGTGATAACGTTTAAATGGTTTTATTTGAAAAATAGCAGCAGGGTACTCACTGCCAGATATAGTAAATACAGGCTCCTGGGTTTAGTAACACTTTAACCGGTTAACAATGACGGGTATAATATTGATAATGCCACAGGACTTAGAGTTGTAGGTAACTCAGAAGACATTACTTTCTTGATTATTGCAATGTTTTGCTGTGGAAACATACTTTTTTTCCTGTTCTGACTACATAGATGTTTTCTTCATGTTCTTTTCACACGGATTCCTGAATAGGAGGGACAGTATCTGAGCAAAGCACAGTGTTTTAACAAGGAAAGCTGTAGTGTCTGCATCTCTTAGAACAAAAGTCCCCAAGAACCCTGTTTATATCCTTAACTTGAGCAGAGGGCCACATCTAAATTAACCTTTTTTTTTACAATATACAGTTAAAAAATATTAGGAGGTGGCTATTAGACATAGGCGGAACACCACCCTGTTTGGTTCGCAACAGAAATGTTCTAACCCGAACGACGAACCCTATTGAAATCTATGGGATCATTTTTTCAGGAGCAGTGAGTTACATTATGCTTAAAGTGCAACAATAAAAATGAAAAATGTCTTTAAATATAGTGTCTGGGGAGGCCCCTTAACGTGCTTGTAAAGTGGAGCATCTCTAGCATGCATAAAACATGCTGCAGCAAAAATGACTTTTCTAAAGTAAAAAAACAATCAAATCACATTTAAAGTGGCTCGCGGTTACAATTGCCACCACCCAGATAATGAAAAAATAAAGAAAAAAAAAGCATGGGAATCCATACTAGACCCTTACCTGGGCATGCAGCCTGACAGGTCAGGTAAGGGGGGGCGACCAGCAGACGCCCCCTCCTTTTTCTGAACCATACCATGCCACATGCCCTCAACATGGGGGGATGGGTGCTTTGGGGCGGGGCGCTCTGCTAAACGGGCTTCCAGATTCAGATAAGCCCCCACCCGCAGACCCCCCAGCCACCGGACACGGTTGTGGGAATGAGGCTCTTGTCCCCATGAACATGTGCTCTTCCCCCTGCCCAAAAGCACCCACCCCCCATGTTGAGGGCATGTGGTCTGGTATAGTTCAGGAGGGAGGCTGCAAGCCCGGATAAGGGTCTGGTATGGATTTTAGGGTTGACTCCCACGCCACTTTTTTCAACAAATGTTTCTGTGGGGTTCCCCTCCAAATCTATGCCAGACTTGAAGGGCATAGTATGGACTGTGGGGGGCCCTACGCCATTTTATTTTTTAATCCACACTTTTTTTATTATTATTCAGCTGTCAGCGGGGAAACCCATTGACAGTTGATGACTAATCTGTTGTTAAGGACACTGTGGCCCTCTCACAGTGCCATTGCAATGTCTGCCTCTCCTTGTTTGCCTTCCAGACATGATTGGGAGGGGGAGTTTATTAACAAAATGTAATAAGGAGGGGCAAATGTGTACTTGGATGCACCTTAATTAATGGAAAGTGGTGTTTGGTGCACTTTAATTTGAGTACTCACGACACAGACACTCTGCACTGACACACTACAATATACTGCAGTAAAACTGCACTGGTGCACTGCAAAATGCTGCTCTGAAATATACTGCGTTAAACATGCACAAGCGAACTAAAATATACAGTGTAAATTGTGCACTGATGCACTGCAATATACTACAGTAAACATGCAATAATGCATAGAAATATACTGCTTTAAACATGCACTAATGCACTGCAATATTCTGCGGTAAACATGTACCAATGCACTGAAATATACTGCATTAAACCTGCTGTCACAAGTTAGACTGTAGTTTTTGTTTGTATACTCTTACCTTCTTGCTGCAGTGCTTCTACTTTGCTTCTTTTCACTTGTGTGGTGTGGCTGTGATCTCCTATGGGAGTCGTCTGCTATCCTGTGGGCTTTTATTACCTGTCCCTTCATCACTTTCTGGCCTGCCTCCTAAAAAGACTTGCTCAGTGTAACCCTCATTGCTTGAGCAACTTCACTGTTCTCTGAGCTCCCATCTGTATACCCCTAGGCTATTTTATCTGATTCACTGTGTACCGACCCTGGCTTTGTTTTCCCATATGTGTTTGTTTGCTGCCTGTCCTGACCTCGGCTTGTCTCGTGGATATCCTTTTGTCTGCTGTTTACTCTGCACACACCAGCGGTCTCTGCATCTTCAGCTGGGCCTACCTGGGGGCCGCAACCTGGTTCCAGCCTGCTGAAAGTCCATCCAAACCATCAGGGGCCCTGGTGAAGAATCAGGCTGGGGCTTAGACTCCATGCCCTGATGAATCTTGAGCTGGGGATCTACAATGGCTCACTACCACAGACCCGCTGACACCTGCACTAACGCAATGCAATATATTACTGTAAACGTACAATAGCACACTGAAATATGCTGTGTTAAATGTGCACTAATGTACTGCAATATACTACAGTAAACTTGCACCAATATACTGCGGTAACTGAAATATACTGCATTAAATGTGCAGTAACGCACTGCAAAATACTGCATTAAACATGCAGTAATACACTGAAATATACTGCAGGAAACCTGCTCTGACAAAATAAAATGACACTAAAGTAAAAATGAACAGTCACACTACACTCACGCTGCACTGTCATTAGATTCACACTAAACTGACACCAAAGTAAAAATGAATGGTCGCACTACACTCACGCTGCACTATCACTAGATTCACACACTAGATTCACACTAGATTAACTGATACTTTATACTTACAATAGAATCACTATAGCACACTAACTCGCTAGTAGCACTGAACAGAGCCCTGTTCTAGCTCTCTCCACGCCAATATCACACTGCAAAGGGCCGCTATGGGAGGAATATTTTTATAGCTTGGAATGTGACTAATAGCAATGAGCCCTGATTGGATAGAGTCATCATGATAGTGTCCAATCGTGTCCATCATGGGCGAACAGCCAATGTTCGGCCCAAACTCATGCTCAGGCCGAACCATTCGCCCTACTGTAGTGGCTATACATGTATTGTATTAAAATCAGGAAAATACATGCCTATAGCAGAGAAAAGCCTTTTCCAAGAAGTCTCATCCTCTAGGACCTCTCTGCACACCTCAGTACTGCCTTGATTTTAGTTGTCTTGGAAAACAGCTGAGAATTCATCCTCAGGGAACTTTCAAATGCAAGTTCAATTGGCCAGTTTGTTGGTTTACATACTGCTGTCACACTTTGTTTCTTCATTGGTGATGCAATTATTTCCAGATTCTTCTATTGTTCTCTCTATATTACCTCCACTCCTGAAGTTTGTTCAATGAAATCTAAATCAGCAACATAATCTCCATTCAGCTAGCAGAAAGGTCGTCCAGGAATTAGAAGAGGGGGACCAGGAAACAGTACTCTCCAGTGTGAAAGTTAGGGGAAGTAAATGTATTCTCAACTGCATATACAACTTGTATCCTCAACTAGCTATGCTGATGCAAAATCTAATTTTCCCCTTCTGTTCTCCCAAAGAAATAACAATTCATTCTTTCCTCCAAGCTTCACAGTGACATTCTCTGGAATTTGACTTTTAATAAATACCTTGTGCACACAGAATATATGGTAAAGTTATATTTTGACATCAACAAAAAGTGATTCAGTTTTTATGCAAATAACAACCAACACTCATCATACAGGTCATTTTGGGTAATGTGTGTGGATAAATAACATACTGCTTCCTAAACAGTATTTTTCATTCTTTAATAAAGTATGAAACTGTGAGTTATTCATCACTGTACTACCTTGTACTATATTATGGTCAATATAACCTATTTTTTTTAAAAGGAAAACATATTTTAAACTTCAATTTTAGTGGATATACTTTTTGACAGTATGCTTATAAATGTACTTATATAATATTGCTCCAGATTCTCCAGCTATTAAATATCACATTTCTCTTTTACCTTCTTTCTCTATTTCTCTCTCTCTTTCTTTTTCCTTATATGCTAGTATAACAACATTCTAGTCTGTGTCACATTGTTCAAAGAACAATTGTACAGTTCAATTGCCCTATAATTATAGTGTATCTCCATCCAAATGTGACTTCTTAGATTTGCAAAAAATGGGAAAGGGTTAGAATCCTGTTGGGTTTTTATGGCTACCCATTAAGACTTGATGCTATCCGATGCTATCCATTGGAGATATTTACCCTTACTTACTGTCCTGTTGGCAACATTTTACCACAGAGGACATAAAAGGAACTCTAAGAGCCCATTCACACTGGGGCAACCTGTCAGGCGACCTGGTCGCCTGACAGGTCGCCGTAGGTCGCCTTCCATAGAGAAGCTGTGGACCCGTTCTAATAGGAGCGACACAAGTCGCTCCGACTTAGAAAAAGGGTCCGGAGCTTCTTTGGGGCGACCCGGAGCGACCTGCATAGACTTCAATGTTATGAAGTCCGTGCCGGAGGTCCCGGTGCGAGCAGCGCACCACGACTTCACAGGTCGCCCCGGGAAGTAGCGCCACCCCAGTGTGAACGGGGTCTAAAACAGCAACACAAACATAAATAAACATACTTTTATTTAGTATTGTGTCTGTGTAAAGTTGATCGTTTTGCCTTTATTTTAGGTCTGCAACTAACAATTATTTTCATAATCGATTAATTGGCAAAATATTGTTTTGATTAATCCATTAATCGCATAATAACATAAAAAAAAATTGCGGTGTATAATTTAGTTAATATGTAAAAAACAAAAAAAAAGGCAATTTATTCTTAAATATCTATATGTAATGGTAAATATAAATAACCAGCTATATGGTTAGGGAGCAAAATCTCTAATCCACTCTGAGAATAATAGACAGCAGAGATATACTGTATATACTATTAAAGGTTGAATTTGGTAAATATCATCAGACTCAGAGATCAAATTTCTTATTTAAAAAGAAAAAATGAAAGACTGTTTTGCCAATTTTTAGACAGAACTGTAATATATTATGTATAACAGACTCCCTTGTCATAGGCAAGTGGCTTGATAAAAGCTACTTGCGCCTGCTGTCACTTATGCTGGCCATAAAAATATGCAGCGTTTAAAAAAAGCATAGATGTGAACGTCTCCCATGGGAAACCATGTTAAATGAACTGTAGTACATTTATGCAAAAAGCACCAAAAAATGCATAGGTGTGAACCAGGCCTAGGACGTTTAGTAGCAGCAGCATGCTTTTTTGTATCACCTGTCATAATGGGGTTAAAAAAACAAAAATGACTCTTTATAGTACAAAAAGATCAGATAATCGCAACTATAAGAGGTTCATTTATATTGTGAAACAGTGAAAGTAATAATATATATTACTTATATTATATTTTAATAATAAATACACCCAGAAGTAGGATATATGGGCATTTTTACTAGGAGTCAGACATAAAGCTATATGAAGGGTGGAATGAAGATATAAATCTTTTATATTAAAGTGGTACTAAAAGCTGAGACTTTTTTTCATGGATATGATCATTTTAAATATAATGCACAAAACTGGTAAAAGTTTACTTTAAATGTAATTGTAATGCATTATATTACCTCCAGTCTATCAGCCTCCGCCTTCTCTGGGTTCAGATGCTCATCTTCCCTGTACAGAGTCATTAAAGTGATTTTTTTTTCAACAACAAACATGTTATACTTACCTGCTCTGTGTAATGGTTTTGCTCAGAGCAGCCCTGATTTTCCTCTTCTGGGATCCCCCAACTATGCTTCTGCCCTTATAGCAAGGTAAAAAATACTTCTGCCTTTAGAACCACTCACTTGCTGCCCAGGACTACATGTCCCATGAAGCATTGCTCCTCACACATTCATATTCACAAGTTATCAAGCACTTACTGACATGTATGGATGTTGTGCTGAGCTGTATATGTGCTGCATTGTGTATACTGACATGTATGGACTGAACACACCCAAGAAACATCATTTCCTGCTTGCGTGATTGGCTCACTGATTTTCCCAAAAGTCTGCCTAAGATACAAGTCAGATTTCAGGCATTCCCCTGGAACAAAAATGTCATTTTTGGTGAGATACTCCCAATAGGAACCCATTTAAAGGGATGCAGGCCTAGCAGATTTCATCATTAGTGCTCTGCAGCTGCACAGCTGATTGATAATTATGAAACTACTCCAATTTGACCCACTCAGCACAGGTGAACAGAGGAACAAACAATGATTTCTTCAGAATAAAAAACGGTAGGCATCTGCAACAAAGGTTGTTATAATCCTTATAATGTACATAGACCACTCAGGGGGGATGTTTTTTTCTCAATAAAAGTGGAGTTACACTTTACTACATAACGACCACCCACCGCAGATATTCTGCGGCAGGCAGCCACTGCTGGGCAAAGTGACGTAGGGGTATGTCACTCGCTCAGCCGCCTGTGGGGGGGGAGCGTGCGCCGCCGGAGGTGCGCTCCCGTCCCCGCGCGAGTGACCGGCGGCTCCCATGTCCACCGACCACTCGCAATCTCCCACTGCAGAGGGAGAAAGGCAGACGGCTGATGTAAACACAGTCATCTGTCATTCTTCCTGATGTAAGAACAGAGACTATGCGATCCTGCTATGTAGGATCGTATGTCTCTGTGATTACATCAAAAGCCACACCCCCACAGTTAGAATCACGCCCCTAGGGACACACTTAACTCCTTAACTTACCAATAAAGTTAACCCCTTCCCTGCCAGTGTCATTTTGACAGTAACAGTGCATATTTATAGCACTGATTACTGTAGTAATGTCACTGGTACTCCCAAAAGTGTCAAAAATGTCAGTCAGGGGTCCGATCTGTCAGCCGCAATGTCGCAGTCCTGCAAAAAAAATCGCAGATCGCCGCCATTACTAGTAAAAAAAAAAAAAAAACAATAAAAATGACATAAATCTTTCCCATAGTTAGTAAACGCACTAACTTTTGCGCAAACCAATAAAAATACGCTTATTGCGATTTTTTTTACCAAACATATGTAGCAGAAAACAAATTGGCCTAAAATGTTCAAAAATTTTGATTTTTACATATTTTTTTTGAGAATTTCATATAAAAAATGTGAAAAATATTGTTATCTTTTCAAAATTGTCACTCTATTTTTGTTTATAGCGCAAAAAATAAAAATTGCACAGGTGATCAAATACCACCAAAAGAAATCTCTGTTTATGGGAAAAAAAGGATGTCAATTTTGTTTGGGTACAGCGTCGCATGACCGTGCAATTGTCCGTTAAATTCACACAGTGCCGAATCGCAAAATAAGACATTAGACAAACCGGCTATAACATACAGAAAATCAAAGTCCCTGAGAGACCATTTAACCCAGAGCCAATTTGTCGGAAAATTCAGGAAAGACCCCTGTAAAAGATTTGGCACGTTTTCTTGCGGTGGTTGTAATCATTGCCAACATTTGAACACCTCCAATAACATCAAACTCCCAAACGGCAAACCATTCAAACCCACCCATTTTGCTAATTGCAAGACGGTGGGGGTAGTCTATTTTCTTTCATGCCCATGTGGCAGCTATTATATTGGGAAAACCAAGTTGGCATTGCACAAACGCATTTCAAGACACATCACAAGCATGCGCAAATGTGACCCAGACCTTCCTTTGGGAAGACATGTACGGGATAGACATGCAGGTCGATTTCCTGGCCCAAAATTCTTTGTTTTAGACAGAGTGCACCCCAATCCCCGCGGAGGGGATTGGAACAAGGTTCTACTACAAAGAGAAACTAGATGGATTTTGCACCTGGAGGCAACTAAGCCTCCAGGGTTAAACGGTATGGTGAGTTTCAAGCCATTCTTGGAGGGGTTCTCATCAGGAGGATGGGAACAATAATATTATACATTGTGATCTCGGAGTTAACCTTCCTCCTTATGAGTATACACATGATGGCGCTTCCTTTGTAGTGGTCTATGTAATAAGTCTATGTTCTATAAACAATAGGATCTTTCCTAGTAAACAACTCCACACAACCACAATCAGAAACTGATGCTTTCATTGAGTGTACATATTTGGCTGTTTCCATCCTACTGCATTGGCCCCCCTCCAAGGTTGCTTGTAAAATATAAAACATTCTCACATCTTCATATTTTCATATTTTCATGTTATCATGTTTCATATATGATAATCTGATTGGCAAATTCATACTGGTATTATTACAGTTATATCAATTTATTCAATTTACTATAATCCTATAAGGACATGTCTTGCCTGTCCTTTAGCTGGAAATTATACTTTTGGTCTTCTTTAATGTTGATATAAACATCTGTATTGCTTTCTCTAATGTTTCGATTTATATGTCTTTTTGCTGATTGTGATACATTAGACCCTTGGGACATTGTTGGAACACACCATCATATTTAATACAAATCCCCTTAAAAATACTAGTGGATTAATGTATATGGTTCCCCCACTTCCCTATAGGGGTCTCCGCCTCTTTCTCTTTCATCTTTTCTTTTCTTCTTTTTTGTCTCTCCTCCTTATGTTCCGCCAATGTGGCGATCGCTGGCCGTCTGCGTGGTTACCCCCGGCGCAGATAGGGGGCGCTCTTCTCCAAGACGTCCCCTACATTGGGAAACTCACCCTCTCTGCTGAGTGGTGACGTACTTCCCTTCCAGCGCTGGTTGCCGGGGTAACGCGGCGCTCTCCTCTCCACTTCCTGTAAGTTGTGGGCGGGCGCCGCGCTCTGCCCGCAAAGTGATCGGGATTGGTCCTTCTCTGGAGAGGTCAAAGGGCCTCACTTCACTGCGCAGCCGCCGGCGTCATTTGGGACGCTTTATAGCAGACGACTTCTTACATTCACCCGCAGAGGATGTCCACGCCGAGGTGAACAAGCCATAGGTAAGTATATGATCTTCACTGCCTCCTGTATACCGATATATCCAGCACAATGACACTCTGAGGGGTTCTCCTATTCAGACACTTTGTAACAATGCACGCTCTATAGGCATCGGCTGATGATGCATGGTATTTTCATCCAGGATGCCTTGCTCTCTTAACTACTGCTTTATTTCACCTTGCATGAATTCCTTTATGGCAATTTTTTCTTTTCACCAGTCTCTCATCCGTGGGAAATGCTTTGACCTTAACAATAGTAGCACTCCTCTGTCTCACCTTTGGTCTTTGATATGGACATCTATAGGAACTGGTATCAGGAATACTGACTTGATTCAATATTTTCAGACAATTATCTCATTGCAATATCATTGAACAAGATCTGCCATATCTGCCCAGGTGACATACAGATCAATTACTATGCACTTTTTATGGCTACTTTTTCTTATGGATCCCACTTGATCCTCACAATTTCCTTTCTCATTTTCATTCTCACGGTTTCACATGCTCTTTTACATGCATGCTCCTTTATTCCAATATTTCACCTTAGGTCTTTTGACCCCCCCCGTTTTCTGACCACCGTTGTCACTTTTCCTCCCCCCTCCTTTTTCCCTTCATTGTCCATATTTGTCTACCTATATTTTCCCCCTCCAGGAGAATATCTACGTCAGACAAATGCCCTACTCTCATACCTTATTTACCTACTGCCATGGACACAAATATACTTTGTAGAGGTATGTGTTAAGAACTCTCTTCCCTACTCAATAATCCCTTTTGCTCTATACCATTTGTGCTCGATATCTTGCTTACTCCCCCTTACTTTATTATTATTTCAGTGACATTATGGGACTCTTTTGAGTGACTTTACCACTCTTGAGTCATCTGGACCAGTGACGGATCACTGTGGTGCCCTCGATCCTGCCAGCTCCAGCCAACATTGACTTACCTCATTCCTATCTTTCCAATTGAATTATGTTCTTGTAGCTCCTGACATCCTCTCGTCGGTTGACACCGATTTTAATCGACAGTCCAGTTGCCTCTACTATGAAGCCCCCTTTGGGTAGGTATCAACCTCAAAAATTCAAAATGTTTGCTACATTATTTATACTACATACTATATATTGTCTAATCTCCAATGCTATATGATCTATGATTTTGACAATACTAATATGCATTTTATGCTCATAAATAGGTTGACATTGGGTACTGAACTCTGGTTGACCCCTGATGAAGGGTTTACAACCCGAAACGCGTAGGGTCCTGTCCGGTTCATCCTACCAATGACACCCAAGGGTCTTCTGTACGGATACTGGTCTGTCAACACTTGCAAGTTTTTAATTGTTGTGTCTATCCTGCTCTAGACATACACGTTGTATAATTTTTGTGTTCTGTGTAAAAATAAAATTTGTTTTTTATCTGAACAATTCTTGTATTCTTGTTCAGTGTGTGCGTGGCATATAAAATCCCACACCATTGGGGGTTTCTCCTTTTTCCGAATCGCAAAATAGGGCCTGGTCTTTGAGCAGCCAAATCTTCCGGGGCTTAAGTGGTTAAATCATATATATATATATATATATATATATATATATATATATTTTTTTTTTTTTTAGAGCATTTCATTTTGCTTTAAAATACTTCATGTGGCATTTTAGATATATGGTGCCTGTATTAGCACAAGAGAGTGCTTAGCACAGGTTTTTCTTTAAAGAATTAGACAATATTGTTATAAAATGTTTCTTACTGCAAAACAAATTAGGTCAGCTTGTTTTGATTATTCTGAAATATAATTTTCCTTTTATGAATTTAGCAGTCTGAAAAATTTCAAATGGCAGAACTATAATTCTGGAAGCCGTATATTCATATAAATGAAAACCCTGGATAAATAGTCATTTAACATGTTATAAAATATTTCCAGAGAGGATACATAATTAAAGACTTGGGTCTCTGTAGGAGTCAAGGAGACTCTGGTTGCTGATTTAGCACATTAAAGGAATGGTAATATACAGTGCAGCGGAGGAACGTTGTGATCATCTGTATCTACTGCTGTGAAAGTAATCTGTAAAGCCAACCCTCTATCTCACCAGCATGCAAAAATCATTTCTAGTAGGTAAAATGTGGAATATGAGATATTAGGAATACCTTAAAACAATCCAATCTTATAACAGCTGCATTTAAGGGCTTGTCAAAAAGTAATATATCAGTTATAGGTGGATGTCTATGGGCATTTTTTTTATATGTTTCATTGTGTGTGTGTTTTTCAACTACTGTCAACACAAACAAAAACTAATAGTGGCCCAAATATGTTGAAAAATAAAGTAAGTAAAGCAAAAATAGCAGTCATGTATTTGCATTATGATAAGAAGTTAAGCAGAACTACATTTTTTTTTCTTGCAATCTCTGTAAAATATATGAGGAGAAATGGTACATGTCTGCATACTAGTGATGAAAGAATCAAGTAAAGTCTGAAATTCCAGTACATAGTTCCCAAACCCCATAGAAGTTTTTCAGAACCAAATATTGTTATGTTTTCTGCAATTTTTCAGGGTAAATTTGCAAGCTTTTAGTAACAAAGGGGCACTGATAGCTGGGAACTGCTATGAACTGCAATGAGGGATATGTTCCAATGCAGAAAAGAAATGCTACTCAGCATGGAATTTTAAAGGGTAATGATAAAAGCACACAATTCTTTAAATACCATGCTTGGAGGATGCCCTAAATTAGTGAAGCAGGATGTCAAAAGTGACATTGAATAACTTATTGCCGCTAAATTACAGTTCTGATCCCTGGCCTGCTCCTGCTTGTCCTCTGGTGGATTCTGGACATGACCAGATGTAGTCAACAACATCAACAAGCATCCCAACTGATTTGATAAAATTCATCAGTTGGATGGGGAGCTGTCATTTGTGGCAAGAGTCCATCGGGAGAGGATGCTCAGTGTGGGTCATTGAGTTTGTGTCAGCAGCTCATAATACTACTACTAAATAAAGGACTTCCAGTTATAACAAAAAAGGAAATGTGATATATTGCACTAACCATAAAAACATATAGCAGCTAGCACACACACTCAACTGACATAAGTTGAAACAAGCATTAATGCATATAAAAAAACGTGCAGTGCTAAGAGAATTATATATGCAAACAATCATTCAAATAATTCAAATAAACAACAAATGGTGAAATAAATTAAATAACTAAAGAGAGTCCCAAGTGAAGAGTGTGATAATATAACTCCAGGGTGATGTGTGTGGTCCCAATGGACATCAGATCCCAGCACCGACAGGAGAAATAATAAATACATGCGCTCACCAAAAGGCGCACAAAGAAAGCAAACCAACACATGACATTACTTCTGAAGTAGAATTCTGTCGTGCGGGAAAATTCGTGTGAAGTCTAGGCACATTGCAACCAACAAAACACCACTCTGGACAAAAGACGGACGACCGTTCGGCGGAAATTCTTTGCGTGTGTACTAGGCTTAAGACACATAGAAAACAACTTTTTTTTTCTGTGTTCTTAAATTGAGCCTGAATTGATCAATGCTGATAAATGCATTCTCAAAACATCTTGTGTGAACAAGCTCTAGGGGTAAAGGTTTTAATCTACGTTCGGTTTTATTACAGCCCAGTAAAAGAATTTCATACTTGCAGTGTGCAAATTGTACTTTCTCCACTTGGAGTCCTAACTGGGAGGCAGAACGGAACACAGCCAAAGATACCTTGTTCCCCCCAGCCAGGGGTTAATGATTGTCTCTTTATGGGCCATTAATTATTAGGGACCCCAGCAGGATTATAACTAAGTTTTTCCTAATGGGGGACTCTCCTGATCACTCTTTAAAAAAAAAAAAGGAAAATGTTTAGGAGGTTTGCATGCATGCATATCGTTTCCCAAATATAGGGCAGAAATTGAATTTAAAGGGAAAGTGGCTGTGCCCTAAGTACACATGTAATTTTAGCACTTTTTATGAAATATTTCTCACACAGTTAGTTATCCCTCCTACATTAATCCGAGGATATTTTTTTCAGGAATTTGGAGTTGAATTGACATGAGGAAAAGGGGAGGGGCAAATAAAACTGCTGCATTTAAAAATAATGTTAATTGCATCATAGATTAGATCGATTAGATAGATAGATATAGTATCTCACAAAAGTGAGTACACCCCTTACATTTTTGTAAATATTTTATTATATCTTTTCATGTGACAACACTGAAGAAATTACTCTTTGCTACAATGTAAAATAATGAGTGTTTAGCTTGTATAACAGTGTAAATTTGCTGTCCCCTCAAAAAAAAAAAAACTCAACACACAGCCATTAATGTCTAAACCGCTGGCAACAAAAGTACACTCCTAAGTAAAATGTTCAAATTGGGCCCAAAAAGCCATTTTACCTCCCTGGTGTTATGTGACTCGTTAGTGTTACAAGGTCACAGGTGTGAATGGGGAGCAGGTGTGTTAAATGTATTGTTATCACTCTACTCTCTCATACTGGTCACTGGAAGTTCAACATGGGACCTAATGGCAAATAACTCTCTAAGGATCTGAAAAAAAGAATTGTTGCGCTACATAAAGATGACCTAGGCTATAAGAAAATTACCAAGACCCTGAAACTGAGCTTTAGCACGGTAACAAAGACCATACTAGCGGTTTAACAGGACAGGTTCCACTCAGAACAGGCCTCACCATGGTCGACCAAAGCAGTTGAGTGCACGTGCTCAGCGTCATATCCTGAGGTTGTCTTTGGGAAATAGACGTATGAGTGCTGCCAGCATTGCTGCAGAGGTTGAAGGGGTGGGGGGTCAGCTTGTCAGTGCTCAGACCATACGCCGCACACTGCATCAAATTGGTCTGCATGGCTGTTGTCCCAGAAGGAAGCCTCTTCTAAAGATAATGCACAAGAAAGCCCGCAAACAGTTTGCTGAAGACAAGCAAACTAAAGAAAAGGATGACTGGAACCATGTCCTTTGGTCTGATGAGATCAAGATAGACTTATTTGGTTCAGATAGACTCAAGCACGTTTGGCGGCAACCAGGTGAGGAGTACAAAGACAAGAGTGTCTTGCCTACAGTCAACCATGGTGGTGGGAGTGTCATGGTCTGGGGCTGCATGAGTACTGCCGGCACTGGGGAGCTACAGTTCATTGTGGGGAACCATGAATGTCAACATGTACTGTGACATACTGAAGCAGAGCATGATCCCCTCCCTTCGGAGACTGGGCCACAGGGCAGTATTCCAACATGATAACGACCCCAAACACACCTCCAAGACGACCACTGCCTTGCAAAATAGGCTGAGGGTAAAGGTGATGGACTAGCCAAGCATGTCTCCAGACCTAAACCCTATTAGGCATCTGTGGGGCATCCTCAAATAGAAGGTGGAGGAGCGCAAGGTCTCTAACATCCACCAGCTTTGTGATGGCACCATGGAGGAGTGGAAGAGGACTCCAGTCACAGTGGAAACCTGTGATGCTCTAGTGAACTCCATGCCCAAGAGGGTTAAGGCACTGTTAGAAAATAATGGTGGCCACACAAAATATTGACACCTTGTGCCCAATTTGGACATTTTCACTTAGGGGTGTACTCACTTTTGTTGACAGCGGTTTAGACATAAATGGCTGTGTGTTGAGTTATTCTGAGGGGACAGCACATTTACACTGTTATACAAGCTGTACACTCACTACTTTACATTGTAGCAAAGTGTCGTTTCTTCAGTGTTGTCACATGAAAAGATATAATGAAATATTTTAAAAAATATGAGGGGTGTACTCACTTTTGTGAGATACTTTAGATAGATAGATAGATAGATAGATAGATAGATAGATAGATAGATAGATAGATAGATAGATAGATAGATAGATAGATAGATAGATAGATAGATAGATAGATAGATAGATAGATAGATAGATAGATAGATAGATAGATAGATAGATAGATAGATAGATAGATAGATAGATAGATAGATAGATAGATAGATAGATAGATAGATAGATAGATAGATAGATAGAGTTGGGCGAGCAGTTTTGGGGCCGAGCAAAAGTTCGGCCCGAACATTGCCTGTGTATAGGTCCGGCAAACACCTGGATTTGCGGGGCACTTGGCAGTATGTTCGCCCACCCAGCACCCCACAATTAACATCTATCAACATAGGGACAAGGTGCTTTGGGTTGGGGGGGCAGAGCATTGGATACTTGTCCCCCAGGGCAGTTCCTGGGCCCCCATACTCTTTTTATGGACAATAACTTGCATATAAGCCTTCAAAATGGGGACTTTTGATTTTTCAGGTTCAGGTCCTATAGAATTTAATAGAGTTTGCGGCTCGGGTCTAAACTTTTTACATGTTCGGGAGTTTTTGTGTGAACCGAACAGGGAAGTGTTCGGTCCAACTCTAAGATAGATAGATAGCTAGTCATTATGAGGGGGCCCACTTTCCTTGTTGATTTTTAAGTTCATTTAATTTTAAAGAATTGAATGGGAGGAAAAGGACAAATACATATGGGCCACTTTAAAACTGGAAAATGAAGATATACAGAATTGGGAATTATGACAAAAAATTATGCTGGAGTTCCCAGAGCCAGGGACTGTTTCAGCCAACTAGGATTTACCTAGAATGAAATATTACTTTAAAGTGGCGTAATCTTTAAATGTGCCTTATTCTGTATGTTTCATACATCTGAACCATACTGTAGCTATTTCTGTCTGTCCAACAGTCATTTATGTATTGTATCTTCTTCCCACATATACTTTTTCATCTCTTATGTTTGATCTTGATGGTAAATTAAAAGCAAAACCCTTGACCCTCATTTACAAAGCCTCAGCTATTTATCAAGCTTTTGCTGCAAGTCCAGTGACTGACATTGTGTTTTCTATGAGGCATCCCACTACAAAGGGACATCTTGGGGCAAGTTTAATGTTTTATCTTTCTTCGGTGAAGAATGACCCTACAAGTGCTGTGCTGGCAAAGTGTCCTCGCTAATGAAAATTAATATTATATTATATATGTATTATATGTGTTTCCATGCCAGATCTGTTTTCCTTTTTGGGCATACAAGGGCACAGTGAAATTGCTCTCTATATCTATGAAGTTGCTAGCAGTCAATCAAATTGCTATTACAAAAAAAGTATCTAATGTTATGTTTGTCTTTCTAAGCTGTTAAAATATTTACAAATAGGTAAGATATCATATTTGATTTTACCAGATTCAAGCAAAGCAAAAAGATTCTCTTTTTATGATATCGTACCTTATTTAGTGTGAAGCACTTATCATCTGTCTGAAGATTTTACTGTCTGTAGTTTTAAAAACGTAGGTTTAATCCAAATAGACATTGCTATTTCATCTGCAGTGTTCTAATATCATTGGGGCACATGACTTCCCCTTTAGAATGACTAAGTAACTAAATTGTATTTCATAACTTTTATCAAGCTAATCCATCTTTACTGTATGGATTATGCTCTAATGCTTTACTCTCTTTCTTTATCCATGCTGGTACTCATCATATAGTACACTGTTTTATGGGATACCTAATGAGTTTTTCTTGGATATATTATTCTATCTATATACAGATTGGTTGACATACAGACAGGCTATCCTCTCCATTGCCTTGACAGCGGGTGTGATTCCGGTCCAGTATGGACATTTAGCTATCTTGGCTGCCATCAGCATTGGGACTTCCTGTTGGCTTTCTATTTATTTAAAGATTTTCTGACTTTGTTTGGACCCAAAAAATTGTTTCTGATACAGGCATTTTTTTCTAAGGTCGTATCAATTGTCTTTATTACCTAACACTATGGGGTGAGATTGCATACTATTTTCACTTTTTTTTTAAATTAATATTCATTAAATTTTTGTTACCCATTCATCACTCATTTCCACCTCTATTCATATACCTCACTTCCTGTATATGAGATTTATCTATACATTTTAGTAATGGTTGGGACATTTATCCCTCCTTTGTAGTGGTTCACACTCAAATATGCATTGCACCTTTTTTCCTTTTTGGTTTTCTTTTTCCTCTTGGGACATGGGCTTATGACTTATATTCACTCACATGTATACTTAATTTTGGTTTATTCACTTTTCTCCTCTCTTCTCTCATTTTCATTGCTCTATATCTTTTGGGCTATATACCCAAATGTACTTCTCTTCCCCTCTTCCTTTTATTGATGTCCTTTTTATTGGAATATACAGGATCCGTGGCAACTAATATTGATTTTAATGTAGGACTACTGTAACTATTGTTGTCCACTGCATACAATACATAGTTACATAGTTACATAGTTACATAGTTAGTGAGGCTGAAAAAAGACACAAGTCCATCCAGTTCAACCTATGTGTGTGTGTTTGCTTTTAACCGTACATTGTATACCCCTGTATGTTGTGGTCTTTAAGGTGTCCATCCAATAGTTTTTTGAAACTATCAATGCTCCCCGCTGATACGACTGCTTGCGGAAGAGAATTCCACATCCTTACCGCTCTTACAGTGAAGAACCCCTTACGCACTTTAAGGTTAAACCGCCTTTCCTCTAGTTTTAGTGAGTGGCCACGTGTCTTATTGTATTCCCTTACTCTAAATAGTTTGTTCCTTATGCTAGGGTCGCCAGTACAGTATTTGTACATTGATATCATATCCCCCCTCAAGCGTCTCTTCTCCAGAGAGAATAGGTTCAGTGCTTGGACTTTCTCCAGTTCCAGCACATCCTTCCTGAGGACCGGTGCCCAGAACTGGACAGCATACTCCAGATGTGGCCGGACCAGAGTCTTGTAGAGTGGAAGAATAATCTCTTCATTTCTGGAGTGAATCCCCTTTTTTATACAACCCAGTATTCTGTTGGCTTTGCTTGTGTCTTTTCTGCAGTTACAAATAAAGGGTAAGATGGACCTAGATCTTATTTTTACAGACACACCCATATCTAAACTAGGTGTCTCTGTATTTTCCTGGTTTGTGGCTCTGTTTCCCTCCCTCTCCCATTTTTCCCCAAAGTTTATACACATATTTTGGGGATCTCTCTTCCCCCCTTTGGACTACACTGTGTATCACTCTCTCACCCCCCTTTGTTTTTATACTCCTATGTTTATTCCTCTTGATACTGCTAAGCTGTAATATGTATAAGGTTGTTGACAATCTATGATTATTCTATGTAAATATATTCCTTGATAAATATCATGAGTATTATCACTATTTTCTAAAATGTATAGCGACTGTATTATCATGTTCTAACTAGTATATTGTCTATTTTTAGATTTGATATCATTGTATAACTCTATTGTGAATTAAAATTTGCTGGACGCTGATGAAGCATCTTCAGCGAAACGTGTAGATCCAGCAATGTACTCATTTATGTATTGCCCTTTTGGGACAACTGTACTGTAATGATCATTGTGACTATGCATATGTCTGTAATACAAATATGATATGACTCCTTTGATATATATTTAATACATTTTGATATTTTTTTTACATAATGACTCTTTATACAATTAAAGTTGTTTGATAGGCACATTTAAATCCCCATCTCCCAGATATGCCTGTTTCCCTTCCCTTCTTGTCCAGTTCCCTTTTCCCATTTCTCCTTGGCATATCTGGACTCATTGTTTCTACCATTACCTTGTAGGGGAAGGTGCCATTTATATATAATTTTTGCCTGGCCATATTCTCCCCACACAATTTCAGCTAATCCATCATTTCTATTCCTGACTTTTTATCTCTTCTGGCAGCATTTTGGGCCCAATGTAATAAAAAACAGTGGAAAGAAAAGTGCAATAATTGTCAACAACAGTCACTGAACTGAAAACTTCTAGACTAAACTTGCACTAGAAAAAGGCAGCAAACATTTGAGATGGTAGAACCAGATGTATTAAAGTGTACTCACAAACCTCACTTTTTCTCTCTTGAGTATGCCCCAGCACAATTGTTTTCTGTGGATAAAGAAAATCTGCCTCTCCAGGTGAGGTGTTGAAGCCTAATGGACTCTGCATGTGGGTGCCCACCCCAGCTCGCCTCCGTAAAATGCCATGAATAAAGAAATGGCTGCACACCATGACTAGTCCTAAAGTCCTTTATTGGAATTCTCAGCTTGAGACATACAGGACACTGACAGGATGCGTGGTTGACGTGTGTAGCACACTCCTAGGTAGGTGCTAGAAGTGAGTATAATTTTTGGGTCATTCTGCTTACCAGGAAGACTGCCAGGTAAATTTAGGATGCTCTCTGCCCACCAGGGAGCAGGATCTATTAATAGGGTCTGCTCATGGTGCTCAGATGCAGCTCAGGTTGCCTAAATGTGTCACACGGGTCCAATAGAGAAGAATATTGGACAGTGGGATGAAAATTGACAAGTGAGGGCACAGGCATTGTTACAGCCCTGGCTATGTGCAGAGGAAAGTGACTTGTTGCATGCTGGATGACTGTATAAATGCCTGAGGCACATGTGCTCAGGGTCTTCTGCTGGAGAGTGGGGTCCTGGAGGCAGGGGGCGGCTGTAGACGTTGCCATGCAGCCTTGAGTACTCAACCTAAGGGCCTGAAAGTCAGAGAGAAGCTGAACCCAGAGGTCCTGCAGAGCTGACTGGAAGGGAGATACCAGGAAGTGCCTGATTCTGTCTACTGTGAGTACAGATCTGTGTCATGGGGCCTGTCCTGTGAGGGCCATCCCTTCAACTAGAAGAGTCAGTGGATAGGTGTCAGTCCAGGGGATGCTACAGAGTGCCCTGAAGATAAAGTAGTTGCATCAAGTCTGCTGCTAGAGAAAGCAAGAATACTTAATTCTTCCTTACAAGTGGCAGTATGGTAAAAGCAGTGTGTTTGTTTCCACAAGTAACCTGGTGAGGCCAAGTGAGAGTGTTCCTTATCTACTGTGAATAGTTCAGTTGGAGTATCCCACTATTCCCTTCTCCCATCCAAGTTTCAACAATAAATACAAAACTAAATACCCTTGACTGTTTATTGAGTGAGTTGCTAAGACTTTTACAGCCCTTACTCCTTATTCCCATCATCACAGAAGCGAGCTCTCACACCCCAACGTGTTTGGTCTACTAACTCCTCCATCACAGCATCGCTGAGCTCAGGACTATAGCAAAAGGGAAGACAAGGTACATGTGATGGGGATGAATTAGCTGGGTGTGTTTTAGCAACCTCCTAGCAACAAGGCAGGATGGGATGATGTCATCTCTGGGAGTTTTTTGGACAGGCTTCAGGAGGTATGAAAATGGTCTACACCTATACCAAAGTCATTATTTAACTTCAGTCAAAGCTGCACAGTTTTTTATTTTTATTTATAGGATCTCCGTACGTGCCTAGACAGTTTTTTGGTAAAGGTGAACTAACCCTTTAAGAATTATTGCCATAGAGTGACTCAACATTTGCTTGCTATATGCAGCATACCTACAGTACATGGCCAGCTTTTAATTCCCTTCAAACATTCATGGTTCATTAAATTCATGGTTTAGGAACTAGATATTGTCAAGTGACTACAAGATTTGCATGTTGTAATTTTAAAACCCAGGATCAGTGTGTTTGCTGTTCATCTTTTTTTTATAAGTAACAGTTTAAATACATGTGACCTTCACTAAGAAAATTGTCTGACCCTCCCTAGCCAGATCTAACATAGCAGCTCTGAGACAGGCCATGCAAGCCAGCAATGCCTAATATGGACTGTTGGCGCATGCAATGATTGAGATACAAAGACTAACATTATGATAATGGTACATATACGCTAGAGCAACAAATGGGAGGTAAAGGAGCACATTCCCTGCCTCCTGAGCCTAGTGACAACTATCACAGTGGCCTTTAGGGCTCTAATGTTTTGTATAGTGCTGTCAGTCAACAGTTCACCCTTGATTAAGGATGAAGGGAACAGAAAGATGACTTCATCAATGTTCAGCTTCATTTCCACTAATAAGCTGAGGGTAATCAAGTGGCCACGCTGTATTGCTGAAATGCAGTAGAAAAAAGCAAGTTGCTGACTTGGCTGTGCTGTCTCACATGGGTTTCTAGTTTGCAAGACCAGTTAAACTTGTTTATTTTACAGATAAAACTGTTCAAGACCTTCACCGGAAAGAGTTATCTTTGGCATATAGATAAGTGAATTGTTCAACATTTTATACATTTAATTGATTCATCTTTTTTTAGGTTTTTTGAAATACCAAGAAAAATATCACAAATGTACAAGGTAAAAAATATTACAATTTGCCAAAATGCACCTTACAATCTTCTTTCCATGAAGTCCTGACACCATTTTAATTTATGTAGTGGTGCATGTAACACACTTATGGAAACACTTACGGAATACCTATAGGACACAAAAAAGAGCTGCCATTCATGTATATAGTAATATCAACACCAGTTCTTTTATCCAAAGAGAATATAGGGAATGCATTCTAAATATTGTTTTAATGTTTAATAAAGGAGTCTATTTTAAACAAGTTAGGGAAATAAACAGATTGTACACAGTGCTAGCTGTTATTGTGTTTATTAAAATCATTTGCTTTGTTTTGTAAGCCAGAAATAAGGAATAAAACATCCGAAAAAGAGACAATATAGTGTAATATTGTTATGAACCATCCATTAAGAGTTACACCTGTGAGAGTAGTGCCACACTGTGTAGTAAAAAAAGTGTCCAAGAAACACCAGTCTCCAGCCACATGCAATGCACACTCACCGCTGAGCAATGCTGCCAGGTCACTGTGCAGGCAAAGAGCTTATAGATTCTAACAGATGCAGACATCCATCCAAGAATATCCTGACTCTCCTTCCTTAATCCACCAGGGGGCAATGCACTTCTTGATGGTCAAAAAACACCATAAGGCAATGTATAAGAAAATGCCACATAGTGCAGTATTTATTATACTTGTGAACAGCAGCAGAAACATATAAGCATAAAGATAAAATACAAGTACACATAATAAAAGTCAATAGAAAAGCCACTGACACTTACATCAATCTCTGCCACTCGCAGCGCCAATGTGGCAGGTCGCAGTGTGATTTTGTGCTCTATACTTCTGTCAACACGTTTCACATGATAGTGCGGCCTAAGGGGCCTATAGAATCTGAATAAACAGCTATCATTATGTAGCCTTTCTCCAGATTTCAACATCATTTCCAGTCCAGCGCCATTCTGTGAGTGACCATACTGATGTAATCAAGCTCCCTTTTCCAAAGGTTTCTATGGCTAAACTTGGAAGCCATAGTATTGTGGAGCACAATAGTAAAACCTCCACAGGGCTAAAGGTTAAAAAAGTATTGTGGCAATTAAAAATGAAAAAACAAGTTTAATTCTATGTTGCCCCAACAAATGGCAGACCACATACAATAAAAATATCACAAAAAATAAAAAAAAGATTAACGATAAAACTTATAAGCATCTATCAAACCATACTTGGATCTAGCGCCATCTAGAGAGAAAAGGACAACACTACATTTAACCATAAACCATAAAAGAATATGATGTGGTTAATAATACAAATCACCAATAATAACTGGTTTCAGAAAATCACAGACAATAAAACGATAATAATAGTAAAAAAAAAAAAAAAAAAAATCATATACTGTATATACTTCTGAAAAACATTACGTATTAATAGAGATGGGCCGAACGGTTCAGGTGTTCGGTTCATAGCCAAACTCCCGAATGGGGGAAAACTTCTACCCAGAACCGCAAACTCCATTGAAGTCTATGGGAGCCTAACATGAGAAATCAAAAGTGCCCATTTTGAAGGTTTATATGCAAGTAATTGGCCATAAAAGGGATATGGGGGTCTGGGCACTGCCCTAGGGGACATGTATTAATGCAAATGTTTTTTTTTAAACAATGATTTTTTCAGGAGCAGTGATTTTAATGTTGCTTAAAGTGCAACAATAAAAATTAAAAGTTCCCCTAAATATAGTGTCTGGAGGAACCCCTTAGTCTTCCTGTAAAGTGGGGCATCTGTACCATGTATAGAACAAGCTGCAGATCAGTGGAACAGGAGCCAAAGGAGCAGACAGACGCAGAAGTCAGGGGACAAGCCGAGGCCGATGCAGGTAGAGTTCAGAGAATGGTCATGGCAAGCTAAGTCAGCAACTGAAAGCAGGATACAGGTTTACAGGATCACAGGTTCACAGAAGCCTGAAGACAAAGCAGCACTGTTCCTGAGCACTGGCTGAGTTTAAATAGTCTGTTTGGCGCACAAGCACCGACATGCATGAAAATGCACATATTTATTAGCCATTGCCCAATTCTTATGCACACGAAAGGGAATATGTTTTAGCTTATGCCCAAAAGTTCGCTTAGAGGAGTTATCTAGTTTTCTGGCATGCACATCCTGACAAATTGCCTACACCTGGCTATTTAAAAATAGCCCCTCTCATTCTTGGCTGCATGTTCAGATAAAGATCTAGTATGAATTTTGGGGAAGACCTTACGCCATTTTTTTTTTAAATTTTGGCGTGGGGTTCCCCTAAAATCTATATCAGACCCGGGTCTGGTATGGATTTGGGGGGGGGGGTACTCCCGCACCATTTTTTTTCTATTTTTACCAGCAATTTTCTTTTTTTTTTTCAGCTGTCAGTGGGAAAGTCCATTAGAAGCTCATGAGTCATTGGTTGTTAAGAATGCCTCCGGCCAGCTTTCAGGCCCCACTCCTTAACAACCAGCTTTTACTGCACCCTGATTGGGCACAGTTTTGCCCAATCATGGAGCAAAATGCACTGTGCAGTGCGCAGTGAATTGCAGAGCATTCACCAGGGTAAACACCCGCCGAACACCCTGAAAATTTGGGTGTTCCCCCAACTGGGTGAACCGCCGATGTTTGGTCCGAACTCATGCTCGGGCCGAACCATTCGTTCAACAATACATAATAATACAATAACAAAAAATACAAAATTTAGGGAAAAATGCATCAGACAATCACATTTTTAATATTTAATAACCCCCAGAGAAATTACTTGAAACTAACAGGATTATAAACCTCCCCTCAAAATAAAAAAATAGGGATTACAGAAAATACAATGTAAAAAAAGGGGTAACAAGGGATCATACAGATAAGGGCAATCTTTACCTGGTTTCAATGAAACAAGTGACATCCTAGTCAATATTATGACCAATAGGAGAATAGGACTTGAGTTCATACAACCAATACATTTCCATTTTGGAAATGTCTCTGGTTCGGTTGCTGCCCATCCAGTGGGGTTGTAACTTGGCTATGCACACAGATTTTAGACCACTAGTGTCTCTATTCTGAAATTTACAAAAATGCATAGACAAGCTACAGTATCTTCACAATAGTATAGCCTGTTCATATGTCGTGCACAGATTCTTTAAAGAGATCCCTTAGCCTGCGGGCTGTACAACCCACATTAAAAAAAAACATATAAACTAAAAACAATAAGTAAAAAATTAAGGTTTTTAAGTTAGGCTTTAAGTCTCATGGAACTAGTAGCTTACCAAGGTGGGGAGAATAAAAAGCTAATGCCCATCCATATTCATGCTCATAATATCTTTTTAATGGGTATCACTCAAGGGCACCTTAGTGGGACTTCTCGCATATTTAACGACAAAAGAGAGTAAAGAATTGTCCAAAATTGTACAACTTTTTAGCTCAATTGTGATTGTTCAGCATAATTTTTCTTTATTTACTATTGCATGATTGTGCCAAATCTGTTTGTATTCTGAGACCTTTGATTTGAAGAAAATGGCAAGCCTACACAGCATATGTCCCAGATGATGGATATCTCTAGTTTAACAAGTATAGAGGTAAACCAAGTTAATAAAACATTATTTCAGACTTATTAAAAGAAGGATAGAATAGGGACAAAAAACACATTTTATAAAAATAAAAAAATATATATTTTTGTTGTTCATTATCCTTTCCATCTCATTCTTTTATTCTGCTGTTAAGAGGTTTTACCGATAAACATTGACATTTTCACATGGATTAGCAATTGCAATTTCAATAAACCCCTTTCCACCTGACCAAGCCTTTTATAAATGTCCATTTTGATGAAATTTGGTTCCCGCATTTTATTTCTATTTGATCTCCAGATTTTGTATATTTTGCAAACAGTCCATTGTTTTCAGGCAATTTAATAGTAACAAAACCAGCTTTAAATCTGTTCTAAAATCTAAATGCCACAGTTCTTTGTAGAATACAAAAAACTGCATTTTTATTGTTATTGGAATATTTTGCTTGCCAAGAAGCAATCAATTGTTTTATGATGCAACATAAAAAAATGTATCCACAATATACTATACAAGTATAGAAACTTCCAGTGAGCTACATTCTATATACTACCTCCATAAAAAAAACAAAAAAAAAACAAAACAGACTCTATGGTTTTAAAATGCACTGATAAAACTACCTATATAAAGCTAAACATTAAAACCTCAACCATTTTGCTTAATAAAAACAAAAACAAAAAATAAAAAATACAGCTTAGTTATCACTCTACATATATTAATCTTTATTAGATACAGCAACTAGGAAAGTTAAATTGAGTTCTTCCTGAGTTGTAAGCCTACCTTTTTCAAGCTTTTAAGACGTTTGCAAGAGAATAATAACTTGATTAATGAAATGACTGTACTGTACAGAACAAATGATCATAAAATGCAACATTTTTAACAGGCTAAAGTATCCTTTACTGCTTAGAGCCATTTTAGCACTATATAAATCACTGCATGGAGATTAATAGAAAATGCTGGACAAGGTGCACTCTGACCAATATTGAGTCTTGCTTGCAACTGCTTCAAAGATATCCTTCTCAGAGGCACACTGCAACAGCTTTATTTTATTACAGAAAGGGAATGGTTAGAGTCATTGTAGAACTTGACTTTCATAGTCCCACAGTATAGGCTGTGGGGTCTTTTAGAACCTAACTTTGAACAAAAAAACCCTGTATATATATATATAATATGACATTTTAATATATTCATTTATTTTAACATTACATAGGTATGTTACCATTTACCTAGTTTAGTTGATTTTTTAGAAAATCTTTATCAACATTAAACTGCATGTAGTGTAAAACCCAGCAATGAATTTTGTTTTGCTATATCTGATCCATAACTGCAAAACAAGTGACTGGCATCAATAAGGAGGAGCTAACTAAGCAAAATTTGGTTTAAAATGTTCACCAAACCCAGCTGGGAAATTTGTGCACATAGTGGCTGAACCTTATTTGAGTCTCTGAGAGCCAAAACCTGTAATCTATTACTGGCCTTTCATAGAGAATTTTCAAGCCTTAGTCAAAAATGGGCAAACAGAGCTGAGCAATGTGAGCATTGCCATGAGGGATATGTACCAATGCAAAAATATTTTTAAGAAATGCTGTTCAACAGAGAGTGGGATCTTTTAATTCAATGTAAAGAACAATATTAAAAATACATAATTCCTTTAAGTAACATGCTTGGGGAAAGACCTAAACTTGCATGTTGTGCAATTGTACAATGTCCTTCTAAATCACAGTCCCTGGCTGGCTTTGTTATGCTTGTAAAAAAATGAGGTACCCTCAAAATCAATACCAGGCCCCTATGTAGTGGATAGGGTTCTGGTATGGACTTTGAAAAGGGCCACACACAAAAAAAAAAAAAAATGTTTTAGGGTCCATGCAAAAATCCATGCAAAACCTTTAACCAGGCATGCAGCCTGTCTAGCTAGGAAAGAAGGGGTTATTAATGTCACCCAGCATCAAACTGGGGAGCTGTCAATTGCGAAGGGAGTGGTTGTGGGAGTAGCGGCAGTATCAGCAACAGGTGAAGATCATTGTGACGTGGGTCATCTGTCGGATGTTCATTGGGGCCTTGTTCATCATGATTGACTTTGGAGCTACATCACTGAGTTAAAAGATTGACATTGGATTTACATCAGGAAAACTGGAAAAGAGGCTTTACCTTTACATGTGAAAAGGTCTTTTTGCTGGTAAAATTGTTTACCTTAAAGCTGAAAATATGAAAGAGTAATTTCATTTAAAAAATGCAAAGTGGAATGTCAATCCAGGGATTTACAAATGTCCCTCTCTTGTCAAAGCAATTGAACAGTGCTTTATAAATCTTTATAAGGGATTTTTTTTTCCTGAATTGATAGGAATTCTGAAGGTTCTAAGTATATTTTAGGTTGAATCTAATATGTTTATTTTCTTCAACCTAGATATGTAACTATGTAATGTGACACACAATATCATGGAAAACAGAGACACAAGTCTAAAGGAGCCAAAATATGATTCTGATTGCCATATACACTATATGAAACTTTGTAGAGAGCAGGAAGTGTATTATAGATAGAATGTACATCAAGTCTCCTTAAGTTAATTAAAAGTAGGATAAGCGGAACCTCACGCCAGGTCAGGAAAGGGGAAGGGGATGAGCAAGTGTCCCCCACCCTCCTGGACCACACCAGGCCACATGCTCTCAACATGGGGGGTGCTTTGGGGTAGGGGGGCTTCCCTCCAAAACACCTTGTTCCAGTGTTTGAAATTGCGAGGACAAGGGCCACCTCCCCACAACCCTGGCCCTTCAGGTCTAGTATGGATTTTAAGAGAAACTCCACACCAAAATGTATTAAAAAAAAACAACGTGGGGGTCCCTCCCCAGATCTATACCAGACTCCTAGGTCTGGTCATGCCTGGGTAATAACATCAAAGTGGGCATGGCCACACCAGTGATTTCACTGAGTGGCCAGACCCCATAGTTTATTTAGCGGCAGCTAGTAACCAGAGCTGTCATTCGGTGGAAACCAACGTCGAGTGCAGACCTTTTTTTTATGTGGGTCAGCGTAGCAGCGTTCATTGTGATTGATGGTGGATCTACATGAGGGAACAATTTTTAAAATATATTTTTAATAAAGAACTGACTTTTAAGAAAAAACTGACTCCTGTCTTTATTTACACTTCTCTTTTCTTTAGTGAATGAGTATGGGATACTATATACCCCATACTCATTTACATGTGGGAGGGGGGGAGCGGTATCTGTGGGCGCCCTTGATAAAGTGGGCTTTCAGATTCCAATAAGTCACTCTCCGCATCCCAGGCCATGGTTGTGGGGACAAGGCCCTTGTCCTCATTAACATGAGGTTCAAGGTGCTTTGGGGGGGCTACCTCAAAGCACCCACCCCATGTTGGGGGCATTTGGCTTGGTATAGTTCAGGAGGGGGGCTCTCAGTCATCCCCCCCTTTCCTGGCCTGCCAGGCTGCATGCTCAGATAGGGGTCTGGTTTGGATTTGGGGGGACCCTGCACCGTTCTTTTTTATACATTTTGGATTGGGGCTCCCCTTAAAATCCCCCACACTGTTTTTTTTTTTATATCAGCAATTCTTTTGTTTACATTCAGCTGTCAGCAGAAACCCCACTGACAGCAGATGAGTTATATTTGTTAAGGACACGGCAGCCTTGTTGTTTGTTGGTTGTTAAGGAAACCGGTGGCTTAACAACCAGCAATTATCATCTTTGACCAAGTCTCTATTTGTTCATTGATGTCACTCACCAGTGGACACACATGCAATCACATATCACAGTCACCGTTTTTACAAACAGGGGGCATGGTCTGGTGAGTCACATCATTGACCAAATAGGGACATGTCTTTTCTTGGCCAATGATGTCACTCACCAGGTAATGCCTCCTTCCACTTAAAAAAAAAAAACAGAGGGTGCAGGGATGTCAGAAACCGTTAACTTATACAATATATAATATACAATATATAAACAAAACACAGAGATTACATTATAACTGATCATTGTCAACGATCATCAGTGCTGATACTCACAGTGTCGAAAGCGTAGTGGATGTACTGAATATGCAGAATACACTCTTTCTGACAGATTGTATTTGGCGAATGTAGTACATCCAGCGATGTGTTCTCCTGCTATATGTGAGTAACTACTTATTGTAGACCCTCACTTGTTACAATGTATTTGCTTTCTGTAATTTGTTTACAATTAAGTTTGGTAAATCTCTGCACCCTTCTGTTTCCTTAACCACTTTAATACAGGACACTTTCACCCCCTCCTTGGCTTGGCCAATTTTCAGGTTTCAGCCTTGATGCACTTTGAATGACAATTGCAAAGTCATACAACACTATACTCATATGAATTTATTATTATTTTTTTCACATAAATAGAGATTTATTTTGGTGTTATTTAATCACCACTGGGTTTTTTATTTTTTGCTAAATAAACAAAAAAATACAGAAAATTAAAAAAAAAAAAAAGTATTTTCCTTTGTTTCTGTTAGTATAAAATTTAGCAAATACATAATCTTTGTTCATAAATTCAGGCCAAACTGTATTCTGCCTTAATTTCTTTGGGAAAATAACCCAAATCAGTGTGTTTATTATTTAGTCCTTAGGAAAGGTATAGAGTCCACAGACTATTGTGTTTATATACAGTATATCTGAAAATTTATCAATCATGATGGACTGATGGCATTTCTTGAAGCCTGAAAATGGCAGGAGAGTACAAATATCCCCGAAATGACCCATTTTTGGAAAGTAGACAGTCCAAGGTATTTAGTGCATTATTTTATTTATTTAGTTTATTAGAAACATTGAACTGCAGTTTCCACTGCTTTGAACAATCTTCCAGCACTGCCAAATCATGTTCCATGTTACAGACACCTCCAGGAATATCAACCCTATTACATACCATACTGTACCATGAACAAAAAGACATACCTTGCCCAACAAACCTTTAGTTATATCACTTACATATAGAATAAATAGAACACGATCTAGTACAGAGCCTTGTGGTACACCACTAGTGACCGGTCTCTGTTCCGAGTGAACCCTATTTACAGCCACACTCCATCCTTTAGCCAACTGCATATCCACTGAACCCCCCAAAGGTTGGCTTATACAATTTTTGTATTAGATCAATATGTTGAACCAGTGGTGGCTGGTGCTCAAAATTTTTTTTTGGGGGGGGGGGGGCGCAGAAAGAAAAAATGAATAGTTATTGCTTTGCGCCAAAAAACGCGGTAAAAAATGCGTGACTTTGAGGTCATGGTACAGGCATGGCACAGGTGATGGTATAGGCATGGCACAGGTGATGGTACAGGCATGGCACAGGTCATGGCACAGGAGATGGTATAGGCATGGCACAGGTCATGGTAGGGGTATGGCACAGGTCATGGCACAGGTGATGGTATAGGCATGGCACAGATATGGTATAGGCATGGCACAGGTCATGGTACAGGCATGTCACAGGTCATGGTACAGGAGATGGTATATGCCCCCTTTCAATGCAGAGACCAGCGTACATGCCCCCTTCAATGTAGTGACCAGCGTACATGCCCCCTTCAATGCAGAGATCAGCGTGCGTGCCCCCTTCAATGCAATGAACACTGTGCCGTGCCCCCTTCAATGCAGAGTTCAGCGTACATGCCCCCTTCAAAGCAATGAACACTGTGCCGTGCCCCCTTCAATGCAGAGTTCAGCGTACATGCCCCCTTCAATGCAATGAACACTGTGCTGTGCCCCCTTCAATGCAATGAACACTGTGCTGTGCCCCCTTCAATGCAATGAACACTTTGCTGTGCCCCCTTCAATGCAATGAACACTGTGCTGTGCCCCCTTCAATGCAATGAACACTGTGCTGTGCCCCCACAATGCAATGAACACTGTGCTGTGCCCCCACAATGCAATGAACACTGTGCTGTGCCCCCTTCAATGCAATGAACACTGTGCTGTGCCCCCACAATGTGCAATAAAGTGCCAGGTGGTGACTAAATAAATAAATTAATTAATTAATATTAAAAATCTGGTAATAAATAACCATTAACAATATATTCTTAAGGTGCTGAGTGCTGGTGAGAATTGATCTACACAGATCAATTGGACAAACAATATAATAAAAATATATAAACGGATCAAACCACCTAATATGCAAGAAACTAACACAAACAAGTGTTAAAGTGGCAGTTGTAGTGTACAACAACTGCTGGTTGTAAAGGTCACTAAATATATATATATATATATATATATATATATATATATATATATATATATATATATATATATATATCCGCAAATAAGTGATTGCACAAAAAGTGCAGGATCAATAAGTGCAATATAGCTAAAAATAAAAAGATGAAAAATCTAAAAATAGAAATAATATAAGAATTCAGTAAAAATGTAAAAAATGTGCATAACAGTGTGCAGAAAGTCCAAGGCGGTATAACTATGTGCAAAGTCCACAAAATTGATAAGGTGCTCTTTTCGAGGTGACACGGAGTGGATGTGCAGGTGAGGAATCGGGTGCTCCCTTCTCAGTAAATCCCGCGCTTACCGGAGCTAGGTCCCCCTATTACTACCAATGTGAGTACCTGATTTTTATACTAATAAAAGATTTAAAAAAAAAACGATACTTCACTATATGAGGCATTCTTCCTCTATACATGTCCTGGGATTGCCCTTAATTTTCCCCTGGTTTGATGCCAGTTTGAGTCCATTTAATACCTCTGAAAAGACCTGGAGAGGAGGACATTGGCAAAGAGGAACAGGGTCCGGACCCCTGCTACATGGAAGCGATCCCTACTATTGACCTGCGATTTACCCCTGTAGGGGGACCTGGCTCTGGTAAGCGCGGGATTTACTGAGAGGGGAGCACCCGATTCCTCACCTGCACATCCACTCCGTGTCACCTCGAAAAGAGCACCTTATCAATTTTGTGGACTTTGCACATATTTATACCGCCTTGGACTTTCTGCACACTGTTATACACATTTTTTTACATTTTTACCGAATTCTTATATTATTTCTATTTTTCGATTTTCCATCTTTTTATTTTTAGCTATATTGCACTTATTGATCCTGCACTTTTTGTACAATCACTTATTTGCGGTTATATATATATATATTTTCAGTGACCTTTACAACCAGCTGATGTTGTACACTACAACTGCCACTTTAACACTTGTTTGTGTTAGTTTCTTGCATATCAGGTGGTTTGATCCGTTTATATATTTTTATTATATTTTTTGTCCAATTTATCTGTGTAGATCAATTCTCACCAGCACTCAGCACCTTAAGAATATATTGTTAATGGTTATTTATTACCAGATTTTTAATATTCATTTATTTATTTATTTATTTAGTCACCACCTGGCACTTTATTGCACATATTAAACATGATTTAATTTATGTTTTAATGTGTATGATATGTTCTGCGGATTTATGTTTTATGCAACATCAATTGTTTGAGGTTATTTTATACCCATTTTATATATATTGCACAGGTCACCTACCCCTCTTCTTTTCCATTTAAGTGCAAAATACTAGTGTGAGATCAGTTTGAACACCATGGTTAGAGGGTATTGATTAACAACTTCCGATACTTTACTCCACACACTTTTTTGATATACCTCTCTGCAGGCAGCGCCAATCACTTCTCCTCTTTTCTATATATTTACTATATAACCCTTTTTAGGGCTATATCCTGAAGTGGGCTGCAGCCATTTTTTCACTGTTATTCCTGAGCGCGGATTACCTTTATTTCTTAATATCACAAAAATCTGTAATTTTTGACAAATGTTAGTTTTGTCAAAACAGTTACTGTATTTCTTCAGCCAGAGGCCATTATTAGCCTTATTCTATTTCTGCATCATCCCACCCTGGTTATCTAGTTAATTCCCAGTGGTAGGCTGACATGGAGCTGTCATGAAAACAGAAAATTGAATATCAAATACTTACCACAATTTCCCTTTCCTAACCAGCTCCATGTCACAAACTCTCACACAGGTGCGGAAATCTAGCTACATAAAGACGGCCTAAGAAAGGGAGTCAAAATGTATGAGTTAGGTCCTGCAGGTGGGGGTAAGGATGGAGCATATACAATGGTATGCTGACATGGAGCTTGTCAGGAAAGGAACTTTGCAGTAAGTACTGGATATTACATTTTCAGTTTTGGTCTGTACAGTGGGTACATACCCTTCTAGTTGTATTTCTTTCTACCCCTAATCCATTCTGTTTTGTCTTTTCCTATTTTCTCCCATTTCACCCCTTGCAATGATTTGCCTTTTCTCTTCTGTTTGTGTGGTAACAGATTGACTCAGGTGTTATGTGTTTTCTTTTCCAATTTATTTTCCAAAAAAAAAAAACACATACACAATGCAGCAAAGGATGAAAGGTTAAGAATAAGTTGTTAGATCAACGTACAATAATAGAAAAAAGGTAAGGGGTTGTGAACAGAAAGCTAAATATGAAATTGAAAGTAAGAACAAACAGATGTCATTCTGCCAGTAGCCCAGTATTCTGCTAAAGGTTTAGACATCTCACAAGCATTTGAGCTATTTTTTATAACAGAAATAAGATGAAAAATACTTGCTATTTCTGACTGATGGCTGTGTCACAGTACTTCAGAAATAGTAGGTATTTCATTGGCATAGAAATCTACTAAGAAAGTATTAGATCTAGCTATGCTATAAACCTACAATACATTTAGGGTTAACAGACCCAATGAAATAATGTTCTGCATAACAGATTAAATAAGATCTGTAGCCTGCGCAGTTACACTCTCTGCACACACTGCCATCCAACCTTACTTGAAAATCCCCATTCATGACAGTACCTTGCTGTTTGCAGATTTTATGACATGGAAAGAACGATTTGATGCCAATCTGCTTAATATGTTAACATGTGACATTGTTTATCAATACTTCTTATTCCTTTGTGACATATATTAACACAATAATAGAACCAAAAGCAGCACCAATATGAAAAATAACAAAAAATAACAATAAAAGGCAATGAATAGCAATAAAGTCCCAAAGGAGAGTCTCTAAAAGAGGTATGATGAAAATGAGGTCCTCCAATCACCGGTGTGTGGAAGTGAAAAGATGTTCAGAAACACCCCGTGACAATTCAAACTGTTTATAAAGAAAAGAAGCCGCGCTAATGTGAGCAACATGTAAATAATTGATAAATGTATAATACACCAATCTCAATATTATTAATATGAGTAACAAATAGTGCATGAAAGACACCTGAAATGCTCATTGAATTGCTTAAACAATACTAATGAGTGACCGCTATGAATCACAAAAACATGAATAAAAAATAGTCCATAAATGAATATAACATATAATAAACATCCTAAAGATGAAAATCCCAAAATTATAGGAGTAAGTGAAGTGAATAAAGGATAAGAAGCCAGTTTCTGTTGTCACCACAGTGCTCCAACAAATGTGACATGCATATCTGCTTACCAGATTCTGGCATAAAAACAGCCTGTATATATGGTTTCCTCACAGCGCCACTCTGAATAGGAGATTCCTTGCTTCAGCGAGCCCCAATGAATATGGCCAGAGAAGGAGGGATGAGACTGAACCTGATATTAATCCCAAGTAGGAACTCCGGTGGCACCATACAAGGAAAGACAATGGGCTCGATAGTGTGATATCGTCAAACCAATTTATTAAAAGATAAAAAGTAACACTCACATGGAAATTAATAAATATCGCTCAGAGTTCAAAGGAAGCCGGCCGGCTCTCGTGTAGCCCGTATCCCGCGTTCGTCTGCAAAGACTTCTAATGGGGATGCGAGCGTCGTGCTTACCTCACCATTTAAATAGACAACAACAAATCAAACCCCGCCTCAATCTGAATTGTGCAGGAAAAATAGCGGCCGCCATATTAAGTATTGGATCGACTGCCCTCAAATTTAAAATGAATAATTAGCTGCTATTTCACGATATAAGGGACAACCTCATACCGCGAGACTGCAATACTTAAGAGTTATAATTCATAAGTCACAATAAATCAAGAAAAATAAAAGAAAAAAATATGTAAAAAATATATATGTGACTCGTAGTAGTCCCTGGTAGCAATAAGTCACCAGGACCAGGCACAGTGAAAAAACCGAAGCAAATGGTTAAAATATAAAATCTTATGACTGGTTCAAATTATTCTTAAAAAAGGTATTGATGTCATTAACGAATATCAATATATGGCCAACAAAAAATATAAATAATAATTATAATAAATAAATATATATCATTCTTGGCCAACAGAGGGAGTATTAGTATACTAAAATATTCCCAACCAACGTATCACTTGAAGGGAAGAAATATTATAGATATGATGCCCCTGATGATGAATATAATAACCAGGAGTATCAATACAATGTACCTGTAAACAATCATTTTTTTCCTCTGAGGGATAATATCCATCCAAGAGAAGAATGGGTTTGGAATCACTCTGTCCCCAGTTCTCCCTTACCACATCCCCCACAACCTACTAGAGGCTTTGTAAGGGAGGAATAGGCCTCTGACAGTAAAGCTAACCAAAACTACCCCGGGTGGGGTTTTCACAAACCAAAACAGGGTCTAAAACGTCCGCTAGACCAACAAGAGGAATCAGAGGAGAGAGGAGGATACAACTTAAGAGGAAGAAAAAAAACGTAACAGGGGTTGGCATTTTCAATCTCAGCATACTGTTCTCAATGACTCAGAAAAATGTATCCTCAACAAAGGTCTCAAATTTGCACCTCCAAAGAGTCTGAATAAATTCCAGACCTATATGGTCGTACACAAATTTGTGAGAAGAGTAAACTGTGCAATGACAGGGATCTAGTTATTAGACCCGCTGACAAAGGGGGGGGGGGGGTATAGTTGTGCTCGACAGATGTGATTATATGGCAGAAATGCAACGCATTCTGGATAACAGACACACCTATACCCCTCTCCTACGTGATCCCATGTTCCAATATAAAAACGAATTGGAGGCTTTAGTCACTAGAGGATTCCACCTCAACATATTAGACAAAAAAGAGAAAGCATTTTTGGTGCCTAAGCGACCACGGACACCAATTATATACTTCTATCTTCCCAAGGTGCATAAGAGTCTGATTTCCCCCCCAGGTCGTCCCATAGTCAGTGGCATCGACTCTGTGACTTCCCGGGTGGGGAAATACGTTGACTCTCTTCAACCTTTGGTCCAAAATACTTTGTCTTTTATCAAAGATACTAGACATGGAATTAACATTCTTTCCAACTTAACCCCTACACATCAAATGTGGATGGTGACGGCGTACGCTTTATACTATAATCCCACACGAGTTAGGTTTGGATGCCGAGAAAATGTTTCTAGAGAGAGACTCCAATGTCCCCATGTTACAGATTAATTTTATTATGGAACTATTGCGGTTTGCAACCAGATCAAATTATTTTTGGTTTAACAATCAGTTTTTCAGGCAAGACAGAAGTTTAGCGATGGGGGCTAAATATGCCCCCAGTCTAGCTAATCTGTTTATGGCCCAGTGGGAGGAGGACGTCATCTATGGCCACAGGGAATCTCAAATATTGCTGTGGGCTAGATATATAGATGATGTCCTCCTCCCATGGGATGGGACCAAGGTAGAATTAGAATCCTTCATGGGATCGCTTAATCACAATATGAGAGGTATTAATTTGAACTATGAAGCCAGTCAGACTTCTAAAAACTTTTTAGATTTAAACATCTCGATAGTTAACAACAAATTTATTACCACCACATACTTCAAGCCTACAGATAGGAATTCATATATCCCAACCGATAGTTGCCATTATGATCCTTGGCTAAAGGCTGTTCCGAATGGGCAATATCTTAGATTAAAAAGAAACTGCACCAGTAATGAGGATTTTTTATCTCAAGCTCAAATACTTACTGACAGATTCCGGGAGAATCGATACATTCAGGCTTTTTTACAAAATGTGCTCAATGACGTTACACACATGGACAGAGTAAATCTGTTACAACCTAAGGTGCGTTCCACTAATGAGGAGACTAACATCTCACTCCCTTTTGTGACCACATTCTCTGTTCAACAGAGGTATTAAAAACATAATGCAACGCCACTGGCACATTCTCAATAATGATAGGATTATGAACAAAATTTTACCCACAAAACCGCAGGTTGTCTTTAGAGGTGTCTCCACCCTTCAAGATAGACTTTCCCCTAATGTTCTAGATCCGCCTATCCCTAAACCAACTTTTTTCAATAATCTGGCTGGATACTATAGGTGCAATAGGTGTCAGGTCTGCTCTTTAAATAGCTGTAAACACAGGAATACTAGGGAATTTAGGTCCACCACCAGTACAGGCCGAACATACCCTATTAAACCTTTAATTTGTTGCTCAAGTGTGGGTGTGGTTTATTTATTGCAATGCCCTTGTGGGTTGCAGTATATAGGGAGGACCAAGCGCCCTATGCAAGTTCGTATTAACAAGCATATATCAAATATCAGGAAGGGCTTCCTTAACCACTCCGTATCAAAACATTATTTACTTAAACACAACAAAGACCCTCGGAATACTTTATTCCTAGGCATAGATAAATTCAGCCCCCATTGGCGCGGGGAACCTTTTATTAGAGGTATATCTAAGCTAGAAATGTCTTGGATCTATAAGGTCAAGACTTTTGTCCATTTCGGCTTGAACGTTGACGAAGACGTCTATGCCTTTAATAATAATTCCTAGGATATGTGTATGGGTAATTGGATATGTGAACTCTATCACAACTGTGCGGTTCTGTTTATTTTATTTATTTATTTAATCCAATACAATGGATTATTTTATTTAGAATTTTTGTTGTGCCACATAAATTTTGATACTAGTGAGTATGGTTCCATATCAACTAATTGGTTTACTCACAAAATATTTTGGAGAAGAAGAAGATGGGGTTTGAGGGCCCTAATGAGATGATCAAAATATACTGCGAGGCAACATATTTGTTAAAAACACATATTTAATGAGTTTCCATGTATAAAAAAAGCCTGTATCATCATGCTCTATAGACGTACATACATTTAACATATAACATAACAAAATATAAAAAAAACAAATTGGATAACCAAGTGGTGGGTCTCAGTATAGAATGATGGAAATGGTCCCTGTACAGCCAACGCGTTTCGCTTGGTTTTGCTTCTTCAGGGCTAAGAGACCAGAGAACCAGCTAGTGTTCCACTGAGTGCAGGAGCGTAAGGCAGACAGGGTTTTCGTCAATAGACTGGTGGCGTGGCAGATATCAATAGGGCATAATTTGCAGTGATGGTGTAATGATCTATTTATTTCCTTATATAGTATATCCGTATCTCAGAATGGAAGAACTAGGGTGCTCATGCAGCCATATATGACGCAAACATTATATTAATGTGTGTGTATAGTGCTCCAATATTTAATTAGTATTAACTTTGATTAGACCATCTACTGCTTGTTGAAAATAAAAAAAATAAAAAATATATATATATTGCTGCCTTATCATGGGGTCTGCAGAGTAAACAGGCAGGTGATTATTGGGTTGGTACTCCCAAGTAGGCAACAAGCCTCTTAGTTATAGTGGGAAGGGTCGAGGGCCCAGAGGGTATTTTGAGTATTGGTCACAGATTTCCTTTTAAAGGTAACCATCTCTGTGTGCCCATCCTATTCTTGTGATGCCTGTCTACAGCCTGCCTGATTTTGTATCACATGAATGTTGTCAATATTACCATTGGACATGTTCCTGAAATGGGCTCAAAAGTAACGAGTGCTGCAACAACTATCAACTTGAAACTGGAGACATCATAGATCAATGCACATATTTGTCAGCACACAAAAGATTATGAAGTATTGTCCAAAGTTTTTTTTGAAGAATGAACACAATGCAAAGAATCAAGTGCAATGTTTCAGAGCCTGGTGTAGGGGTCCTTTGCGGCTTCGAAACTTGCACTTGGTCTTTTGTGAGGTGATTATCCTTCAATAAAAGCTTTGGACGATGCTTGATGACCTGTGGTGTGCTGGCAAATATGTGCATTGATCTATGATGTCACATGAATGCACACATCAATCAGAATAGATAAAAACATGCAACAAATAATGCCAAACTACAGTAGGTATCAATGAAAGAAGAGCAATCACTGGGGCAGTACTGAGCCTTGGAGACAACAGGTTGTCAGGATGACGGAAGTGTTTAGCTTTCCATTACGGAGAAGGTATGTTCTATGAAGTTACACCATCTTTCAGAAAGTGTCCTTGTGGGGGCATAGTTCTGTAATTTGGCATTTAACTGCTCCCTATAGAGCAGATTTTTCAGATCTTTTTCCACCATTAAGATCGAGGGGGTGAATTGAGCACCCAGGTTTTCAGAATGGCCTTTTTAGCGGCCAGGAAGCATAGGTGTACAACCACTGGGTTGTAAACCTTTTACCCTGTTTGTGGTTGAATTGTCCAGATATATCATGATGGAATAACATTAGGTGGGGAGACTTGTTGACAGTCAGATCTGTGACAGACCGAATGTACTTTGTAACTGTATCCCAAAAAGAAGAGATCTGGGGACAATACCAAAATCTGTGTGCCAGCTCTGGTTTGGGTTGCTTACATTGAAGGCATGAGGCGGTTTGAGTCTTGGATTTCCTATAATTAGTTGGGATATATGCTTTGTCAATCAGCTTGAATTGATTCTTCCTCCACTGTTCGTTAATAGTATATTTCTTTAAATATCCTGTCAAGATATGGTCTTCCAAATCTGGTTTTGGGAATTCTTTCTTCCAGCCCCCAAAAAGATCCTTGGAGAGTGGTTGGTTCAAAGTTGATTGTAGCTGTTTATAGGCCGTGGAAATGTAGTAAGAGTTCTTAATTCACATGTATTTAGTAAACTAAAAGTTACAATTACTCTATGTCTTAACATTTGGTTGATTACCTATTCTGTTATCTTTCATATTCTGATATCTTTCCTGTTTAGGAAGTGTCAACAATGAAAGTAAAGCCGACCATGCATGGATCGAAATTTGGCGGGTTCAGCAGGGACCCGCCAAATTTTGATCTATGTATGGGCCCACTGATTTTACACAAGTCGATCTATCAATATACTTGTGTACCACTAGGCTGTTGGGTTTTTCCTGAATGACTAGTGCCGGCAATGGCTATAGCCGGTAACATTGATCATTGTGTTCTGTTAGCAGGGAAGGCTCCCCACGCTCCCCACCAGAAGAACACAATAGCTCTGCGAGAGGGATTTCCCCATCAACACAGTTCATGGGAGAATCTAGAAACTTTGTTTCCACCCATTATGGAAGGAAAGAAATTTGAATAAACTATGGCCTGCCTAATTAAGGTATAATGACTTTACAAAGCTTTAACACAAACACAAGGATCTTTATTTTAGTTATGTGCAGGTAATTTTCAAATCTCAATAAACCGAGTTGGAAATAACTGTCAATTGTTTGAAACTAAAGAGCCTTATGCTGGTGTGCGAGCCTTGTAAATTACATCTATTATGTAATGCAGTGTTTAGGCTTATTTTCCTTTTTATTTTGTTTTTGTTTGCTTTCCATCTAATTATTCCACTTTGACAGAAATGTGATCAATTTGTAACATCTATAAAAGGTATTCCTAGGAATTAAAATATAAAAACACATCATTTAGGCAGCCAAACATAGCAAACCAAATAATAAATTAATCTTAACATCTTTCATCAACACTGTTTTCCTTTTACTTATAGTGATATTGTTGCTAACAAAAAGTGTTGTTTTATATCATCATAAATCTTTCTTCTACAAAAACTCAAGTAAATCTGCTATGTTATTGAATGATCTATAATTCTTCCGTTCTCACAAAAGCTTCATAAAATGATTAAAGCGTGGCCACATTTTTCAGATTTCCAGCACTTCATTATCCCATTATTGACACAAAGAGACCATCTTTGAATTGTGATATCAAGATTTATTTTGTTATTTTGAGAGAAAAGCCCATTTCTAAAATAAATCTGAAAAATAAAATAGCCCTCATTTAATAGATAAATGTCTAAGGTGATTATTCAAAACAGTCCGGGGTATTTTAGTGATCATTTCTAGATTAAAGTGACATACTAAAAATAAAATATTCAGCTTTTGGTATCTGGCAGGAGAAGGAAAGTACTCTACCCTGATAAATGAAAAGCATTGTGCTGCTATTAAAAGACCTATGTCACTGAAACTTAACTTCACTAACTACAGGAAGTTAAATAGTTGTTTCAGAACAGGACTCATGAGCAATCAATCATTAAGTTGGTTCCTAAGGAGTCAGAGACTTTACAGTACATTTATAAACCTACTGGTTATTGTTCACCAGAATACTTCACCTCTGCATGGTAATTAAAATAATCATTAATTTATCTTCATAAAGAGCAGCATAGGCTGTCCAAAGACTATACTATGTTCTTCAAACCAATTCATTTAACTGAAATGTAGGACAAGGTTTTAATTAATAAAAAAGAAAAAAAAAAGAACAAACATGTGATAATTACCTGCTTTGTACAATGTTTGTGCACAGAACAACCCTGATCCTTTTCTTTTTGGGTCCCTGCTGGTGGTTCTGGCTCTTGCTGATGAGTGCCCCCAATAACAAGCCTCTTGGTATGGGGGCACTTGAGCAAGCTGGATCATGAGCCACGCTCCTGTAATGGACATTGTCCATTCACACACAGAACGTGGAACAGCCCCGCCTCTCTCTCTCCTCATTGGCTCACAGGCTGTGATTGGCAGCAGCAGGAGCCAATGGTTCCCATTGATGTGTGAACTAATAAGGAAAGAGAGATCCAGGAGAGCAGCTGCTCTCATGCACATTGCTGGATCAGGATGGGGCTCAGGTACTATAAGTATTAGGGATGGCTGGGGGAGAAGCTGCACCCAAAAGCAATGAACGGATCGGGAATGGCAGCATACAGGAGCTCCCTGAACCCAGCAGCCTTCCTCGAGCACGAGATCTCCCAGTGGCATTGAGATGGGCATGATTTTTTGCCATTCTATACAGAATCGCCACCGGCAGCCTCAGCACACAGAAATATCTCCTCTCTTTTCAAAGCCCAGGCCACGACACGACCAGGCACTCTGGCAGACAGATGGGGCAGGTCAGCCACGAGGCAGACTACAGCGAGGAGTTGCTCTCAGTCTCAGAAGATCTGGTAAAGGCACGCTTCCTCCCTAGAACATCCACTCACATACTCAGACATGAAAGCTATGGCGTCCGACATTAAAAAAACATTCTCCACTGCTATCACAGACCTTAAGGCAGACCTAATAGTGCTGACTGAGAAACTAGCCACAGAAGAGAGAGCAGGAAAATACAGGGACAAAAACATACAGCGCCTTGAACAAACAACAAATTTGCACACTGCACATTGAATTGAAATGAAGGCTGAGAGGAATTCCAGAATATGCCCCCCCAGACCAGATCAAACAAGCACTACAAAAAATCTTCAACAGCTTGTTAGAAAGATCAGAAGACACCCCCACTGAATTTGTCAGAGCTTATAGAGCTTTTAGACCCAATGGACCTGTCACTGCACATCCAAGAGACATTACTGTATATGCTGTTTGCAAAATTTTCCGTAAAAATAAGGGATTGAAGCCAAAGCTAGAATGAACGACCAAATATTATTCAATGATGACATCATAATCCTTTACCAAGATCTTTCCCCCATCACGTTTAGAAACAGAAGGGCATTGCATCTCTGCTGGAAGCCATTAAAAACAAAGGCCACTCTTATAGATGGAAATTTCCCTTCGCTCTAAGCATCACTCACAATGGCAAAACACATCTGCTTCACACTCCAGCAGACTTAACACCTTTCTGTGAAGCCATTCAGATTTTCTTGTTGGCACCACTAGGCAGCACTCCACCATCACTGCTTATCTCACCATGTAAGCAGCCCAAAAAAAATTGAAGACACATACAGTAAATATCAGTCTTGAACACTAGGATGTTCCAATCTAAGTCACCCAGGACCCCAGCACCAAAGGACAATTCTGAATGGCTAAAGTAGTAAAACTGTATTACTTCCACTTGGAACATTCCTGACCCGATATTTGCATCACAATGCTTGGTCAAGACTATCCGGGAGTCGGGACTATGGACTCGCCAGAAATTAAGGGCTAGAGATATTATTCTGGACAAGTTCTTCACTCGTGATTCCCACAGTCAATCTTCGTGAGACCTCAAGGAAAGTCCCAACACCGTGGACACACTTTATCAAAATAAGCCCGGAGATCCTCCACATTGGGACCCACGTGATTGCCTATGCACATTGGCTATAACCATTTCCCACAGTCATACACGAACCAATTCACTATAGCCTTTGGGACAGGAATAACCTCACCATACTTTAGACAACCTATCCACGATACAACCCATCCTGTCATTCCCCCTCTCACAGTACTCTGCTCCACAAGCTATAAGACTGCCTGTTCATTGGACTTTTACATTCTCTATATAGCCAATGTAGAATTATTTCCTTTAAAATGCTTCTCATATATTGTCATAGACACCAGAATCAAACAATTTACAATTTCATTGGGCCTCAGTTATTATTTACTAGCCCTGCCCCTCTCCTTGCCACAAAAAGGGAGATCCGTCTTTATTCATAGTTTAATTTAGCTTTCAATAGAAAGGTGAAGGGTTCAGACCTCTATTTTCTTTTTGTGCTATCTTTTACAAATCAATAGTTTACACTCTGTGGATTGCTTTTACTGCTCCTCCCACGCAGTAGTTATACTTGGTTACTCTTGAATGTTTATTGGTTCACTTAAACTGCATTCTTTATAACCTACGGCGCGCACCATCAATAGGCGTTGTTACCAATTCTTAACACTTGACTCTATTTGCATAGAGCCTGCATTATAACCATATTTTACAATTGAAGAAATATCACACATTTTGTGTTTTGGTTTCCTTGCTAGTAGTCAAACTCCCATACCTGTCTTTCTCCACCCCATTCCTTTGTTGCCCCTACTTCATTGAAACCTCTGGACCTCTTTAATACTCAATACAAAGAAAAGATTGAATGGAAAACCAGATAATTCAGCCAACTGAAGGATCATTGTCGTCTTACCCTCCTGACTGTAAGTACATTTCCACACTACACTAACCACAACACATACTGACAATTACATTATTTGCACTTGGGAGAAACCCCACTATGGTCTCCTACAACTACAGAGGTCTAAACATCCCTGAAAAGAGAATCTCACAACTGCACAAACTTAAAAAAGCAGGACCACAACTAGTTTTCCTACAGGAAACTCACTTTCATACACAACATATCCCTAACCTGACAAACAAGTTTTTTTTTATCAAAGCCTTTCACTCTAGTAATCATATCTAGAGTTGAGCCGACACCTGGATGTTCGTGTTCGGCGGGTTCGGCCGAACTTGAAAAAAAAGTCCAGGTCCGTGTCCCGGACTTTTTCCGAACTTTACCCGGACACCGAAACCCATTGAAGTCAATGGGGACCCGAACTTTCAGGCACTAAAATGGCTCTAAAACACCAATGGAAAGGGCTATAGTGCTGCAAATGGCAGCAAAATGTAGTTAAGAGCATGGCAAGTGCTCTGCAAACAAATGTGGATAGGGAAATAACTTAAAACAACAAAAAAAAAACAGAAAAATAAAACAATTTTCTTCATCTGTGAAGGACGAGGCCCATATGGTGTAGGAGGGAGGTTGAGGTGGCGGTGGATGTGGCGGTGTAGGTGGAAGCGGCGGTGGAGGGGGATGAGGTAGCCAACACTGCTTTTTTTCAGTCATTTTAAATTAGGGTACACCCTAAAAGAGTGAGAAAGATCAAAAATATAACAATGGCTGGGTAAGGTCGGTATCCATCTCTATTCTGCACAAGGTACGGAAAAGTCCTCTTGGATTCATGCCTGGTTCATTTTAATGAACGTGAGCTTGTCCACATTGTCTCTGGACAGGCGGCTGCGCTTGTCTGTGATAACGCCCCCAGCCGTGCTAAATACACGTTCAGATAATACACTGGCTGCAGGGCAGGCCAGCACCTCCAAGGCGTAAAGGGAAAGCTCAGGCCATGTGGTGCTGGCGGTGCCCTGGCTGCGTTGGCGACCTTTTTCCTCCTCCTCCTCTGCCTTGGCCTTGTGCTTCCACTGTGGCCCCACTGTCAGGTGGGAATGCCAGCAGCATCGCGTCTACCAGTGTGCGCTTGTACTTGCGCATCTTGCGATCACGCTCCAGTGAGTGAATTAAGGACGGTACGTTGTCCTTGTAATGGGGATCCAGCAGCGTGGCCACCCAGTAATCAGCACAAGTTAGAATGTGGGCAACTCGGCGGTCGTTGTGGTTCCATCTCCTCCTCCATCTCCTCCTCCAGAACTGTGCCCCTGCTGGACAATTGTGTACCTGGCATTTGTGGGTGCAGGAACCCACCCTCGGAGCCACTTGTGAATGACTGCTCTAAAAGCCATGGAAATGATCCCTCTTCTTCCTCCTCCTCTTCCTGTGCCACATCCTCTTCCATCATCGCCCGATGCGTTTTTTCAAGGAGGCATAGAAGTGGGATAGTTAAGCTGACAACGGCGTCATCGGCACTGGCCATGTTGGTGGAGAACTCAAAACAGCGCAACAAAGCACACAGGTCTCGCATGGAGGCCCAGTTATTGGTGGTGAAGTGGTGCTGTTCCGCAGAGCGACTCACGCATGCGTGCTGCAGCTGAAACTCCACTATGGCCTGCTGCTGCTAGCACAGTCTTTCCAGCATGTGCAAGGTGGAGTTCCACCTTGTGGGCACATCACATATGAGGCGGTGAGCGGGAAGGCCGAAGTTACGCTGCAGCGCTGACAGGCGAGCAGCAGCAGGGTGAGAATGCCAAAAGTGCGCACAGACGGCCTGCACTTTCTGCAGCAGCTCTGACATATCGGGGTAATTTTGAAGGAACCTCTGCACCACCAAATTCAGCACATGCGCCAGGCAAGGGATGTGCGTCAAACCAGCTAGGCCCAGAGCTTCTATGAGATTTCGCCCGTTATCGCACACCACCATGTCGGGCTTGAGGCTCGCTGCACCAACAACTCATCGGTCTGCTGTTCCATGCTCCTCCACAACTCATGGGATTTTTCCCCCAAACATGCAAGTTTTAAAACTGCCTGCTGTCGTTTACCCCTGGCTTTGCTGAATTTGGTGGTGAAGGTGTTACGCTGACCGGATGAGGAGGCGGTAGAGGATGAGGAAGCGGAGTAGGAGGAGTTAGGAACAGGATGTAAACTGAAGCGCCCTGCAATCCTCGGTGGTGGAAGGAGATGCGCCAAACAAATTGAAAGGGTGTATCTCACATGTACACATACAGACTATGCCGCAATTTGATTTTTTTCACCTGCATGGGTGTATATTGAATAGCGGAATAGAACAAAAGTATATAAAAGGGTGTATCTCACACGTACAGACTAGGCCGCAATTGAATTATTTTCACCCGTATGGGTGTATATTGAATAGCAGAATAGAACAATAGTATCTAAAAGGGTGCATCTCACACGTACAGACTATGCCGCAATTTAATATTTGTCACCCGCATGGGTGTATATTGAATAGCGGAATAGAAAAATAGTATCCAAAAGGGTGCATCTCACACATATAGACTATGCCGCAATTTAATTTTTGTCACCTGCATGGGTGTATATTGAATAGCGGAATAGAAGAAAAGTATATAAAAGGGTATATCTCACACGTACAGACTAGGCCACAATTGAATTATTTTCACCCGCATGGGTGTATATTGAATAAAGGTATAGTTCATCCAGGAGGAAACTGCTTTGCAGGTTTTCTGGGAGTGCCCCTTTGTACAGAGCCTGTTTAGGGCCTTGGAACCTGAACTTAAGGACTTTGTACCACAGACTGCCATCACACACTTTGGTGTGCTAAATGGATTATTTTGTGTAACTTTTTCCCAAGAGGACATTGACAAAACCTGGCAGGTTTTGTGTTCCTTTAAGGACGCTTTATGGTGCGCCAAAAAGTGCCTTATCTACCAGCGAGAGAGGATGCCCATTGAGGACTGTCGCAGACTGGTCCATAGACTGCTCAGAGACTATAACCTAATGGATCTCATGGAGGAAGAGGAGGTCTAGCGATTTCCCCTTCCCCAACTCTCCCTTGTGTGTTTTTGTCCTTTCATTAAAGCTTCGGGCTTGCACTTCTCCACCTCCCTTTCCCCCACTCTTTATTGTTTGTGTGTTTCATGTTTGTCTTTTTGTAATGTGGCGGTACACATTATTTGCACAAATAATCTGATTAGTAGGGTGTAGGTCCTTGGGACTGTCCCTGAACATCTTGGGGGGGGGGGGTATGGATATGGCCTCTTGGCTTGGTTCACCCACCCAGTACTTTGCCAGTGTAAGTACACCAGTCCCTGTCAGCAGCCTTGCGCCCCGGGGGATCAGGGTCAGGGTCCTTCCTCTTTCGGGAGGGGGACCATGTGTACACCCTGTGTACTTTTTTATGCACCCGCCGGGTGATAGTCTGAGTGTGTTCACACACCACGGGCTTATAAAAAAAAACGGCTGCTGGTCCTGGTTTTTGTGGCGTGCCGACAAACCTTTTCCACATTTCATACATGCTAACCCTGCTCTCTGAGGTGCCGGCGATGCCCTGGGTGTGTTGGCGACCTACTCCTCCTCCTTTGCCTTTGCCTTGTGCTTTCAATGTGCCCCTGCTGTAATATGGGAATTCCACCAGCATCGCTTCTCGACCTTTTGGCTAAGATCAAGTGTAGTATCAGTTGTTATAAGTTATACAGTGGGGGCGCTGTGATGTCATTCTGCCTGACCAAGATTGGGTGGCGGCTATGGAAACCTGCTGAAGTGATGAGGGCTTGGAAGGTTTGATGTGTGGCCCTCAGGTTCCTTCCTCCTGGGGGGGTCTCTCTTCGGGAGAGCACCCCTGACCTAGTATTCGAGGTGGCTTCTGCTACCATGAAGAACGGGGTTCTGCCAGGCCTTCTGGCTAGGCAGATGATGGAAACCCTATGTCCCCGTCAGGAGACTTGCCAACCAGTAATCAGCACAAGTTAGAATGTGGGCAACTTGGCAGTCATTGCGCAGACATTGCAGCATGTAATCGCTCATGTGGGCCAGGATGCCCAGAGGCAACGAAAGGCTGCCCTCTGTGGAAGGTGTATCGTTTGTGTCCTCTGTATACCCCCACCCACGCACCAGTGATGGCCATGAGCTGGCCTGGGTGCCACCCTACTGTGAACATGGTTCCTCCTCCTCCTCATCCATCATCCAGCAATTTTTCAATAAGGTATACAAGTGGGATAGTAACACTGAGAACGGCGCCATAGGCACTGTCCATGTTGGTGGAGTACTCGAAACAGCGCAACAAGGCACACAGGTCTCGCATGGAAGCCCAGTTATTGGTGAAGTGGTGCTGTTCTGCAGAGCGACTCACACGTGTGTGCTGCAGCTGAACCTCCGCTATGGCCTGCTGCTGCTCGCACAGTCTTGCCAGATGTGCAGGGCAGAGTTCCACCTTGTGGGCACGTCACATATGAGGCGGTGAGCGGGAAAGCCGAAGTTACGCTGCAGCGCTGACAGGCGAGCAGAAGCAGGGTGGGAACGCCGAAAGTGCGCACAGGCGGCCCGCACTTTCTGCAGCAGCTCTGACATATTGGGGTAATTTTGAAGGAACCTCTGCACCACCAAATTCAGCACATGCACCAGGCAAGGGATGTGCATCAAACCGGCTAGGCCCAGAGCTGCTATGAGATTTCGCCCGTTATCGCACACCACCATACCGGGCTTGAGGATCGCTGGCACCAACAACTCATCGGTCTGCTGTTCCATGCTCCTCCACAACACATGTGCGGTGTGGGATTTTTCCCCCAAACATGCAAGTTTTAAAACTGCCTGCTGTCGTTTACCCCTGGCTTTGCTGAATTTGGTGGTGAAGGTGTTACGCTGACCGGATGAGGAGGCGGTAGAGGATGAGGAAGCGGAGTAGGAGGAGTTAGGAACAGGATGTAAACTGAAGCGCCCTGCAATCCTCGGTGGTGGAAGGAGATGCGCCAAACAAATTTAAAAGGTGTATCTCACACGTACCGATACAGACTATGCCGCAATTTAATTTTTTTTACCCCAAAAGGGTGTAGATTGAAAAGCGGAATAGAAAATATGATATAAAAAGGTGTATCTCAGACGTACAAACACAGTCCATGCCACAATTTAATTTTTTTTACCCCAAAAGGGTGTATATTGAATAGCGGAATAGAAAAAAATTTATAAAATGGTGTATCTCTGTAATGTTCTGGTACCTTTGGGTACCCTAATTACTCTTTCATAAGTGTATGCGCCCCACCATTCTCTTTTGGTAAGGTGCGCATACACCTTTAAGACTGATGCTGTCATCACTGAGCGCCGGACTGGATGGCTATTTAGATCGCCGGCTCTCACTCACATGTGTTCGTTCAAACTGCTTTGTGCCTTGATGCTAACCTGTCTTGAAGCTCTCATGCTTGCAAGCATACCTCGCTGTCGGAACCACGCTGCGCTGATCCCTGTATCCCGCTACCGGATCATCCGCTCTTGCCGAACCTCTCCTCTACTACATTGCTATTAGTGATAAGTACCCCACAGGGGAAACCTCTATAACTTTCATACTAAAGCTTACACTATCTAGCTCTGCATACTAAGGACTATTACTACATCTGCATTATCTAAGATTGCTAGCTCTTGAGCCTACTACCACCTGTTCTTGCACTGGGTTGATCTCTCTTGTATGTCCACCTGCTACTCTGTCATCTGCTACCATACATGATTGCTAAACCTATCTGCATCCCATCTGCTACTATCTTACTTTCAAGAACATTTCCTTTCAAGTGTCTGTCATCTACCATCTCTACCCAACCTGTCCCTTCAGCCTATCATCACTGTGTTACTATATACATAAGTCACTCTAGGAAACATCTTATTGAGTGTGTGTATTTACTTGCTGAATTGAGATCATCCACACATGATGAGTCATTGAGAGTTGGGATTGGTGTCTCAGCGTTTCTCTACATGACTACTGAAGTGGAATATTTCTGCAGCTGAAAATCCACATCATACATAAAACGCAGGAGCGTTACAATCTCACACGTACAAACACAGACTAGGCCCCGATTACAATTTTTTGTACCCTAAAGGCAGGATGAGGATGAGGAGTAGGAGGAGTTCGGAACAGGAGGCAAAACTGAAGCACCCTGCAATCCTCGGCGGTGGAAGATACGCCCAAAAAATTTGAAAGGTGTATCTCACACGTACCGATACAGACTATGCCGCAATTTAATTTTTTTCACCCCAAAAGGGTGTATATTGAATAGCGGAATAGAAAAAATTTTATAAAACGGTGTATCTCACACGTACAAACACAGACTAGGCCCTGATTACAATTTTTTGTACCCTAAAGGCAGGATGAGGATGAGGAGTAGGAGGAGTGCGGAACAGGAGGCAAACTGAAGCACCCTGCAATCCTCGGCGGTGTAAGATGCGCCCAAAAATTTGAAAGGTGTATCTCACACGTACCGATACAGACTATGCCGCAATTTAATTTTTCTTTCCCAAAAGGGTGTAGATTGAATAGCGGAATAGAAAATATGATATAAAAAGGTGTATCTCACACGTACAAACCCAGACTAGGCCCCGGTTACAATTTTTTGTACCCTAAAGGCAGGATGAGGAGTAGGAGGAGTTTGAAACAGGAGGCACACTGAAGCACCCTGCAATCCTCGGCGGTGGAAGATGCGCCCCAAATATTTGGAAGGTGTATCTTACACGTACCGATACAGACTATGCCGCAGTTTAATTCTTTTTACCCCAAAGGGTGTAGATTGAATAGCGGAATAGAAAATATGATATAAAAAGGTCTATCTCACACGTACAAACCCAGACTAGGCCCCGATTACAATTTTTTGTACCCTAAAGGCAGGATGAGGATGAGGAGTAGGAGGAGTGCGGAACAGGAGGCAAACTGAAGCACCCTGCAAAGATGCGCCCAAAAATTTGAAAGGTGTATCTTACACGTACCGATACAGACTATGCCGCAATTTAATTCTTTTTACCCCAAAGGGTGTAGATTGAATAGCGGAATAGAAAATATGATATAAAAAGGTCTATCTCACACGTACAAACCCAGACTAGGCCCCGATTACAATTTTTTGTACCCTAAAGGCAGGATGAGGATGAGGAGTAGGAGGAGTGCGGAACAGGAGGCAAACTGAAGCACCCTGCAATCCTCGGTGGTGTAAGATGCGCCCAAAAATTTGAAAGGTTTATCTCACACGTACCGATACAGACTATGCCGCAATTTAATTTTTCTTTCCCCAAAAGGGTGTAGATTGAATAGCGGAATAGAAAATATGATATAAAAAGGTGTATCTCACACGTACAAACCCAGACTAGGCCCCGGTTACAATTTTTTGTACCCTAAAGGCAGGATGAGGAGTAGGAGGAGTTTGAAACAGGAGGCACACTGAAGCACCCTGCAATCCCCGGCGGTGGAAGATGCACCCCAAATATTTGGAAGGTGTATCTTACACGTACCGATACAGACTATGCCGCAGTTTAATTCTTTTTACCCCAAAGGGTGTAGATTGAATAGTGGAATAGAAAATATGATATAAAAAGGTCTATCTCACACGTACAAACCCAGACTAGGCCCCGATTACAATTTTTTGTACCCTAAAGGCAGGATGAGGATGAGGAGTAGGAGGAGTGCGGAACAGGAGGCAAGCTGAAGCACCCTGCAAAGATGCGCCCAAAAATTTGAAAGGTGTATCTCACACGTACCGATACAGACTATGTCGCAATTTAATTTTTCTTTCCCCAAAAGGGTGTAGATTGAATAGCGGAATAGAAAATATGATATAAAAAGGTGTATCTCACACGTACAAACCCAGACTAGGCCCCGATTACAATTTTTTGTACCCTAAAGGCAGGATGAGGAGTAGGAGGAGTTTGAAACAGGAGGCAAACTGAAGCAGCCTGCAATCCTCAGCGGTGGAAGATGCGCTCCAAATATTTGGAAGGTGTATCTTACACGTACCGATACAGACTATGCCGCAATTTAATTCTTTTTACCCCAAAGGGTGTAGATTGAATAGCGGAATAGAAAATATGATATAAAAAGGTCTATCTCACACGTACAAACCCAGACTAGGCCCCGATTACAATTTTTTTGTACCCTAAAGGCAGGATGAGGATGAGGAGTAGGAGGAGTTCGGAACAGGAGGCAAAACTGAAGCACCCTGCAATCCTCGGCAGTGGAAGATGCACCCAAAAAATTTGAAAGGTGTATCTCACACGTACCGATACAGACTATGCCGCAATTTAATTTTTTTCACCCCAAAAGGGTGTATATTGAATAGCGGAATAGAAAAAAGTATATAAAAAGGTGTATCTCACACGTACCGATACAGACTATGCCGCAATTTAATTTTTTTAACCCAAAAGGGTGTATATTGAATAGCGGAATAGAAAAAATTTTATAAAACGGTGTATCTCACACGTACAAACACAGACTAGGCCCCGATTACAATTTTTTGTACCCTAAAGGCAGGATGAGGATGAGGAGGAGTTTGAAACAGGAGGCAAACTGAAGCACCCTGCAATCCTCGGCGGTGGAAGATGCGCCCCTAAAATTTGGAAGGTGTATCTCACACGTACAGATACAGACTATGCCGTAATTTAATTATTTTTACCCCAAAGGGTGTAGATTGAATGGCGGAATAGAAAATATGGTATAAAAAAGTGTATCTCACACGTACAAACCCAGACTAGACCCCGATTACAATTTTTTGTACCCTAAAAGCAGGATGAGGAGTAGGAGGAGTTCGGAACAGAAGGCAAACTGAAGCACCCTGCAATCCTCGGCGGTGGAAGATGCGCCCCAAAAATTTGGAAGGTGTATCTCACACGTACCGATACAGACTATGCCGCAATTTAATTATTTTTACCCCAAAGGGTGTAGATTGAATAGCGGAATAGAAAATATGATAAAAAATTGGTGATTTTTCAATAGCACATGTGAACACAGCAGTGTCTTATATTTTATGTCACGGTCAGCTCTGCAGCAGGCTATGAAGGGAAAAAAAAATTCCCCTTTAACTTTGTAATTTTTAAATAGCAGATTAGTACAGACTATGCCACAATTTAATTTTTTTTAACCCAAAAGGGTGTATATTGAATAGTGGAATAGAAAAAAGTATATAAAAATGAAAATCACTCAATAGCACATGTGAACACAGCAGTGTCTTATGTCACGGTCAGCTCAGCAGCAAGCAGGCTATGAAGGGGGAAAAAAAAAAATTCCCCTTTAACTTAATTTTTAAATAGCAGATTAGAACAGCAATCTGTAGTAAAATATAGCTGAACGCTGCACACAACAGACTGATAAAAATAGATTTTTTTCTCCCTCCTCCTCCTCCTCCTCAGTGGGCTCAAGTGAGGGCAAAAAGATTGTTCACTGCACCACCCCCCACACAGCAAAATCAATGTAGACTGTCCCTGCCTAATCTCTCCAGCCTGTCCCTAAAATGCTCAAAAAGATCGTTCACTGCACCACCCCCCACACAGCAAAATCGATGTAGACTGTCCCTGCCTAATCTCTCCAGCCTGTCCCTAAAATGCTCAAAAAGATCGTTCACTGCACCACCCCCCACACAGCAAAATCAATGTAGACTGTCCCTGCCTAATCTCTCCAGCCTGACCCTAAAATGCTCAAATAACTTTCCCTGCCTACACTCCGACCTGTCCCTGCATTCTTTTCGGGCACAATTTTTCACTGTCTGTCCCTAATCAGCAGCCAGCACGTATGATGTGTGCTCTCTCCCTAAACTACAGCAGAATGACGCACTGCGCTGGGTCTCTCGAACTTATAAAGACATGGGTCACATGCTTCAGATGGCTATTCACAGCTACTAATACATTAGTAGGAATGGCTGGGATGGCTTAAGGCACACCAGTTAAACGCTTGTTGATTGGCTGTTGAAAGCCCATAATTAGCCACTCAATCACTTCTGCGGGTGGCAGAAATGGATCACACCCCCCTCCCGCAGCCGCCTCTCCTGGGCTCTCCGGTCCCATCGCGGAGGTCGGGAGCCGGTGGCAATGGCTGCCTGGGACAGAGAGGGGATCTGACATTGTTCCTCTCTCTATGTAACCCTGGAAACCATCACTTCTGGTTCCGCCCCTTTGTTTACCTGGCCACCAGCAGCCAGAAAAGCTGAAGATCAGTCTAATCTCAGTCTAATCAGCTGCATGGGGGGGGGGCAGAGGAGAGTTTTGGGGTAAGACCCCAAATCTTTCCATAAAGAGGACCTGTCACGGCCCATGCAATCATAAGGGGTGTTGTTCATCCCTTGTGATAGCAATAAAGTTTGTACAAATTTTATTTTTTAAAAAGTGTAAAAAAAATTCTTATAAAATAAATAAATAATAATAAAAAAAATTAAAGTGCCCCTGTCCCACCGTGCTTACGCGCAAATGCAAACACACACATTACTCCCGCATGCATATGTAAACAGTAATTGCACCACACATGTGAGGCATTGTCACAAAAATCAGAGCGAGAGCAATATTTCTAGCACCAGACCTCCTGTGCCACTCTAAACTGGTAACCTGCAAAGGCGTTTAAAGCTTCGCCTACGAAGAATTTTAGGCACCATAGTTTGCCGCCATTCCACAGGCTGACACAGTTTTAAATTGTGACATGTTAGGTATCTATTTACTTGACGTAACATCATCTTTCACATTAAACAAAAAAATTGGGCTAACTTTTTATTTTTTTTTTATTCATCAATGTGTTTGTGTTTTTGTTTTAAATGCGCAATTACTGTGTGACATAAAAATTTGCAACACACACCATTTTATTCTGTAGGGCCTCTGCTAAAAAAAAAATATATATATATATATATATATATATATATATACAGTGCCTTGCAAAAGTATTCGGCCCCCTTGTACTTTTCGACCTTTTGCCACATTTCAGGCTTCAAACATAAAGATATAAAACTGTAATTTTTTGTGAAGACTCAACAACAAGTGGGACACAATCATGAAGTGGAACGAAATTTATTGGATATTTCAAACTTTTTTAACAAATAAAAAACTGAAAAATTGGGCGTGCAAAATTATTCATCCCCCTTAACCACTTGCCGACCGCCGCAAGTACATATACTGCGGCGGTCAGCCCCTCACAGGCAAAGTGACGTATGGGTACGTCACTAGCCTGTGAGGCTCTGGGGAGCGAGCGCGCGCCGCCGGAGGCGCACTCCCGCTCGGTCACGGACCCCCCCGCGCGTGTGCCTGGCAGACCCCATGTCCGCCAGGCACTCGCGATCGTCCGTGACAGCGGGAGAAAGGCAGGCGGCTGATGTAAACAAGCCGCCTGTCATTCTCCCCTGTGTAAGAACAGTGATCATACGGATCTACTATGTAGGACCGTTGATCACTGTTCCTACACCTCAAGCCACAGCCAATCACAGTAAGAATCATGCCCCTAGGGACACACACCACCCCTCCCTCTCAAATAAAGTTAACCCCTTTACTACCAGTGTAATTTTACAGTAACAGTGCATATGTACAGCACTGATTACTGTAGTAATGTCACTGGTAACCCCAAAAGTGTCAAAAATGTCAGTCAGGGGTCCGATCTGTCCGCCGCAATGTCGCAGTACCGAAAAAAAAATCGCAGATCGCCGCCATTACGCGTTAAAAAAAACAAACAACAAAAATCTTTCCCTTAGTTAGTAAACGCAATAACTTTTGCGCAAACCAATCAAAATACGCTTTTTGCTATTTTTTTTACCAGAAATATGTAGCATAAAACAAATTGGCCTAAAATGTTAAAAAATTTAGATTTTTACATTTTTTGGGGGAATTTCATATAAAAAAATTTGAAAAATATTGTTATTTTTGCAAAATTGACGCTATTTTTTTGTTCATAGGGCATGATCAAAAAATCGCACAGGTGATCAAATACCACCAAAAGAAAGCTCTGTTTGTGGGAAAAAAAGTACGTCAAATTCGTTTAGGTACAGCGTTGCAAGACCGCGCAATTGTCCGTTAAAGTCACGCAGTGCCGAATCGCTAAATACCCCCTGGTTAGGAAGGGGGTAAAATCTTCCGGGGCTTAAGTGGTTAAGTTAATACTTTGTAGCGCCACCTTTTGCTGCGATTACAGCTGTAAGTCGCTTGGGGTATGTCTCTATCAGTTTTGCACATCGAGAGACTGAAATTTTTGCCCATTCCTCCTTGCAAAATTGCTCGAGCTCAGTGAGGTAGGATGGAGAGCGTTTGTGAACAGCAGTTTTCAGTTCTTTCCACAGATTCTCGATTGGATTTAGGTCTGGACTTTGACTTGGCCATTCTAACACCTGGATATGTTTATTTGTGAACCATTCCATTGTAGATTTTGCTTTATGTTTTGGATCATTGTCTTGTTGGAAGACAAATCTCCGTCCCAGTCTCAGGTCTTTTGCAGACTCCATCAGGTTTTCTTCCAGAATGGTCCTGTATTTGGCTCCATCCATCTTCCCATCAATTTTAACCATCTTCCCTGTCCCTGCTGAAGAAAAGCAGGACCAAACCATGATGCTGCCACCACCATGTTTGACAGTGGGGATGGTGTGTTCAGGGTGATGAGCTGTGTTGCTTTTAGGCCAAACATAACGTTTTGCATTGTTGCCAAAAAGTTCAATTTTGGTTTCATCTGACCAGAGCACCTTCTTCCACATGTTTGGTGTGTCTCCCAGGTGGCTTGTGGCAAACTTTAAACAACACTTTTTAAGGATATTCTTCTTGCCACTCTTCCATAAAGGCCAGATTTGTGCAGTATACAACTGATTGTTGTCCTATGGACAGAGTCTCCCACCTCAGCTGTAGATCTCTGCAGTTCATCCAGAGTGATCATGGGCCTCTTGGCTGCATCTCTGATCAGTCTTCTCCTTGTATGAGCTGAAAGTTTAGAAGGACGGCAAGGTCTTCGTAGATTTGCAGTGGTCTGATACTCCTTTCATTTTAATATTATCACTTGCACAGTGCTCCTTGGGATGTTTAAAGCTTGGGAAATCTTTTTGTATCTAAATCCGGCTTTAAACTTCTCCACAACAGTATCTCGGACCTGCCTGGTGTGTTCCTTGTTCTTCATGATGCTCTCTGCGCTTTAAATGGACCTCTGAGACTATCACAGTACATGTGCATTTATACAGAGACTTGATTACACACAGGTGGATTCTATTTATCATCATTAGTCATTTAGGTCAACATTGGTTCATTCAGAGATCCTCACTGAACTTCTGGAGAGAGTTTGCTGCACTGAAAGTAAAGGGGCTGAATAATTTTGCATGCCCAATTTTTCAGTTTTTTATTTGTTAAAAAGGTTTGAAATATCCAATAAATGTTGTTCTACCTCATGATTGTGCCCCACTTGTTGTTGATTCTTCAAAAAAGATTAGTTTTATATCTTTATGTTTGAAGCCTGTAATGTGGCATTATATATATATAATGTTTGGGGGTTCTAAGTAATTGTCTAGCAAAAAAAAATTTATTTTTGTAAGAGCAAAGTGTCAGAAATGGCTTGGGAAGGAGGTGGTTAAAGAAGCAAATATAAGGAAAAAAACAACTTTAAACCATTCTCCTGTTTTAATGCTCTTAAACTCATCCACACATCAAACACAGAAAGCATTTAATTGGTGGTTGAACCCCACTTTTCTCTCGGATCCTGAAATACCCCAGCTCCTAACTCCTCGGACGAACTAACTCCAATACCGATATGGGAAACTCATAAATGCACCTTAGGAGGCAAATTCATAAAATGGGGAGTGAGACGAAAATGCAAGAGAGAATCAAAAATCACAAGATTAATACAAAAAATTGCAAACCTAGAAATGCAACACAAACGATCTCTAGCCGTTAAACAACCACGGAACTTCTGGAAAATTGCAAATCCCTTCAACAAATACTAGACTGAAAAGACAAACATACACTGTTCCTACTTAAAGGTGTCTATTATGAATAATAAAACAGGTAGGATAAAACAGGCAAATTCTTAGCAGGGGCCTTAAAAGACACCCAGTTAGCATCCAATATACACGGGATCATAAATAAGTCAGGTAAACTAGAATGCGCAACAGAACACATTGCAGCCCAGTTTCAAAATGACTATTCTAGCCTATACAATCTCCCTCCACAACACAAACCTGCTACACTACAAGGTAATAGAAAGTCAATTTTAAAAGATTACCTATGCCAGAGTAAAATCCCCTACTCTACATCCTACTGACATTTAAGATTTAAAATGACATATTAACGAAGAGGAACTAACGGAAGCCATTAAATCATTCAAACCAGACAAGAGTCCAGGCCCAGATGAAATTTACAGGCCAATATTGCAAGACCTTCATTCATGCAACTAGTTAAAACCCCTCTCCTAAAAACCTTTAAATCACTTTGTAAACCACAGTACTTACCAGGCTCCTTCACCTTGGCACATATCGCGGTTCTCCCGAAACCCAATAAAGACACTACAGAGTGCTCAAGCTATAGGCCGATTTCACTTTTGAATCTTGATCTGAAGTTCCTATCAAAAATCTTGGCCAATCGCCTCAGACCACTCCTCTCCAAGGTTATTAGCTCAGAACAAGTGGGCTTTATGCCAGGATGTGAGGCATGGGACAATGTGGTCATGGCAGTGAGTTTGGTACACAAAATGCACTCAGATAGAGTCAAAGGCCTTCTCTTGTCTTCAGACGCAGAGAAGGCCTTTGACAGAGTGACTTGGGACTATATGTTCACCACCTGCAGACATATAGGGATGGGTAACCATATGCTGTCTTCTGCTGATTTCCTCCCTCTATCACAAACCTTCGGCAAAAAATAAAACAAACAGCTCGTTATCTGATTCAGTTTCAATGCACAATGGCACTCAACAGGGTTTCCCTCTGTCCCCACTACTATATATTATATGTCTAGAGCAATGATGATGAACCTTGGCACCCCAGATATTTTGGAACTACATTTCTAACGATGCTCATGCTTTCTGCAGTGTAGTTGGACATCATGAGAAATGTTGTTCCAAAATATCTGGGGTACCAAGGTTCGCCACCACTGGTCTAGAGCCATTTATACAAACCATAAATCTCAATGCATCCATCAATGGTTTGAAGGCTGGAGGAAGAGAATACAAGAGCACAGCACACGCAGACGACCTCCTCTTTATCTTCTCACAGCCATGCATATCAATACCCAACCGACTAACAGCCTTCTCCAATTTTGGTTATATATCCAATATGAAGATAAATTATCATAAATCAGAGGCATTAAACATTACTCTCTAGCCCAATGTCTTACCTGAAATACAACAAAACTGCCCATTCAAATGGGAACCCAAGACCCTAAAGTATCTATGTATACTCATCACACAACATCCCAATAATCTATTTGAACATAACTTCCCACCTCTATTAGCAGCCTTAGACCAGGACCCTAAAACATTGTTAGTCAAACATTTTCCATGGTTTGGCCAGAGCTTCAATTGTCAAAATGACGATTCTGCCACGCTTATTGTAAATGATGTAAGCTCTACCAATCTCCATACCCTTTACAATTTTTAAATGACTAAAAACTATCCAAACTCGCTTTGTCTGGGCATACAAAAAACCCTGCATTAGTTATAATCTCATGACCAAATCAAAAGCTAAAGGAGGTATGGGGCTTCCGAATTTTAAGCAATATTACCACGCGATCCACATTGTGAGAGTAATAGATTGGAATTGCTATGCAGACATGAAAGATTGGATACACTTGGAAAGAACATTTACATCTTCCCCACTAGCCTCCACCCCCTGGATTACTTTATCAAAATGCCCCAAGACACTTCTACCACAGCCCATGATAGGAGACACATTACAAACCTTCCACTGCATTATTCGGAAGGATGACATTTCATCTTCCCCTGTCTTCTCACATCAATAAAAAATAACCCCAACTTCCTACCAGGAATAGGCAGACACCACGCCACCATGATACCAACCAAACACCACATACTGCTTTAAATCAGGAATTTTCAAAACTAGAGCAACACTGATGTATGAATACCACTTCAGAGACTTTCCTTACTGGACATACTTACAAATACAAAGCTACCTCACTACATCTAATTAAAAAAATGTATTCAACAGGCCTCTTACAGCCTTTGGAACAATATGCTATAAGGGGGAAAACAGAAAGAGCTATTTTCCTTTCTTATACATGGTTACAACAAAGAGTAGATCTACAGAATGACAGATTTAGAAAGCAATGGGCAGCTACATTTCATATAGACATCACTGATCATCAATTGACAAAGGCATGCATACTGGCACACAAATGCACTTTAAGCTCTAGAACACAAGAAACATCCTACAAAATCCTAAAACAGTGGTACACCACACCAGACAAGCCTAAACGCTGGTTCCCTCACACACCAGACAAATGCTGGAGACACCGGCAACCACATGGCACAATACTCCACATCTGGTGGGAGAGCCCCTTTATTACCCCCTATTGGATACAAATTAAAGATATGATTACACAGATCGCTGAAACAAAACTGTACCTATCTCCTGAATGCTGTTTTCTACATATAAATCCCAGACAGCTGGAAAAATGCAAACATTCATTAACTGAACATACTGTATGCTGAATGCAGCCAAATCTCTCATCCCACTACACTGGAAATCAGTCTCTGTGCCAGCAGTAAAGGAGTGGTTACAAAGAGTAAATGATACCTACAAAAAGGAGAGGTCAATCGCCATGACACATGATTCTACCTCTCGATTTCATGAAATCTGGACACTGGTTTCTGTTTAAACTGTCTAAAGGATACTCAGCCTTGATAAACGGCTAGACAAATTTCCTATTTCATGTTATAATGAAGATATCTGCTTTACTGCCAACAGAGGTTCTTACTTACCTAACCCACTTTAACCTTAACATTGATCCATCCCAGGAATTGACAAATTGTACTCCAAGAGCTTAAATCCCTCAAGTGCCTCCAGGAGTGTAAATGAAATAGAAATGATACCCCAATTCCCTCATTCCCCCCTCCCCTACCTACCTTCTAACCCTTTTTCTGTTTTGTTGAAAGGGTTTAGTTCTTGACACTATTCACTTCCTAAAGAGTTACAGTGCCTTGCGAAAGTATTCGGCCCCCTTCAACTTTGCGACCTTTTGCCACATTTCAGGCTTCAAACATAAAGATATATAACTGTAATCTTGTTTGTGAAGAATCGACAACAAGTGGGACACAATCATGAAGTGGAATGAAATTTATTGGATATTTCAAACTTTGTTAACAAATAAAAAACTGAAAAATTGGGCGTGCAAAATTATTCAGCCCCTTTACTTTCAGTGCAGCAAACTCTCTCCAGAAGTTCAGTGAGGATCTCTGAATGATCCAATGTTGACCTAAATGACTAATGATGATAAATAGAATCCCCCGTGTATGTAATCAAGTCTCCGTATAAATGCACCTACACTGTGATAGTCTCAGTGGTCCGTTTAAAGCGCAGAGAGCATCATGAAGAACAAGGAACACACCAGGCAGGTCTGAGATACTGTTGTGCAGAAGTTTAAAGCCGGATTTGGATACAAAAAGATTTCCCAAGCTTTAAACATGGTGGTGGCAGCAGCATGGTTTGGGCCTGCTTTTCTTCAGCAGGGACAGGGAAGATGGTTAAAATTGATGGGAAGATGGATGGAGCCAAATACAGGACCATTCTGGAAGAAAACCTGATGGAGTCTGCAAAAGACCTGAGACTGGGACGGAGATTTGTCTTCCAACAAGACAATGATCCAAAACAAAGCAACATCTACAATGGAATGGTTCACAAATAAACATATCCAGGTGTTAGAATGGCCAAGTCAAAGTCCAGACCTGAAACCAATCGAGAATCTGTGGAAAGAACTGAAAACTGCTGTTCACAAACGCTCTCCATCCAACCTCACTGAGCTCGAGCTGTTTTGCAAGGAGGAATGGGCAAAAATGTCAGTCTCTCGATGTGCAAAACTGATAGAGACATACCCCAAGCGACTTGCAGCTGTAATCGCAGCAAAAGGTGGAGCTACAAAGTATTAACTTAAGGGGGCTGAATCATTTTGCACGCCCAATTTTTCATTTGTTAAAAAAGTTTGAAATATCCAATAAATTTCGTTCCACTTCATGATTGTGTCCCACTTGTTGTTGATTCTTCACAAAAAAATACAGTTTTATATCTTTATGTTTGAAGCCTGAAATGTGGCAAAAGGTAGCAAAGTTCAAGGGGGCCGAATACGTTCGCAAGGCACTGTATATATATATATATATATATATATATATATATATATATATATATATATATATATAGATATATATATGGCAAGTTTGGCAAGTATGGCAAGTTTCACAAAACTATTAGATGGACTGTAAAACTAGTACATTTTTGAACAGTCAACATTTCTGTGATTAATACTATTTTAAAAAAAGTTTTTATAACCTACTTGTTTCAGACTGAAAATGTTCACATACAAGGAGTTTGAATCTTTTCAGCAAACACGAGCATGTTTTCAGTTATTATAAGCCCTATCAAAACATAAAAAGCTTTGCACTCTCTTGACTAGAAAAATGTCTTTTAGGACCTAAAAATAGAATTAGAAAATTGTATAAATTCCCACAACAACCATTGAAGAAATATCAATATTATACAGCACAGAACAAGGTATTATTTATACCTACAGTAAGTTATGCAACAACCTTATCGTTTTTTTACAGTCATTATATTGTTATTGTATGTTTACATTGCCATCACTTTTACTTCAGTAATAAAGAACAGGTCATCTGAATGTTGAAAATGTAGTGTTCAATGGGGTACAGTGAAAAAAAAAACACTCTTTTGGGTTTTGTGTATGAATCTGCACACTTGGCAATGATGCATTATAAAGCACAGTAGCTAATAGTAATCAACTAGTTTTTAATATTTTGTCACTGAACAATTATCTTTCATCTTATTGTAAACTTACAAGTGTTTCAAAAGAAATCCTGAAAAGATATAATCTGCCCAGACTGTCAGTAAAGCCTAGTACACATAATGAGATTATCAAATGAATTATATCATGTGTTGTAGTTAGTGTTGAGCGAACACGGACTGTATTATTCGTGTTCGTACCGAATAATTGGATTTTTTGTACCCGAACACGGACACGGACACTTTACTGTATGTTCGGGTAAAAATCCGTGTTCGGTCGTTTTATTTCCGGGTTTTGCATGCTTTGGCGCTCTTTTCATGGCGGGCTTTCAACAGCCAATCAACAATCGTTTAACTGGTGTGCCTTAAGCCATCCCAGCCATGCCTGCAAATGTCTCAGTAGCTGTGATTGGCCGTCTGAAGCATGTGACCAAGTCTTTATAAGTTCCAGGCAGCCGCAGCATCTTCATTCTGCTGCTTAGATCAGGGACAGAGCACACATCAACGTGCTGGCTGCTGATTAGGGAAAGACAGGCAGGAAAAAACCATTTGTGTCCGGATAGAATTGAGGGACAGGTCGGAGTGTTTAGGCAGGGCGAGTTGTAGGCATTTTAGGGATAGAGTCTGCTGAATTATAGGGTCAGTGTCTTCTACAAACTACAATCGATATTGCTGTGTGGGGGGTGGGGTCTGCACTCAATCCTGATCTACGATCTCTTCTCAATCCTGTTAGGGAGAGGCTGCTGCTGAATTTTAGGGTCAGAGTGTTCTACAAACTACAATCGATATTGCTGTGTGGGGTCTGCACTTAGTCCCGATCTACGATCTCTTCTCAATCCTGTTAGGGAGAGGCTGCTGCTGAATTTTAGGGAAACTGTGTTCTACAAACTACAATCGATATTGCTGTGTGGTGTGGGATAGGAGATAGGCAGGTGTCAGTGATCCACATCCATTTTTCTGTGTGTGAGCTGCAGTGAACACAATCTTTTTGGGCTGCAGTGAACACAATCTTTGTGGGGTGCAGTGAACACAATCTTTTTGGGGTGGAGTGAACAAAATCCTTTTTGGGGTGCAGTGAACAACATCCTTTTTGGGGTGCAGTGAACAAAATCCTTTTTGGGGTGCAGTGAACACAATCTTTTTGGGGTGCAGTGAACAAAATCCTTTGTGGGGTGCAGTGAACACAATCTTTGTGGGGTGAAGTGAACACAATCTTTTTGGGGTGCAGTGAACAAAATCCTTTTTGGGGTGCAGTGAACAACATCCTTTTTGGGGTGCAGTGAACAAAATCCTTTTTGGGGTGCAGTGAACACAATCTTTTTGGGGTGCAGTGAACAAAATCCTTTGTGGGGTGCAGTGAACACAATCTTTGTGGGGTACAGTGAACAGAATCTTTGTGGGGTGCAGTGAACACAATCTTTGGGGGGTACAGTGAACACAATCTTTTTGGGGTGCAGTGAACAAAATCCTTTTTGGGGTGCAGTGAACACAATATTTGTGGGGTGCAGTGAACACAATCTTTTTGGGGTGGAGTGAACAAAATCCTTTTTGGGGTGCAGTGAACAACATCCTTTTTGGGGTGCAGTGAACAAAATCCTTTTTGGGGTGCAGTGAGCACAATCTTTTTGGGGTGCAGTGAACAAAATCCTTTGTGGGGTGCAGTGAACACAATCTTTGTGCGGTGCAGTGAACAAAATCCTTTTTGGGGTGCAGTGAGCAACATCCTTTTTGGGGTGCAGTGAACACAATCTTTTTGGGGTGCAGTGAACAAAATCCTTTGTGGGATGCAGTGAACACAATCTTTGTGGGGTACAGTGAACAGAATCTTTGTGGGGTGCAGTGAACACAATCTTTGGGGGGTACAGTGAACACAATCTTTTTGGGGTGCAGTGAACAAAATCCTTTGTGGGGTGCAGTGAACACAATCTTTGGGGGGTACAGTGAACACAATCTTTTTGGGGTGCAGTGAACAAAATCCTTTTTGGGGTGCAGTGAACAAAATCCTTTTTGGGGTGCAGTGCACACAATCTTTTTGGGGTGCAGTGAACAAAATCCTTTGTGGGGTGCAGTGAACACAATCTTTGTGGGGTGCAGTGAACACAATCTTTGGGGGGTACAGTGAACACAATCTTTTTGGGGTGCAGTGAACAAAATCCTTTTTGGGGTGCAGTGAACACAATCTTTGTGGGGTGCAGTGAACACAATCTTTTTGGGGTGGAGTGAACAAAATCCTTTTTGGGGTGCAGTGCACACAATCTTTTTGGGGTGCAGTGAACAAAATCCTTTGTGGGGTGCAGTGAACACAATCTTTTTGGGGTGCAGTGAACAAAATCCTTTGTGGGGTGCAGTGAACACAATCTTTGGGGGGTACAGTGAACACAATCTTTTTGGGGTGCAGTGAACAAAATCCTTTTTGGGGTGCAGTGAACACAATCTTTGTGGGGTGCAGTGAACACAATCTTTTTGGGGTGGAGTGAACAAAATCCTTTTTGGGGTGCAGTGAACAACATCCTTTTTGGGGTGCAGTGAACACAATCCTTTTTGGGGTGCAGTGAACACAATCTTTTTGGGGTGCAGGGAACAAAATCCTTTGTGGGGTGCAGTGAACACAATCTTTGTGGGGTGCAGTGAACACATTCTTTTTGGGGTGCAGTGAACAAAATCCTTTTTGGGGTGCAGTGAACAACATCCTTTTTGGGGTGCAGTGAACAAAATCCTTTGTGGGGTGCAGTGAACACAATCTTTGTGGGGTACAGTGAACAGAATCTTTGTGGGGTGCAGTGAACACAATCTTTGGGGGGTACAGTGAACACAATCTTTTTGGGGTGCAGTGAACAAAATCCTTTTTGGGGTGCAGTGAACACAATCTTTGTGGGGTACAGTGAACACAATCTTTTTGGGGTGGAGTGAACAAAATCCTTTTTGGGGTGCAGTGAACAACATCCTTTTTGGGGTGCAGTGAACAAAATCCTTTTTGGGGTGCAGTGAACACAATCTTTTTGGGGTGCAGTGAACAAAATCCTTTGTGGGGTGCAGTGAACACAATCTTTGTGGGGTGCAGTGAACACAATATTTTTGGGGTGCAGTGAACAAAATCCTTTTTGGGGTGCAGTGAACAACATCCTTTTTGGGGTGCAGTGAACAAAATCCTTTGTGGGGTGCAGTGAACACAATCTTTGTGGGGTGCAGTGAACACAATATTTTTGGGGTACAGTGAACAGAATCTTTGTGGGGTGCAGTGAACACAATCTTTGTGGGGTACAGTGAACAGAATCTTTGTGGGGTGCAGTGAACACAATCTTTGGGGGGCACAGTGAACACAATCTTTTTGGGGTGCAGTGAACAAAATCCTTTGTGGGGTGCAGTGAACACAATCTTTGGGGGGTACAGTGAACACAATCTTTTTGGGGTGCAGTGAACAAAATCCTTTTTGGGGTGCAGTGAACAAAATCCTTTTTGGGGTGCAGTGCACACAATCTTTTTGGGGTGCAGTGAACAAAATCCTTTGTGGGGTGCAGTGAACACAATCTTTGTGGGGTACAGTGAACAGAATCTTTGTGGGGTGCAGTGAACACAATCTTTGGGGGGTACAGTGAACACAATCTTTTTGGGGTGCAGTGAACAAAATCCTTTTTGGGGTGCAGTGAACACAATCTTTGTGGGGTGCAGTGAACACAATCTTTTTGGGGTGGAGTGAACAAAATCCTTTTTGGGGTGCAGTGCACACAATCTTTTTGGGGTGCAGTGAACAAAATCCTTTGTGGGGTGCAGTGAACACAATCTTTTTGGGATGCAGGGAACAAAATCCTTTGTGGGGTGCAGTGAACACAATCTTTGTGGGGTGCAGTGAACACAATCTTTGGGGGGTACAGTGAACACAATCTTTTTGGGGTGCAGTGAACAAAATCCTTTGTGGGGTGCAGTGAACACAATCTTTGTGGGGTGCAGTGAACACAATCTTTTTGGGGTGCAGTGAACAAAATCCTTTTTGGGGTGCAGTGAACAACATCCTTTTTGGGGTGCAGTGAACACAATCTTTTTGGGGTGCAGTGAAAAAAATCCTTTGTGGGGTACAGTGAACAGAATCTTTGTGGGGTGCAGTGAACACAATCTTTGGGGGGTACAGTGAACACAATCTTTTTGGGGTGCAGTGAACAAAATCCTTTTTGGGGTGTAGTGAACACAATCTTTGTGGGGTACAGTGAACAGAATCTTTGTGGGGTGCAGTGAACACAATCTTTGGGGGGTACAGTGAACACAATCTTTTTGGGGTGCAGTGAACAAAATCCTTTTTGGGGTGCAGTGAACACAATCTTTGTGGGGTGCAGTGAACACAATCTTTTTGGGGTGGAGTGAACAAAATCCTTTTTGGGGTGCAGTGAACAACATCCTTTTTGGGGTGCAGTGAACAAAATCCTTTTTCGGGTGCAGTGAACACAATCTTTTTGGGGTGCAGTGAACAAAATCCTTTGTGGGGTGCAGTGAACACAATCTTTGTGGGGTGCAGTGAACAAAATCCTTTTTGGGGTGCAGTGAACAACATCCTTTTTGGGGTGCAGTGAACAAAATCTTTTTGGGGCTGCAGTGAACACAATCTTTTTGGGGTGCAGTGAACAAAATCCTTTGTGGGGTGCAGTGAACACAATCTTTGTGGGGTACAGTGAACAGAATCTTTGTGGGGTGCAGTGAACACAATCTTTGAGGGGTACAGTGAACACAATCCTTTTTGGGTGCAGTGAACAAAATCCTTTGTGGGGTGCAGTGAACACAATCTTTGGGGGGTACAGTGAACACAATCTTTTTGGGGTGCAGTGAACAAAATCCTTTGTGGGGTGCAGTGAACACAATCTTTGTGGGGTTCAGTGAACACAATCTTTTTGGGGTGCAGTGAACAAAATCCTTTTTGGGGTGCAGTGAACAACATCCTTTTTGGGGTGCAGTGAACACAATCTTTTTGGGGTGCAGTGAACAAAATCCTTTGTGGGGTGCAGTGAACACAATCTTTGTGGGGTACAGTGAACAGAATCTTTGTGGGGTGCAGTGAACACAATCTTTGGGGGGTACAGTGAACACAATCTTTTTGGGGTGCAGTGAACAAAATCCTTTGTGGGGTGCAGTGAACACAATCTTTGGGGGGTATAGTGAACACAATCTTTTTGGGGTGCAGTGAACAAAATCCTTTGTGGGGTGCAGTGAACACAATCTTTGTGGGGTGCAGTGAACACAATCTTTTTGGGGTGCAGTGAACAACATCCTTTTTGGAGTGCAGTGAACACAATCTTTTTGGGGTGCAGTGAACAAAATCCTTTGTGGGTTGCAGTGAACACAATCTTTGTGGGGTACAGGGAACAGAATCTTTGTGGGGTGCAGTGAACACAATCTTTGGGGGGTACAGTGAACACAATCTTTTTGGGGTGCAGTGAACAAAATCCTTTTAGGGTGTAGAGAACACAATCTTTGTGGGGTGCAGTGAACAAAATCCTTTTTGAGGTGCAGTGAACACAATCTTTGTGGGGTGCAGTGAACACAATCTTTGTGGGGTACAGTGAACACAATCTCATACTTCTGAAGATTTGAGGGTGCTGCCTGTTCCATACTCCTCCTCCTACTGCTCAACCATCCTTTCAGGGGTACAAACAATAGTAATTGGGGCCTAGTGTGGTGGTGTACGTGTGAGATACATACACTTTCTTTTTGATCATATTTTCTATTCCGCTATTCAATTAAAACCTTTGGGGATCAATTAAATTGCGTGATAGTCTGTGTCGGTACGTGTGAGATCCACCTTGCCATGTTTTTGGGGTTCATCTCATACTTCTGAAGATTTGAGGGTGCTGCCTGTTCCATACTCCTCCTCCTACTCCTCAACCATCCTTTTAGGGGTACAAACAATAGTAATTGGGGCCTAGTGTGGTGGTGTACGTGTGAGATACATACACTTTCTTTTTGATCATATTTTCTATTCCGCTATTCAATTAAAACCTTTGGGGATCAATTAAATTGCGTGATAGTCTGTGTCGGTACGTGTGAGATCCACCTTTCCAAGTTTTTGGGGTTCATCTCATACTTCTGAAGATTTGAGGGTGCTGCCTGTTCCATACTCCTCCTCCTACTCCTCAACCATCCTTTTAGGGGTACAAACAATAGCAATTGGGGCCTAGTGTGGTGGTGTACGTGTGAGATACATACACTTTCTTTTTGATCATATTTTCTATTCCGCTATTCAATTAAAACCTTTGGGGATCAATTAAATTGCGTGATAGTCTGTGTCGGTACGTGTGAGATCCACCTTTCCAAGTTTTTGGGGTTCATCTCATACTTCTGAAGATATGAGGGTGCTGCCTGTTCCATACTCCTCCTCCTACTCCTCAACCATCCTTTTAGGGGTACAAACAATAGTAATTGGGGCCTAGTGTGGTGGTGTACGTGTGAGATACATACACTTTCTTTTTGATCATATTTTCTATTCCGCTATTCAATTAAAACCTTTGGGGATCAATTAAATTGCGTGATAGTCTGTGTCGGTACGTGTGAGATCCACCTTTCCAAGTTTTTGGGGTTCATCTCATACTTCTGAAGATTTGAGGGTGCTGCCTGTTCCATACTCCTCCTCCTACTGCTCAACCATCCTTTTAGGGGTACAAACAATAGTAATTGGGGCCTAGTGTGGTGGTGTACGGGCGAGATACATACACTTTTTTTGATCATATTTCCTATTCCGCTATTCAATAAAAACCTTTGAGGATCAATTGAATTGCGGGATAGTCTGTGTCGGTACGTGTGAGATCCACCTTTCCAAGTTTTTGAGGTTCATCTCATACTTCTGAAGATTTGAGGGTGCTGTCTGTTCCATACTCCTCCTACTCCTCATCCATCCTTTTAGGGGTAGAAACAATAGTAATTGGGGCCTAGTGTGGTTTTGTACGTGCGAGATACATACACTTTTTTGGATCATATTTCCTATTCCGCTATTCAATAAAAACCTTTCTAGGGCAAGATCTTAAATTACAGAAATATGAGGAGACCGTCAAATAAGGGCCGTGGCCTGGGTCGTGGTGCTGCTGGTAGAGCTCCTGTTGCAAGGAGAGGACGTGGTCGATCTGTGCCAGCTACACGCACAAGTGAAACACCTTCCTCAAGTGTGAGTAGGCGACAGAACCTGCATCAGTATTTGGTAGGGCATCATACGCCCCTAGAAGTGATGAGGCCAGAACAAGTGGAGGCGATAGTAGATTGGTTTGCTGCTGACAGTGCCTCCAGTTCCTTCACATTGTCTCCCACCCAGTCTACTGCAGAAAGGTCACAGTTGGCACCTGCAGCCGATGTCCAACCGTCTTTCACCTCACCCCCTTGCAAATCAGGCAAGCAGTCTGAGCCCCAAGCCATACAGCAGTCTCTTCTTCTTTTTGATGACTCTGTCAGCAGGGTTTCCCAGAGCCATCCACCTAGCCCTGCCCCAGAAGTGGAAGAGATTGAGTGCAGCGATGCCCAACCACTTATTTCTCAAGATGAGTACATGCAAGGATCATCGCAGCACGTCTCCGATGATGACGAAACGCAGGTGCCAACTGCTGCGGCGTTCAGCATTGTGGAGACCGACAAGGAGGGCAGGGGTGAAGACTGGGTGGAAGATGATGTGGAGGACGATGAGGTCCTCGACCCCACATGGAATGAACGTCATGCAGGTGACCTGAGTAGTTTGGAGGAAGAGGCGGTGGTCGCACAGAGCCACCAGCACAGCAGAAGAGGGAGCAGGGTGCAGAAGCGGAGCGGCCATGCCCTAGACACTACGCCCGCTACTGCCCAACGCAGCAAGGGAACGAGCGCACCAAAGTCAGCTCAAAGGAGTTCTCTAGCGTGGAAGTTCTTTAGAAAATGTGCTGATGACAGGACAAGAGTGGTTTGCACCCTGTGCAATTAGAGCTTGAAGCGAGGCATAAACCTTCTCAACCTGAGCACAACCTGCATGATCAGGCATCTAAGTGCAAATCACGAGCTGCAGTGGAGTACACACCTTCAAAACCAAGAAACGTCTCTGGCTCATCCTGCTTCCTCTTCTGCTGCAGTCTCGGCCGCTCCAGCCACATCTGTAGTGATACCGGCACCTGCCACCCCGCAAACAGACGATCTGTCAGCAACACCACCACCTGGGTCACCAACAACCATCTCCACAATGTCCCGTGGAAGCGTTCAGCTTTCCATCTCCCAAACACTTGAGAGGAAGAGGAAGTACCCCCCTACCCACCCACGATCCCTGGCCCTGAATGCCAGCATTTCAAAATTATTGGCCTTTGAAATGCTGTCATTCCGTCTGGTGGAGACGCACAGTTTTAAAAACCTTATGTCGGTGGCTGTCCCACAGTACGTCGTGCCCAGCCGCCACTACTTTTCCAGGCAAGCCATCCCTTCCCTGCACAACCAAGTGGGGGAAAAAATCAGGTGTGCACTGCGCAACGCCATCTGTGCCAAGGTCCACCTAACTACCGATACGTGGACCAGTAAGCACGGTCAGGGGCGTTATATCTCCCTAACAGCACACTGGGTAAATGCAGTGGCGGATGGGCCTGAGGCGGATAGCAATTTGGCGCATGTCCTTCCACCACCGAGGATTGCAGGGCGCTTCAGTTTGCCTCCTGTTCCTAACTCCTCCTACTCCGCTTCCTCATCCTCTACCGCCTCCTCATCCGGACAGCGTAACACCTTCACCACCAACTTCAGCACGGCCAGGGGTAAACGACAGCAGGCAGTTTTACAACTTGCCTGTTTGGGGGACAAACCACACACCGCGCAGGAGTCGTGGAGGAGCATGGAACAGCAGACAAATGAGTGGTTGCTGCCAGCGAGCCTCAAGCCCGGCCTGGTGGTGTGCGATAACGGGAGAAATCTCATAGCAGCTCTGGGCCTAGCCGGTTTGACGCACATCCCTTGCCTGGCGCATGTGCTGAATTTGGTGGTGCAGAGGTTCCTTAAAAACTACCCCGATATGTCAGAGCTGCTGCAGAAAGTGCGGGCCGTTTGTGCGCACTTTCGGCGTTCTCACCCTGCTGCTGCTCGCCTGGCAGCGCTGCAGCGTAACTTCGGCCTTCCCGCTCACCGCCTCATATGTGACGTGCCCACAAGGTGGAACTCCACCTTGCACATGCTGGAAAGACTGTGCGAGCAGCAGCAGGCCATAGTGGAGTTTCAGCTGCAGCACGCACGCGTGAGTCGCTCTGCGGAACAGCACCACTTCACCACCAATAACTGGGCCTCCATGCGAGACCTGTGTGCCTTGTTGCGCTGTTTTGAGTACTCCACCAACATGGCCAGTGGCAATGACGCCGTTCTCAGCTTAACTATCCCACTTCTATGCCTCTTTGAAAAAACTATTCGGGCGATGATGGAAGAGGATGTGGCACAGGATGAGGAGGAGGAGGAGGATGAAGAGGTAACATTTCCAAGGCTTTCAGGGCAGTCATTCGCAAGGGGCTCCGAGGGTGGGTTCCTGCACACACAAACGCCAGGGACACAATTGTCCAGCAGGGGCACAGTTCTGGAGGATGAGGAGGATGAGGAGGAGGAGGAGCTGGAGGAGGAGATGGAACCATGTTCACAGCAGGGTGGCACCCAGGCCAGCTCATGGCCATCACTGGTGCGTGGCTGGGGGGATACCGAGGACACGGACGATACACCTCCCACAGAGGACAGCCTTTCGTCGCCTCTGGGCAGCCTGGCACACATGAGCGATTACATGCTGCAGTGTCTCCACAACGACCGCCGAGTTGCCCACATTCTAACTTGTGCTGATTACTGGGTGGCCACGCTGCTGGATCCCCGTTACAAGGACAACGTACCGTCCTTAATTCACTCACTGGAGCGCGATCGCAAGATGCGCGAGTACAAGCGCACGCTGGTAGACGCCATGCTGCTGGCATTCCCATCTGACAGCGGGGCCGCAGTGGAAGCACAAGGCAGAGGAGGAGGAGGAGGAGGTCGCCAACGCAACCAGGGCACCGCCAGCACCTCAGAAGGCAGGGTTAGCATGGCCGAAATGTGGAAAAGCTTTGTCAGCACGCCACAACAAACAGCAGCACCAGCAGCTCAGATGGAACGTCTTAGCAGGAGGCAGCATTTTACCAACATGGTGGAGCAGTATGTGTGCACACGCCTACATGTAGTGAATAAGGGGTCTGCCCCCTTCAACTTCTGGGTCTCCAAATTGGGCACATGGCCTGAGCTTGCCCTTTACGCCTTGGAGGTGCTGGCGTGCCCTGCAGCCAGTGTATTATCTGAACGGGTATTTTGCACGGCTGGGGGCGTTATAACAGACAAGCGCAGCCGCCTGTCCAGAGACAATGTGGACAAGCTCACGTTCATTAAAATGAACCAGGCATGGATCCCACGGGACTTTTCCGTACCTTGTGCAGAATAGCAATGGATACCGACCTTACCCAGCCATTGTTCCATTTTTGCTCTTTCTCACTCTTTTGGGGTGTACCCTCATTTAAAATTTGTGAAAAGAAGCAGTGTTGGCTACCTCGTCCTCCTCCTCAGGGCCAGATTAACGTAGGGGCTATTGGAGCTGCAGCTCCAGGCCCACTTCCTTTTATATAGGCCCCGGGTTGGCCATATTCACTGTTACCGCTCTTCTTTCACTTGTAAACACAGAAGTCTGGCTTCTATGCTCGCTTCCCCAGGCAGCACCCTCAGAACCTCCCCACACAGCGCGAAGGCCGGACAAGGAGGGACAGTTGCCGATGCATGGATGTGTTTATGGGCTTCAGAGACAGCATCCCATGTTGAATTAGGCATGCATGGCTGCACCCTTCCTCCTCTGGGTGCATGGCAAGGCACGGCCCTTAAGGCCCTTCAAAATCCTCAGCACCAAGCCCATGATGCTCTTAATCCGGCCCTGGTCCTCCTCCACCGCCCGCTTCCACCTACACCACCCATAGGTGTGCGCAGCCTATTGCATTAAGGTGTGCACCCCAAAGTTGAAATACACATGCATGTGTTTGCCAGCAGGGAGAGTAATGTATCGGGGCCATGTACCTGTAGGCAAAGAGAAATAGAGCAGAGCAGGTCCGAGGGAGATCTTTCCCATCTCCTCACTGGCAATGCTATGTGCCCTAGGTGATTAGGGTGTGCCCAGGCACACCCGGCACACCCTGTGCACATGCCTATGTCACCGCCACATCCACCACCACCTCAACCTCCCTCCTACTCCATATGGGCCTCGTCCTTCAGAGATGAAGAAGAACATTGTTTTATTTTTCTGTTTTATTTTGTTGTTTTAAGTTATTTCCCTATCCACATTTGTTTGCAGAGCACTTGCCATGCTCTTAATTACGTTTTGCTGCCATTTGCAGCACTCTAGCCCTTTCCTTTGGTGTTTTAGAGCCATTTTAGTGCCTTAAAGTTCGGGTCCCCATTGTCTTCAATGGGGTTCGGTGTCCGGGAAAAGTTCGGTAAAAGTCCGGGACACGGACCCGGACTTTTTTTTAAAGTTCGGCCGAACCCGTCGAACAGGGACATCTAGGTGTCCGCTCAACCCTAGTTGTAGTGCATTTGTATTGTATTTTCGAACTAAAACTGTATTGAATAAACAAAAATTTCACGATCTGAGAAAAATGTACGTGTTTGTCCCTTGGGAAAATTTCGGACAAAATTTCGGATGAAAATGAACTAAATGTTAGTACGTTTAGATTTTCGCAAGATCGCTTCGAAAGCAGTATTTTTTGTACGATTTTTTGATCGTGTTTACAAGTCTTTACATTTTATGGTACACACATCATATTGTGTAAGATGCTTTAAAGTATTCGCAGTGTAAAAGTGGGCAATCCAAATTTGTATGCCTTATGTGGCTGAACAAAACAGAGTGAGTTTTCAGAATTGTTTACTTACATATTCTTGAATTCAAGAAGGGTAAATTCATTACTATGACAACAACAATACCCCGAGAAGCTGAGCAAAATAATTCTTAGAGTGTCATGCTTAACATTCTGCTCGAAACTGCAAAAGAAATAACAAGTATATACAGTTTATTAAAAAAAAATAATGCTATGTTTACATTCCAGTCAACACCATGATAAGCTCAAGGTCAATAAAAACAGCCCAACAAACACAATGCAATAGCTGTACAAAATTCCTGATACTATACAAGCATAATTCCCTTAGTGCAATATGGTAAGAAATATGCCCAACAGGTGAACAAATTATTGGTCCCAATAATTGATGTCTCAGATAGCGATGAGAATTTTAGATATGTTAGAATATGTTTATGCCAGGAAAACTGTTAATATCCTTATGTGATAAGATTTCACTATTTACTTTTATAATTGAAGAGCCTGAAGACATGGTAAATGCTTGAGGTTGCCCACATTCTCAATAATGGTCAGTGTTATGGTGCCCCCTCTGGCAGGAGACATTTTCTTACTCAGGGCACAGAGTACCGGTTGGTCCTCACCAGAGTACTCTGCAAGGGATGATGACCAGGAACCCTAATGGCCCCAGTTTTATTTGCTTCAAACTGGCACCTGGTCAGGGCCCCCATGTACTGCCTGAGCAGGGGGTGGTAGAGCAGAGGGGGCAAGAGTGTGAAGACGTTGGGCAAGGCAGGTGACTAGATAGTAGTCACATCCAAACAGGGGGCCAAACAGGTACCTAGCAAAGAGTAGTTAGGTGCAAGCAGGGTTCTTGACAGGTGGAAAGGAGCAGGTAGTTAGACAGTTTGGCAAAAAAAATGCAGTAGACAAGGCAGTGGAAGAGATAATAGTAAGGTTCAAGCAGGTGCCAGGCAGGTAGCAAGCAGAAGGTACTTTGGCAGTCCAGGTCAGCAATGACTAGGCAGTAGTCAGGGCAAAAGACAAGAGAGCAGTCAGGCAATTCAATTCCGCAACAATCAGGCGATGGCAGGCTTCAGTATTACAGCTTTCAGATAGTTAATAAAAATACACAGCACAAACCTGTTAAGTTTGGTGCTCAAATACCATCTAAGTCACTCTCAGAATCACTAGTATTTGCTGCTACATATTGCAAAACTAAGGACTGAATTTTAAGAAAAGTAACAAGAAAATCCTGTGCTGTTGCAGGGCTAATAGAGCTGGAACAAGGCTAGAAAAAACAATGACCTGAACAGAATTAGAGATAGCTGCAACAGTTGGGTACTGTAACTGCAGATTACATTACTCTGAGCAAACTGTACCCAATAAAGAGAAACAAACCCTACTGATAATTGCTTTGGGCACTTTGCCAGGTACAGCTGTATAGAGTGCTATGCTTTTGTTAGGGATAGAAGATGTCAATTACTACAAAATACTTTTGTACGTCTATTATCAGTAAAGGTACATTCTTTTTTAATTTAACTACCTCAATACCATACCCTTTTCCTCTCCAGGCCATTTTTCAGCTTTCAGTACTGTGATAATTTGACTGACAATTACTCCATCATGCAACATTGTACACTATTTTGAGGCATCTATAACTATATTTTAGGGATATTTAAAAACCACTGAGTTTTATATTTTACTATATGAAGAAAAAAAATAGTTTTCCCTACTTTCCATTAACCACTTCATGTCCAGTGAAATTGTCCAAAGGCAACAATTTAAAAGCCTTTACAGGTTCTGAATTTAGAGTTAGCGTGGGGAGAGAGTGCACTGAGGAAGGTTTGTGCAGTATGGACATTCCATTCTCAGTTCTCTGACAGGTACATGAATTGGGTACAAGCACTCAATGGTTCACTTCTTGACTGAATTCTAAAGGGTATCTACACTACTCTTTAGGCACTGCCCAAACCATCTTTTAATGTAGCATTGTTTAAATGCGGTTAGAGTCTACTGAGAATAAAAACTCATTTTGTAAGGTACACATCTTTTCCTAAAATCCTTTTTCCTTCACTAAAAGAGATAAATTCAAACTACACAAATGCCTCTTCAAAAATGTGAATGTGCTTTTTCTTACTCCACACCTTCTGTGCCTGTTTTACATTATCAAGTCCTCATTTCCAGAGATTGTGTACTGCCAAAGATCAAATGTGCTAGCACTAGTGAGCACATGTTCACTTGAAAGGAAAAACTTATCTGCATAAAGAAGACTGCAGATACTTCCACTTACTATGGCCTGTTTCTGGAAAAGCCACTTCTCCACTACTCGCCATAGTCTGTAAGTATCCTCACTCTTCTGAGTGTGAACACTTGCTACCCTGTAGCTCATTGTAGTTGGTCCCACTGGTTTGTATATAACTAAAGGACAGATGAGCCAGAAGGAAAAACTACAGAGTGGTGGGGGAAACCAGTATTCGACCCGTCTAAACAATGATAAGGTAAGTATATGCAGTCTTCTTTTTAAAGGTATGATTTAAATTCAAGTGACCCTTTTATGACAATGTCACTTTAAGCTGTGACCCTATTTCTTTTTTTTTCCTCTGCATTATTCATGTAATGTCTCGAGAATATTATAAAGCGCTGTGTAAACTGTAGGTGCTATATAAATCCTGTATAATAATAATGAAGCCCTGAGTGCACTAAGTAGAAATTAAAAATAAATTAATTTGTCTACTATGTTGATATATTTCACCAAAAATAAAAAGGTTGATGGTGAATGTTATAGATATTCTTTGCATTTCAGCTTTTATACCTGAGGACATTTAATATTGCTTTTTTTTTCCAGGGCATAAAAAGTAGAGAATAGTTGACCCTTTTCTCACAAAACAAACATAATGTACAGTTCCTAAGCCCAAATACTGGGCTAAAATGACTTATTAAAAGCCTACCACTTACCTATTTTTGTATTTTTTCATGTAAATATTTAGTTGAATTAGGCAGTTTTCATCTAATTACATAACTGTGATTAGCTTGCCATTTAAATTCAAGCTGATTTCTAAACCATTCCTAACCATTCTATAATTAACTACATCTATTTAAAGGCTCCCAAAAGAGAACTGGGAAAGAAAATCACTTTTCCAAAAAAATTTTAGTGACTTTGATGCCATTTGGCATGTTTATGTAATTATAAACATGTATAATATGTAAAACATGCAATAATGTAATTCATATACCCACTGTTATATTTATTAAGATCACCCATTTTATATTAAGCAGCATATGAAACTTGAATTATGATAACAATAAAACAATTATGAAAAAAAAATGGTAGACTACCTGGTCACGGACAACAAGTAGATATATATATATATATATATATATATATATATATATATATATATATATATATATATATATATACCTACTTGACCTACTGATTACCAACAATACAGACCTGCTCACGGATATAGAAATACGGGGGAACTTAGGAAACAGTGACCATAGGTCAATTAGATTCAGTATTTATCATAGTAATAGGAAACACAAGGGTAATATAAGGACACTGAATTTCAAAAGAGTCAATTTCCCAAAACTGCGCTCTCTGCTAGAAAATATCAAATGGGATAGAACCCTGGGAATAAAGAACACGGAGGAAAAATGGGAGTGCTTCAAGAGCATACTAAACAAAGGGATTGGCCAGTGCATTCCAAAGGGAAATACATTTAAAAGAGCAAAACTAAACCCTGGGTGGCTAAACTTCCAACATAAAAAATGCATATTAATACTAAAGAAAAGGTCTTCAAAAAGTACAAGACTGAGGGGTCATTAGCAGCATTCAAGCATTACAAAGAATGTAATAAGATATGTATAGACGAAATCAAGGTGGCTAAAATAAAACACGAGTGACATATAGCGGAAGAGAGTAAAAAGAACCCCAAGAAATTCTTTAAGTATATAAACAGTAAGAAAGTGAGGTAAGAACACATTGGCCCCATAAAAGACAACAAGGGAAATATGGCCACAGAGGACAGAGAAAAGGCGGAAATGTTAAATAATTTCTTCTCTTCGGTCTTCACAAAAGAATTGGGGGGCTACACTAACCCAGTTTGTAAGCCTAACTAAATAATACACCTCAGGAAGTACCACCATGGCTAACAGAAGATAGACTTAGAACTAGACTTAGAACTAAACTAGAGAAACTTAACATAAATAAATCACCGGGACTGGATGGCTTGCACCTGAGGGTCCTTAAAGAGCTCAGCCAGGTGATTGCCAGACCATTATTCCTGATCTTTAATGATAGTCTACAGACGGGTATGGTGCCAGCTGATTGGAAAAAAGCCAGCGTGGTACCAATATTTAAAAAAGGGCCGAGATATATCCCGGGTAACTATAGGCCGGTCAGCCTAACATCAGTAGTCTGCAAAATTTTGGAGGGGATGTTAAGGGACCACATACAAGACTTTAGTAATGAAAACTGTATTATTAGTAGTAATCAGCATGGATTCATGAAAAATAGTTCTTGCCAAACCAATCTATCAACCTTCTACGATGAAGTGAGCTGCCACCTAGATAAAGGTAAGCCTGTGGATGTGGTGTATCTGGACTTTGCAAAGGCCTTTGACACCGTTCCCCACAAACGCTTACTGTACAAACTAAGGAATGTAGGTATGGACCATAGGGTAAGTACCTGGATAGAGAACTGGCTCCAGGGGAGAGTCCAGAGGGTGGTGATTAATGGGGAGTACTCAGATTGGGCGGGTGTGGAAAGTGGGGTCCCCCAAGGTTTTGTCCTGGGACCAATCCTGTTTAATTTATTCATAAATGATCTAGAGGAGGGAATATCTAGCACAATCTCGGTATTTGCGGATGATACTAAACTAAGCATGCCAATATCTTCTATGCAGGATGTGGAAATTTTACAAGCAGACCTGAATAATGGGGTGGGCAACTACATGGCAGATGAGGTTTAATGTTAAAAAATGTAAAGTAATGCACTTGGGCGTCGGAAACACGAAAGCAAGCTACTCACTAGGGGGGAAACCTCTGGGTGAATCTAAGATAGAAAAGGACCCAGAATCCTAGTGGACAACAGGCTTGGCAGTGGAATGCAATGCCAAGCCGCTGCAAGCAAAGCCAACAGAATACTGGCATGTATAAAAAAGGGGATTCACTCCAGAAATAAAGAGATTATTCTCCCACTCTACAAGACTCTGGTCCGGCCACATCTGGAGTATGCTGTCCAGTTCTTGGCACCGGTCCTCAAGAAGGATGTGCTGGAACTGGAGAGAGTCCAGAGAAGGGCAACAAAAATAATTAGGGGAATGGAGGGCATCGGCTATGAGAAAAGACTACAAGCATTGAACTTATTCTATCTGGAGAAGAGACGCTTGAGGGGGGATATGATATCAATGTACAAATACTGTACTGGTGAGGACCTTAGCATAAGGAACAAACTTTTTAGAGAAAGGGAATACAATAAGACACATGGCCACTCACTAAAACTAGAGGAAAAACGGTTTAACCTTAAAATACGTAAGGGGTTCTTCACTGTTTGAGCAGTAAGGATGTGGAATTTGCTTCCACAAGCAGTCGTATCAGCAGGGAGCAGCGATAGTTTCAAAAAACTATTAGATGGGCACCTTAAAGACCACAACATACAGGGGTATACAATGTACTAACACACACACACACACATCATAGGTTGAACTGGATAGACTGATGTCTTTTTTCAAACTCCTAAACTATGTAACTATGTACATATATATATATATATATATATATATATATATATATATATATATATATATATATATATGTTTTTACTATATGCAAAACAAATTGCAATGTAAAACATTTCAAAACCTTTCATAAAACAATTTAAGAGTCTGTATATAAACATAAAAGTTCACAAGTGTATAAGACTGACTTAAATATGCCCATTCATACTTTTTGTTACAAGAAAAATCTGATTGTACAATCTCCTTTAGCTCTACCATAAACTATTTAGTGCAAGGGCCTGCATTTTTTTATACAAATTTAATGAATTGTTCAGGTGGGTCATCCTATTACAAAGTTTTGGATAATCTAAAGGAAATTGTATATTTATTTATTTCAGGTACTTATATAGCGCTGTCAATTTACGCAGCGCTTTACATATACATTGCACATTCACATCGGTCCCTGCCCTCAAGGAGCTCACAATCTAAGGTCCCTAACTCACATACATACACAGTAGGGCCAATTTTATACAGGATCCAATTAACCTACCAGCATATCTTTGGAGTGTGGGAGGAAACCGGAGTACCCAGAGGAAACCCACGCAGGCACAGGGAGAACATGCAAACTCCAGGCAGGAAGTGTCGTGGTTGAGACTCGAACCAATGACCCTCTTGCTGTTAGGTGAAATTGCTAACCACTACACCTATGTGCCGCCCGTTGTATAGATATCATACAATCAGATTTTATAATGTATGTCCAGCTTTATACAAGTACATTGGAAAGAGACATTCAGCTGTCAATGTTCTTGTAATCCAGGTCCAGCTCAGGACGGGGGGGGGGGGGGTTTGAGAAAACATCCTAATTTCACTTTCACGCCACATATACACATCATAGTGGGAGCACACATTTATGGTGCATTTTTCCTGCGACCCATATATGCACAATATATGCAGCAAAGTAGCTCATGTGGCATTTGGCACATTGTGGTTTGCACATATTTTTCGTGTTTTTGCACTTGATAACATGCGTGTTTGTTTTCTCAATTGGAATTCCATTAACAATAAATGGCGCCAAAAGTGCAATTAGTAGTTCATTTTAGCTGTATAAAGGTGGCCATATAATATGCAATCTGGTTGTATAATATCTGTATAATCACCTTTAGATATACCAAAACTATATAATAGGAGGACATACCTCTCTATCCAATCACTCTGTATCCAATCAGGCAGGGCCTTGCACTACATAGTTGATAGTAGAAGGAGAATGGACAATCAGATTGTATATTCTATGAAGAGTTTTAGAGACTTACATGACACACTTCCCCTGTTTTCAATGCTACAGACCTGCTCTACATAGACTGTTATAGAATTGCTCAGCTCTTGCACACTCTGCCAAATAAACAATCTATGCAAGAAGAAGGTACATAATGATCGATCACAGAGAAAGACGTTGGCTGTATATTAAATGAGAACACTGCTCACTGACAGTGTTTGTATGTAGCTGCAGAAGTCGGCAGGAGCAATGTTCTGGAGGGAGAAGGCGAGTCAAGGGCCTAGGGTCTTTATTAATGAGGTCAGCTGCTAAAGTCCTTCTTTCTAATATTTTTCCCTTCCCAATTACCAGAACTAATACTGGGAAGTATTGGAGGGGTTTTCTGTAGGAGGCACTGGAGGCTGAGGTAAATCCTTTCCAAGAATGTAAAGAGTTTTTTTTTTTATCTGCAGCAGATAAAAAACCTCTTGTTGGTATATTGTTACACAGGGAAGCTGGAATTTTGAAAAAAAAAAAGTGAACTTAGCTCTTAAAGCGGAAGTACAGCCTAAACTAATCCCCTGCATTTATTTATGCGTGCGGAGTTCAGCCTTATGTGTCAAAATGAAAAAATCCCAGTTTTTCTACCTGAATTCTGCAGTATTCAGTGCTGTCACATGACTTCATTCCACTTCCTGCTGAGTCCAAGAGCAGCAAGTGGGTGTGGTTACTGAAAGCTAGTGACATCACTTCCAGGGAGGGGCACTGTTCCCGTGTAGCCAGTGGGTGTATACATAATGGGAGGAGCTGATCATAGGTTCCCTAATTCATGAAAAAATGAAGAAATAATTCACACAGGATACTGGGGGACACATATACAGTATAGCTGTGCTGGGCTTTGAATGAAGACTACCATAGGAGAAGAGTGCTGGACACAGGGGAAGGGGAACTGTCAGTGTAGCTGGAAGTGCTCAGGGGGTGTCAGCTCACAGCCTACAATGATCATAGTACAGGCAACCACACTAAGGCTGGCAATACATTATACAATTTTCTTACAATTTTCTGTACAATTTTCTTTTACATATACCTTCAACTATGTAGTAAAAAAGCCTTGTAGGATACAATTGAAAGTGTTTTTTAGTTTTGATCTCATATTATGCTTGAGGTCATTGTAGCCGTATTAGTGCACTTGCAACAGAGACAATTGAGTACTGTCCGTGATACTTTTTTTATTTGCACTAACATACAATTTTTCAGGACAAGCTTTCGGGGTATGTCCCCTTCATCAAGATCCAAGCAGTACTGATTACAAAATGTTTAGCAGAATGGTAAAACAAGCACAAAATCTCTAAGCCAAAGGAAAAAAAAGAGAAAACCGAACAAACATAAACCAATTCAACTGCCAATGGTAATAAAACTAACATAGTTAGTGAGATAAAAAAGAGGGAGAGCTGAAGACAGGGGGGAAGGTGTGGGGGTGGGGGGGGGGGTTATAGTCACAGAGGGGGTCGTAAAACTGTGGAATAATGAGTAAGGAAACCCATATCTAAATTTAAGCTGTTATTTTTATTGTCAAAAATAAGTATCATTCTTAATTCAAAAGTTTTCCTTTCCTGGATAGTTCTGAAATTCCCTTTAAGAACTAAAACATTGAGGTCTTCTATAGTGTGGTCCGGTTGTGAAAAAGGATGCCCCACAGGTGTGCAGAAACTATCTTCTTTATGTTCCTTGATGGTATGTCTGTGCAAATTCATCCTTGCTTGCAACTTCTTTCCAATTTCGCCTACATAAGATCCTTTGCTACATCTTTTGCATTGGATGAGGTATACAACATTACTGGAGGTTCAGTTGTATGATCCTGTTATATTAAAGGTCCCATTAGTGTGTGTGACACTTTTAGACAGATTGATCTGGTTGCACAGTTTGCAGCGGTTGCGAGCAGGAGGCTAGGGAACAAGCGCGTGCCACCAACAGCGCGCTCCCGCCCCCACTCGTCAGCGGGGAAGCCGATGCAGTGGGCAGGTGGCTCCGATTGCTGCTTGACACCCACGATCATTCCCTGCTGATAGAGAAGTATGGTCAGCTGTTTAAAACATAGTGACCGTTCTCCCTGGAATGATCATAGAGCCCCTGTGATCCTTCTATAGATTACAGGTCTCTATGGTCATTCCACAAACCACGCCCCCCCACAGTTAGGATCACTCCCCTAGGCTCATATTTAAACCCTTGATCACCCACAATGTTAACCCCTTCCCTGCCAATGTCATTATTACAGTAACAGTGCATATTTTTAGCACTGATTACTGTAGTAATGTCACTGGTCCCCCCAAAAGTGTCAAAATGTCAGTTAGGGATCTGATCTGTCCACTGCAATGTCGCAGTCCCGCAAAAAAATTGCCATTACTGGTAAAAAAAAAACAATAAAAATGACAAAAAATTACATAAATCTTTCCCATAGTTAGTAGACACAATAACTTTTGCGCAAACCAATCAAAATACGCTTATTGCAATTTTTTTTTTTTTTTACCAAAAATGTGTAGCAGAAAACAAATTGGCCTAAAATGTTACAAAATATTGATTTTTTTTTGGAATGTTATATAACAGAATGTGAAAAATATAAAAATTTTTTAAGAATTGTCGCTCATTTTTTTGTCTATAGTGCAAAAAATACAAATTGCACAGGTGATCAAATACCACCAAAAGAAAGCTCTATTTGTGGGGAAAAAAAGGACGTAAATTTTGTTTGGGTACAGCGTCGCACAACCCCGCAATTATCAGTTAAATTCATGCAGTGCCAAGTTGAAAAAAGTGGCCTGGTCTTTAAGGGGGCAAATCCTGCCGGTTTTAAAGTGGTAAAAATATTTATTGACATTTAAATATATAAAATATATTTTATATTTTTTTATATTTAAATGTCAATAAATATTGTTATCATTCATTTGTTATTTATTTATTTGTTTTCTGTGTGTGGCACCCTCTGGGTCTGTTTATTATAATCCCTTGTGATATTGATTTCCAAAACGGTCCTGTTTGGATGGATAATATATTGTGTATTGCCTGTGGCGCTTCTGTGGACTTGAGAGCGGGCTTGTTGCTGCTACTTTTGTTTGTTTTATTTTTTTGTTGTGTATTGGGGGGTGCTCCCTTGCTCTTCTCTTTGTGTGGCTATGTGTGTGGCTGGATCGATGTGTCCTTGGTGGGCCATTTTGGGTGCCTGTGTACCATCTGTCTGGTCTCTGACCGTGGATAAATCTGGGCTGTGGAGCCACCACTTGCACCTTCTGATTTCCAGCCTTCTCGAAGATCTGACGTCACTTCTGGCCTATACCTGAAGTGCATCTATGTAATGGAGAAACGTCTTGCCACATGTACGCCGGCTTTGCGTCCTACAAGGCGTGATGTGGGGGATGGTAGGCAGGGGAGGAGCCATGACTACTACTATTACTATATATGGAGGCTTATTTGAGCCTCCAGCTTGTGGTATCGAGTGTACAGCATCGTGATTGACGATGGATTTACATCAGGGCACATTTTTTTTTTATTTTTGAATAAAGGACAAAAATTGTCTTTTGTGGTTATTTATTTTTTATACACTTTTTTGATTAATGGATACCCAATACTCATTCACATAGGGGGGCAGGATCTGGGGTCCCCCTTGTTAAAGGGGGCTTCCAGATTTCGATAAACCCCCCCCCACCCGCAGAGCCCCACAACCACAGCCCTGGATTGTCAGAAATAGACCCTTGTCCCTATTGATATTTTCTTCATATTGTTTATCTGCTATAAGGGTTAAACATAAGGAAAACTGGATCCCGAAGAAGCCCGCATTCTGGGCGAAGCGTGTCGATCCCAACCTTGTGGGACTACTCAATACTTAGAGCACTGTACTATATGGTGATATATAACATATGACATATTTTTATATATGAGCAAATGGGAGTGACCCCAATGAAAATGAAACAGGGATAGGCTCTAGGTGCCAGAGTCAGTCACCTGAAGAGGAAAAAGAAAGAGACATGGGGAAACAAGGAGAGAGAAAAAGAGAGACAAAAGGCAGAGATTAAATAGAGGAAAAAGAAAAGAAGAGAGAGGGAGGGTGGGGGGGGAAGGAGGGGGAGAGAGGGGGGGAGGGGTGGGGGGGGGAAGGAGGGGGAGAGAGGGGGGGGGTGGGGGGGTGTTGTTGGGGGGGAAGGAAGGGAAGGGAAAAGTGAGAAAAGGAAAGACTAAGCACTTACTGAATGCCGCCAGGGCCTGTGACCCCTGTATGTGGAAACAACAGACCTCTCCTACCATGTCCCAATGGTTTGCCAGAGTGAACGATATTGCACAAATGGAACAACTGACAGCTGCCCTCAAGGACAACAGAGGACCCTGGCTCCACTGGGACCTGTTCTGTTTTTCTGATGAATATCTCTCAAACTTCTGATTAGTCTCCTCTCCTCATCATGGAAAATGCCCTTAAGCACCATTACCCTTGCCCAGGTCCCGTCTCTTGCTCTCACTTCCTTCCTTTTCCCTCCCACTTTACCTCTTCATGCATTTCTCTTCCCTTTCTAGATGTCTTAGGATGCCACCTTTTCTATCCAAAAATGTTAAAAATGCTTTTGGTTTGCGTTTACTACCTGGGCATGACTAATTGGATGCACTGTTCATTTATTTTGTATTGCTTATGGTACATACACATTTGCCATCCTCTACGCTCTCTTTCTCCTAAGCTTGCCGAGCTACCAATCTACAATATTTGTTTCTTCATGTTCCTTTCAGGTTCGTTATCTTTATCATTCATTCCGCTGTGGGAGCCTCCTATGTAAAACTGTACCATTCACTGTATGTTGGTTGTGGGAAGGTCATAGTTTTAACTTGCCCTTGTCACACAGAATGCTTTCAAAGGTCTGTCTGTGCCTCATATATCTGTCAGTCATGGTTTTGTATTTTGACGCATTCCACTAAAAAATATATAAAGTGAGCTTATTTGCAATCTTCTTCCTTTCCAAAAGTTATTTTTATTTACTTGCAACGTGTCATTGAACTTGCTGGAAAATGTGACTACAATGCACTCTTCTCTTCTGGGAATGTTTACATTTTTTCTGTGCTGGCTAAGCTACTCCATCCCTAACCTCCCTACCTAACCCTTTATGTAGCATACAGTGGAGAAGCAAAGATGAATACCATACGGTTTAATTAAAATGACAGCTTAGATTCTGCTGGGGCTACTTCCAACACAACCAAGAGGGCACGGCCCAGTAGCAGTCTTTAGGATGTCTACATAAATAAGCTTACAGGTAAATAACATACTGTATATTAAATGCACAAAAAATCTTATGGGACTTTTTTTGTTTTTGAAATGAATGGTCTGTCAACAGGGTCCTAGCAATAATGTCCTTAAAAATGGAGCAGCCCTCTCTAAACCTCAGTGAAATGCTCACCACTGGTCCCACATTGGTTACTCCAGGAGGTAGTAGAGAATTGCACGTGTGATAAAAAAGTAAGCTACTATCATTCTTTGCTGGACTGAACTAAATACTCTTATGCATTATGCATACTGTAGTAAAGTAAAAAGTAAAGAAAAGAGCAGATTCAAATAAAAATAATATCAAAATAGAAAACATCCTTCCCATTTCCTCACAAGTGTAAATCTTGGTGGACAGTCCTTAAAATGGAGCTTCTAGTAAGTGGGATCCTAATATAGAATTAGAAAAGCGATTAGACTAGATTCTTGTAGATCACCAAGGTTCTGATAGATTTCTAAAGCCTAGAACAGACTATCACGTACACACTATGAAAACTGACATCTCAAGTCAGAGCCACTGTACTAACGATCCAACGTTAGTACAGTGATCGCCGAGCTGTTGTGTTCTGACAGGGGACGGCTCCCCCACCAGGACACTCTGGTCAGCACACTCAGCCATTGTTTGAGAGCACTGATCAGGAGCCGTTTGGATGCTGGTTTTCCAGCATGCTCGGCCGGCTTCTGTTGGACCTGCTGCCATACACATGGGCCAAATGTAGGCCAGTTTTAATTGAACTGGCTGATGTTGTCCCACATTTGGCCCATGTGCACTAGGCTTAAGATTTGAATCATTTTATTGTCTTGTTAAAAACTGGTTTATTTGTTGACTAGTAATTATTGCAGTTTCAAAGAAATATTCTCCAATAAAGAACAAGGAAACTTGTCTTCACTTTGTGCATTTTTTTTTACATTTGTACCAATACATCTTTTGATGAGAATACTTAATGTACCTGGTATTTTCCTGCCAAAAGCTGTTTACTGGTTTGTGCATCTTAGTTGACGTCATTAAACATTTTTTTTTTTAAATTGTTATTTGGGACAATTTTACTGTACAAATGAAGCAACAGGCCAATATAAACGCTCTATTAGTCCACACCTCCTAAAAGCTGCTAAATCCTTTATTCCTTTTCGTTAGGGCAAAAAACTACACCATCTATTATGACATACTGTACGTCTCATAGAGGAACTCTCTTAAAATGTCTTATCCATCTTCTAATTCTCATAGCAGGATGTGGGCCTGTGGGTTTTTTTTAAAACATCACCCACTTGGATTAAACTTGTCTCTCAGAGCCGGTTCACATTAGAGCGATCCGACTTGCCGGGGCGACCTCACAAGTCGCGGTGCGCTGCTCGCACCGCGGCCTTGGAGCGGCCGGCACGGACTTCATAACATTGAAGTCTATGCAGGTCGCTCCGGGTCGCCCCAAAGAAGCTCCGGACCCTTTTTCTAAGTCGGAGCGACTTGTGTCGCTCCTATTAGAACAGGTCCACAGCTTCTCTATGGCAGGTGACCTACGGTGACCTGTCAGGCGACCAGGTCGCCTGACAGGTCGCCCCAGTGTCAATGGGCTCTCAAGCTGCCATATCCATCACTCCATGATTTTCTGTAACTAGTAGTAATGCCAGCTGCTCGAGACTGGGATCATCCCCAACCCCCTCCCTTTCTCTTATTTTCTTCTTTACTTTTAGTTTATCTTTTTACAATTTTCTTCTAACATTTATTGTTAGCCTTCATGAAGACTCACTACTCCTTTTTTAATTAAGCTTTTAGGCCCCTTTCATACAGGGAGTCTGTCAGGCGGACTCAGTTTTTCTCAGTGGGGGATCGATCTGCCGATCCCAGCTGAGCAGGCGGATGGCAGCTCTGTCTCCACGCTGTGTGCGGAGACAGAGCTGTCAGGTCCCGCTGTTCTCTATGGGGGAATCGGATGGAAACGGACCGTCTGTCCATTCTCATCCGATCCCATCCGATCCGATCCGCTGAACGGGTGTAAAATAGGGTTGCCATCCGTCCAGATTTGACGGATCGGATCGGATGTCAGAAAACATGTCTCCGCTGACATCCGATGCCCCATAGAGATACATGAGGCATCCGTTCAGGTCTGCCAAAAAAACGGACAGGTGGATCTGAACGGTCTGCCTGTGTGAAAGGGGCCTTAGACTGTTATTCCTACATCCCTCTCATGTAGTTATCAGTTGCCACACTTGTTTCTTGCCATACAAATAATATAAACATGGGATGCCTCAGTGTTCCTTATATCTGAGATCTTCTACTGTACATGTTTTCTCTACTTGTAAAAAAAACTTTCAGTATAAAAATATCGAAAAAAAAAAAAAAATGGCGTTGCAAGTCTGCTAAAGAAACACATGCAGTCCTACCAGTCGTTGAAGCTTACGTGTTATTAATCCAGGTCAGTAATCATTTTCACTTTCTTTTCTGTAATTTCAGTATTATGTTAAATATATCTTTTCTATATATGCTATTATTTTTATTTATTTTTTACCTAGATGAATAGTCAGTCACATCCAATGTCCCTAATATAGGTGTAAGGTACAGAATTGCTAGATAAATGATTTTGTAAAATGATGTTATTAAAATGACCTTTGCATTTCAACCTGAAGCCAGGTATATAAATATTCTGAAAATGTAAGTTGACAAGAAATGGCAAGAGACTTCTAAGGGTGCTCTGTTAGCAAACAGAACACTTTAGGAAATCCAATTTTTTTTTTCTTAGTTTTAACTGAATTTGAGTACGATTTTAGTCATTTCTAGCTTTCTTTACAACAGTAAATCTTTCGTCTTTGGTGATATACGTCTTTTGCAATCCTGGGATACATAGTTTTTTTTTTTATTTATGACTTATTTTGATCAAAGGATCATACCCGGTAAACAGTCCATTTCATCATTAAATACAAATCAATAAATAAAGTAAATGTGCAGAAAGTTAAATATTACATGTCTGATTGCTCTTAGTAATTTATTGGAGCCTCTGCACTAACCCAAACTGCAACTCTACCCTCCCCAGCATTTAGCTGCAAAGAAGGACCAATGTTCTCTGCATGAAAGTAGTGTATGGTCTCTCTACATTGGTCTAGCATGCTCCCTGCTAAATCATAGTTAAGGCCCGTACACGCGTACCGATCGTCGGCAGACAAGCGTCGGCTGACGAACGATCTGCCGATTGTACGCTTGTTAGTATGATGCCTCCGACAGCCGTCAGCGCACATTCTGCCGACAAGAATCTGTCTTGCAAGCATTCAAATTTTTGTATGCCGACACCAGAACGGCCGATTGTTCGCCAGTCAGTACAGAATTCGGCCGACACACAGCTACAAATCCCAACACGCATGATCAAACCAAATGAGGTCCCGGAAGAATTTTCTCTAGTAAACTCAACATTTTATCGAGAAAGAACTTTTGGCTCGCGGCAGTCCAAAAAATAGGTGAAATGCGGAGCACATGCTCATCTTGATAAATGTGAGAAGAAGGAAGATGCTGCTCATAATGCCATATTTTTCTAATAAAAAGGCATGTGTTCTGTTATGATTAAGATAATGTTTGTCTATTCTATCTGTTCTATCAAATTTTATAATTAAATAATTTTAACTCTTCACCATTATTTTTGTATTTTCACAGCAAAGATCTAACTATTGATATGACCCTTTATTCTTTTATGAATTAATGTATAAAACATATTTTTCTGGTTATGCACAATATTAAACATGTTAACAAATTCAGATAGGCCATTTTTTATTTCCAATTTTCTTTATTTTTTGGATCTCAGAAAAAACCAAAAGAAAATATTAATACTCTCCGTATTTAAAAAATCAACATAAAAAAGGTCCATTTGGACTAAATTAAATTAGAAACTGACAAACAGGGGTAAAATAAATAATAGGGGGTTACAAAAATTAAAGTTGCTGATAACTATAATCAGGCTGCCATGAGGGCAGGTTTGGATCCTGCTGGCCATATTGCCACTGGCCATGTGGCATTTGGCGAGGTGGTGGGTGTTGTGGAGGTGGAGGTGGAGGGCATGGGTTCTCCTCGCATGCGTGGCTGTGCTCAGTAAGGACGCCGTTTTCCGCCTTTTGCAGCACATCGAGGATAATTTTTCGGGCATACTGACACTGCCTGAGGTCCACCTGCCCTAAAATTTTGCCCGCCATATTCCCGAAGGACTCGTTTGCCTCCGGTTTCCTACGTAGGGCTATGGTGGCCTCATGTATGAATTCGTCGGTGATATCATCTACGTGCTTCCTCTTTTGTCTCCGTTTGGCAGGAGGAGGTGGTGGTGGAAATAGTTCCGCAGGCTCCCCAGGCTCCTGGCTGCAACCTGGCTCCTCCTCAGTGACACTTCCCTGTTGATGAAATGAACAATTGATTAGAATGTTATAGTGTATATAAAAATGCATGTTTGTTATATTATTATGAACAAATAGCAGACTTTACATACAGTGGCGTATCTAGGGTCTCCAGTGCCCTTGTTGAGGAGCTGTATTTGGCAACAACCCCCCCCCCCAGATCAATGTAAAAATGTAACCCCCCCAAAAAATCTAAAAGGGCATTAAATGTTTCTCATTTGTCCCTTGTTTGCCCAGTGTAGAGCTCTCTAGTGGGCAATCATTGTCTCAGGTGTGAAAAACAAGAAAGAGAGGGGTGAGAGATAGAGAGAGGGAGAGAAAGAGGGGGTGTGAGAGAGAGAGGTGGGGGGTTGCAGAGAGAGAGGGGCCTGGACTTGCAGAGGGCTTGATGTAGGGCATTGAGGGTGAAGCGTTGCAGGAAAACAGGAATAAGGAAGCCACCTGCCTTGCTGACCCAGAGTGAGAGACCAGAGACATGGAAGCAAGGATGGATGTATCATTTGCAGGAGCTGTTAGTTTGTTAGTTTAGTTTTAAAAAAGGTTGAGCCAGAGGAATGCTGAGGCTACAGCAGTGTTTGTTAGGACCAGAGGTGTGCTGGGGATGAAGCAGTGTTTGTAAGACCAGAGGTGTGCTGGGGATGCAGCAGTGTTTGTAAGACCGGAGGTGTGCTGGGGATGCAGTGAGAGGCAGTCTCAGTCTCCTGGTCTTTTGGCTCAGCTGCTCTCAATGTTTTACACCTGCATGAAGCAGCTCTCAGTGTTTTACACCTGCATGAAGCAGCTCTCAATGTTTTACACCTGCATGAAGCAGCTCTCAATGTTTTACACCTGCATGAATCCGCCTGCAAACTGGGGGTTCTGGGGTGTGCAGGCTGAGTGGATTGTTCAAAAAATCACTAAAACAATGCCAATGTTTTTGCGACCCACCCCCCTTGGCCTGCGCCCCTGGCGGTTGCCTGTCATGCCAACCCCTTGCTATGCCAGTTTACATAAAGGGTCAATTATGGTTTAGCTTATAATTTTTTTACATTATTACATTTTTAGCAGACAATATATAGTGAAATGCCATACCTGAGTAAAACTCTCCTCCAGGATATCTTCATCCCGGCTTGGATCTACAGACACTGAGCCCTCTGCCGAAGTCGAAGGCAGTGTGGAAATGGATGGCCTCGATTCCAATGTGTCTGCCAGGAACCTGAGGTTATCAAAATACCACAGCCGTGGTACATGTATATTTTCGGCAGCTGCTCCAGACTTGGTGGCATCCTCAATTTCTTAACCTCCCGCCTGTAGGCACTGCGAATGCTGTTAATTTTTTTGCGGATATACTCTGCATTTGCCACAGGACAGACGGGCTTGTAGAAGGCCACTAAATGTTCAATGGCCTGTTTTTTTAGGTGCTTATTTTTATATTCAGCCGACTTGACTTTCCACAAACAGGGCAGTTGCCTGAATTCATCAATGAAGCTGATGAGGAAATTATGGCTGGTGTAATTGTCCACCATTTTGCAGGACAGTATATGCCTGCAAGACACAACACAACACAAAACATATTAAATTAGCATGTATTTTGGGACATAATAAAGATATTCATAATAAAAGCTGTATAGGGCCCAAAACACACACTTTCTAATAAAATAGTCGTACCTTTGTTTGTGGGGAAAAGTCGTGATTCGCCATTCGATCGTGCTCCAACCCTCGATATGTCCGCTAGCGAATCGTCGGCCGAAAGATCTGGCGTCCTTTAAATACAGCGCATGCGTCAACTCCTCCTCCAGTGGCGGGCTTGTGCAGGGGTGTGTACGTGCCGAAGATCAGGCCTACATGCGACACTCACACACCTGAGGCAGTGGAAGAATCGTTTTTTAATTAAGAACCATATCTCAACGATCTGAGACCTCAATAAGTGTGGGCAGAAGTGATTGGGCCACCAGAAAATCAAGGGCTACACCCAGGACAAAGGCAGAAATGGTGGAGATGGTCTCCATTTTAGAAAAAATGGACTATGATGGAAAGTTGGCAAATTATGATCGGCCCAATGCCAGGAAAGATGGCATCATGGATAAGGTGGTGGCCTGTTTGCACAAAAAATTTGGTGTTGAGAGATCGAAAGATCAGATTAGGAAACGGTGGTCCGACCTGAAACACCGTGAGCAGGATCAGCTTTCCCAAATCCATCGGATTCTGAAAAAAAGTAATTTTTTTTTGTTTTTTTTTTTTAACATGCAATATGTTTTTTATAATTTTGTGTATGTTGTATTAACATGTCTAGATTATAATGTCTATGTAAAAAGTTATATTACTCATTTTAGTTGTCATGTCGTGATTAGATCGATCTATTGTTGATGTTTTAGTATATGACATTAAAAGTCAGGAAGCCATAGTTAAAAATATATGTATTGTGTTGCAACGAACGTTCTTTCCTGCACGAATCTTCTCTGCAAACATTCCTATTAATCACAGATTATTATTCAAACCTTTAAATAGGAGAAAAACGAAAACTCTGTGCCAAACAATGGGAAAGGAGGAGGAGAGGTTTGGCAGCTCCATCTGCAGTTGTAAGAGAAGATGAGGACATGGGCCCAGATGGTGGCACAGATTCTACTAAAGGTAATTGGTTCCTATGCACTGTCAAACATTAATGTACCATATTTTTCGTAGATAACCATGTACATGTCTTCATATTTGTTACTATCTATCAAGCAGGGCACTATGTCCTAACAAATGTACCTCTTGTGACTTTTATGATATGGCCAATTTTTTGTATTATGTAGATGAAGACATTATTCCTGAGGTTATTCTGGTGGAGCCAACAAGTGACCAGACACCAGAGCAACAAGAAGGTTGGTAGGCACAGATTTTTGTGTAGTGAGATCATCGAAATATGTGTATTTGCAATGATTGTTTAACCTTATATTCCTGTATTCCCTTACAAATTTACATTGCAGATGTTGCGTCATGCGAGGATGTGGCATCCCCAGCCAGGTCAGAACCCAGATCTCCTGGCAACTTGCCAAGCAGCGTGGAAGCCACATCCAAAAATGTGGAGGATCCAGGACCAAGTGTCAGAGAGCCAATTGTGTGCCCACGTAGGTTTTTTCATAATGATTTTTATCAGTGTTATTTTTAGCCTCCAATTGTCAACACTAGTTCCCTATGGGAGCCTCTTTATTTGAGTGGAAGTCGCACCGTAAGTCGGATCAGGATGCTCTGACTTGCGGGGCCACTTGCGCTGTGAAGATTTTTGAGGGGGAACTACACAGAAAAATTGAATAACCCACCGTGGGTGTCCCCCCCCAAGTTCAATGCAGCTTCTCAGGCCAGGAAAGAGAACGAGCAAGCGGACCAAACACCCCCTGGACCACAGCAGGACACATGCCCTCAACATGGGGGGGTTTTGTTGCTTTGGGCCAGGGGGGCTCTGCACCGCACACCCAAAAGCACCTTGCTCCCATGTAGAGGAGGACAAGGGCCTCATCCCCACAACCCTGTCTGGTGGTTTTGGGGGGTCATGCGGCCAGGGGGTTCCTATGACTTTGGAAGCAACCTTTAACAAAGGGTGGCCCCCAGATCCCAGACCCCAATCACTATGTGAATGGGTAGGGGGTACATAGTACCCCTACACATTAACCACATAAATGGAAGTGTATGTGAATAACGACAGGATACGTTTATGAAATGTTCTTAAATATCTTCATCCGGTCTTCTCCACTCTGCTCTTTGGATCTTCTCCTCTCCACTCTTCTGCTGTCCAATCTTCTGCTCTTATGTTGTCTGCTCTTTTGCCCTAGGCTCTTCTTCTTCCTCCTGTCCTCCTCCGATGCTGTTGCCGTGCATTCTGCCCGTCTCTGGTCTCTGCAGCTTAATATATATACATTACGACCATGCCCTCACAATGACGTCATCATGCGTTCACACCCCTAATGAATATATAGTAAGCTCAGGAGACCGGCCGAATCATCAGCAACAGGATCAGAGGAGGACAGGAGGAAGAAGAAGAGCCTAGGGCAAAAGTGCATAAGAACAGGGTAGGTATTAACTCGAGAGTAATTTAAAATAACCTGGACACCAAATGTTTCTCTATTATGACCTCATGTAGGTGATTCACATTGACTCAGTTGTATATTTTTTTACAGATCATGATTTACCTACTTGCACTTTAGCAAAATTAACACGTGAGGCTCTCCAATGTTGCTCATACCTCGAGCAAATCAAGGAAACAGCAACGGCATTGCAATCCAAAATGCGGGATTTTGCGGACATGATTGCCAAATTTTAAAAAAATTTTACTACGTTTTTTATGTTTTTATTGGTTCCTTTTATTACAAATGTTTTGTAATATTTTATGATATCTTGATGACACTCAGTTGTTAAGAGTGTACCCATGTTTGGGAAAAACACTTGAAAATAGCCTAACCCTAACCCTAACTCTAACCCTGTGAATGTTTCTTAAAAAAAATTTTTTACATTCAACAATGTGTGTTCCATTCTTTATTTGACTTTCGTTGGGGGGACCAGGTCTAAAGCTGTGTAAAGAAGCATTAAATGTATGATGGCTGTCCTATTCCCATATTTACATGTTAATGAAAGCATTTTGGACACTGCCATATGCGAGTTGCTGGAGGTGTCAATGAAATGTTAAAGATCCCAACCATTTAAACGCATATCACAGTGCGATCTGACATTTCATACAGGATCGGATCATACAAGTGGGAACGACTGTGCGATCCTATCCTGATGCAGCTGAATAAATGCATCATGTGCGACTTTTGTGCGAGTGCAGTGCGAATTGAGACATACACTTTGTATGGCTACATTCGCACTGAACACGCACACAAGTCGCACATGACCCTCTATTTCTGATTTATCAGGATTGGATGGCACAGTGCTTCACACTTGTGTAATACAATCCTGTGTAAAAAGTTAGTGGCGGGTCACCCTTATGCGATGCAGGAAGGATGCAAAGTCGCAGACTTCCCGCATCGCATAAGTGTGACTCAACACTCAAGGTACTAGCAGTCCTAGAATTCAATATGGCATTGATATTGGCAGTAGCAATCAGTGTAGGGAGATCAGTGTAATCTATAGTGTATTGCTTGTTCGTTGCTCTAGTTCACTTTCCATTACCTATATATATAACACTTTGAGATGAACAATGATCAAGTTTCACATAACACTGACATATCCTAACATTGGTGGGCAGTGAGAAGGATGTCATAAATGAACACAACATAACAGGTGTAGGTACGTTGTTAATACCTTAATGTATTATATGAAATATATAGTATGGGCAACTTCTGGACAATGACCACCAATGTAAGGTGACATTAGATGAACCTTGGGTGTGACCTAGTTCTCAATGTGACAGGGTTTGTGGAAATTTTGTGGGGTGCAGAAGGCCCTTGTATTTACACCACTGGCTCAAAAATAACACATGGCCATCATCACTTTGGATCAGCTGGTGAGAGACTACAGCAAAGAAACCCACTGATGAATGTATTAACCCTTCCAAAGTCACACATATATAACACATGATTTAACCCAAAAATTATGTTTGCCATATGTGCCCAAATGATTAGAATCCACAATACAGAATCATAGCAATTTTTGTTTAATGTGTTCAAAAATCATAGATCTATGACATTTATCTGGTTAGGAAATTATTTATGAAGTTTATTGGTTGTGTGACAGTGATTGCTGTCAGGACACAGCTCCTCTCCCCAAGAAATAGTCCATATATTCCTGGCGGATCTGACGGGCCCTGTGTGATGCCAATCCTGACTGTCCAACTTGCATTGACGTCATGGACTCCACTTGGTCAGGAGGTTGGGCCTCTCCACTTGTACCTGGCATAGCAGGGTCAGTATCCAGTTGCTGCAATACATAATTGTGTACATTCCTGCGTAGGAAGTTGTGCAAAATGCATCAACACAAGACCACATTATCCACTTTGTACAGTGCCAGGTGTATGGACGTCAGGAATATCCGGAACCGGTTGGCCATTATCCCGAAGGCATTCTCCACAACTCTGCGAGCTCTGGACAACCGGTAGTTGTAAATCCTTTGGTCGGGGGTGAGGTTCCTCTGAGGGTAGGGCTTCATGAGATGCTCCCCAAGCGCAAAAGCATCATCTGCGATAAAAACAAAGCTCATACCCTCAACAGTTTGCTCCCTGGATGGCAGGTTCAGAGTGCCGTTATTTAGACGACGAGCGAACTCCGTCTGCTCAATAACTCCCCCATCCGAATTGCGGCCATTTTTGCCAAAATCCAAATAAATAAACTCATAGTTTGCATTAACTATGGCTAGCATGACTATACTAAAAAAACCTTTATAATTATAATAAAATGTGCCGGAATTCGGAGGGGGGACAATGCGGACGTGCTTCCCATCAATAGCACCCCCACAATTGGGAAAATTCCACTTCTCCAGAAATTGAGCGGCAATCTCCAGCCAATGCTCTGCGTTTGAAGGGAACTGTGGGGAAAAAAAAATATAAAAAAATAAAATTAGTGCTTGAGCACATCACATTATTAATTACACACACAGTTGTCTGTTAAATGCTTATGCAACGTGTTAAAAATATAAACAACAGGAAGGCAAACGTTTTGATTTGGGGATGTAACATATACATACATTTATTTTCAACCTCCTATTGTTCTTATATTGTAAAGGGCCATACACACTATAAGATTCTCTGAAGACTTTTTCGTGCAGATTTACCTTTTCTATGTAGTGCAAGTGCCTGCCAGATTGCATAGGATTTGAAAGTGTTTGTTTGACCTCATATTATTTGGTTTGGGTAAATCGGAAGGATAAATTGTTCTGACAATCTTATAGTGTGTATGGCCCATTATACTCACCAGATAGAGCTGAAATTTACAAACTACGGCCCTCCAGCTGTTGCAGAACTACACATCCCATGAGGCCTTGTAATTCTATGACATTCACAGACATGACTAGGCATGATGGAAATTGTAGTTCCTGAACAACTGGAGGGCCATAGTTTGAAGACCTCTGAGCTTGAGCTTTGGTATATGCTGACTTTGAGATTTAGCATGTGGGTGGGGGGATGGGTAAGTAAAACTGGGCATTTATACATCAATAAGGGCTTGTGGTCAGTGAAGGTTTTAACATCATTACATAAACATACACAATCATAGGTGGGAATGGATGGACTGATGTATTTTAGATAAATCATAAACTAGGTAATAAAACATTGGCCAAGGAATAATTGTTTGAGGGAAATTAATAAAATGACACAAATTCTAAATACTGTTAACAGGCAATGCATTTAGGGACACATAGGAGAGAATGGTGGGGTGGTTAGTGGGTAATTTTACAAATGGTTAAGATAATCTACATCTTTACTACTATGTGCATGCGGACAGAGGGTAGTTTACAAATAATGGCCTGTATCAATTGCTGTACATCCAAAAACCTAATAATTCGGGTGAAACGACTAATACATGTAATGTAATGTAAAAAAGCAAACATACCTTGATATAGTCCTTCTGCAAGACCTTGATGATGGCAGAGCAGGTCTCAGGGATGATGACTCCAAGTGCTTGGGGGGAGATGCCTGTGGTGAACTTCAGATCCTGCAGGCTTCTCCCTGTTGCAAGATACCTCAAAGTCGCAATTAACCTTTGCTCAGGAGTAATTGCAAGCCGCATACAAGTATCCTGCTTCAGAATATAGGGGGACACCAGGGCAAGAAGACGGTAAAAGATGGGATCCGTCATCCTCAAATAATTCCTGAAGTCATCAGGATTATTTTCCTGGAGCTCCCTCAGCAAGGACATATGAGAAAATTGATCACGGTTAAGCAACCAATTTTTCGTCCAGGAGGTCCGCTTCTTCTTCCTATTGCTCGTACGTCGTGTCAGAGCCAAAACTCCAACACTAACGGCAGCAACGGTCGAATTCACGGTCGCCATAATAAATTCTCGAACGATGTCTCGGAAAATAGCGAAATGTCATCAACCAAACAAATGCTACCGAAATCAGCGCGAGATGCCCAGAAGGGTCACGGCCAAACACTCACTTCCTCTTTTGTAGCGGTGAACGTGCGTGGAACGTAGTGACGTCATTTTCTGTTGGCAGACAAATGTCCTGGGCAAGTTTTGAGCACTTTTCAACACACAAACAACAAACACGCCAGCCGCGAACATTTGTCGGCCGTTCTGTCGGCCGACGATCGGTACGTGTGTACGGGCCTTTAGAGCTGTACAATCAGCAAACCTCATGGTCCTTGCTAATTGCATAGCTATAGCCTGGGCTCAACAAAGGGTGTGCGCAGCCTATTGCATTAGAGTGTGCATCACAAAGCTCAAACACAAATGCCTTTCTCTGCAGCCTCAGCTGTACGGAGCAGTGAATAAATGGGAAGTGCTCTGTGCTGAGTGGCTTCCTGTTCATTCACAAACTGAAGCATAGTAAGCACAGTTTACTATGCGTCAGTTATGAATAGACACAGAGAGGAAGTGTGTTCATTTAGAAAAGGAAGGGGCCAGTAAATGACATATTTACTAGCCCCTTCCTCTGCTCTCCATCCTTAAACATTCCCAGCTGCAGCCAGGGAGAGAGGGGAGGAGGGAAGCCAGCAGCACTGCGGGGTGGGGAGGCCAACAAGGGGGAGGGGGGGGCTGGGCAGTAGGGGAAATTGGCAACACACATAGTGATTAGGCACCCCTGGCACACCCCGTGCGCATGCCTATAGTCAGAACACTGCAGAGAGACTGCTGCTTCTACACAGAGTATTGGTCTGATGCCAGGGCTGTGTCAATGGCATCAGTTCAAAATTCATTAACAGGTGCATTTGACCAGCATTTGGCTTGGTTTAAATGGGTTTTAAATTCTTATGGCCTGGATGGAAATTTAAAACTCATTTGAATTGAACAAAAGTCTGTTAACACAGACCATAAAAATGTAACTACTTGACTTCCAAAAAGTTTTACCCCCTTCATGACCAAGGGATTTTTCGCTATTCAGCACTGTGCGACTTTTACTGGCAATTAACCCCTTCAGCTCTGGAAGGTTTTACTACCTTAATGACGAGGGCATTTTTTGTGATACGGCACATCGTTACTTTTCTAACGTACAATTTCGCTGTCCTGCGACGCTGTACCCAAATAAAATGGATATATTTTTTCTCATAAATAGAGCTGTCTTTTGGGGGTATTTGATCACCTCTGTGTTTTTTTTTTTGTGCTATAAACAAAAAAGAACCACAATTTTGCAAAAAAACACAATATTTTTTAATTTCTGCTTTAAAACATTCCCAATGTTTTTTTTTTAAAGAAAATCACATTTTTTTTTTTATCAATTTAGGCCAATATGTATTCTGCTACATATTTTTGGTAAAAAAAAATCCTAATAAGTGTATAATAATTGCTTTGCACAAAAGTTATAGCATCTACAAACTATGGAATACATTTATGGACTTTTTATTTTTTTTTATTGTTTTCACTAGTAATAGCAGCGATCAGCAATATCGGGACTGCGACATTGCGGCGGACAAATCTGACACTGATTGACACTTTTTGGGGACCAGTGACACCAATGCAGTGATCAGTGCTTAACCACTTACTACCCACCCGCCGTCAAATGACGGCGGAGTGGTGTAGCTATTATCCTGGGACGCCGTCCTATGACGGCGCACCAGAACAGCCTCTCTCGCGCGCCCCCGAGGGGGCGAGCGGAGCGGCGATCGTGACCGCGCCATGTTGCTAGGACACGGCGCAATCCTGATCTCAGTAAAGAGTCAATGACATGACTCTTTACCCATGTGATCAGCTGTGTCCAATCACAGTTGGTCACATGTAAACGAGGAAGTGTCGTTATTCGGCTCTCCGCGGCTCACACTGTCAGTGTGTGAGGTGAGGAGAGCCGATCAGCGGCTCCTCCTCATAGGGGACACAGAGAAATGTAATCAGGGCACTGATCACCAGTGCCCTGATTACCAAAGAGTGAAATAAAGTGCCATAACTGCCCACCATCAGTGCCCACATTGCCCGCCATCAGTGCCTGCCATCAGTGCCCACAACCAGTGCCCATAGTGCTGCCAGTCAGTGCCCATCAGTCCCTGCTCATCTAGGCACTGATGGGCACTGACTGGCAGCACTATGGGCACTGAGTGTGGGCACTGATGGTGCTGCCCATCAGTGCTCATCAATGCCGCCCATCCGTGCTCATCAGTGCCACCCGTCAGTTTCCATCAGTGCCACCCATCAGTGTCCATCAGTGCTGCCTCTCAGTGCCCATCAGTGCCACCCATCAGTGCCGCCTCTCAGTGCCCATCAGTGCCACCTCTCAGTGCCCAGCAGTGCCACCTCACAGTGCCCATCTGTGCCACCTATCAGTGCTCATCAGTGTCGCCTATCAGTGCTCATCAGTGCTGCCTATCAGTGCCACCTATCAGTGCTCATCAGTGCGGCATATTAGTATCTCCTCATCAGTGCCCATAAGTGCCACCTCATCAGTGCCCATCAGTGCAGCCTATCAGTGCTCATCAGTGCCACCTCATCAGCGCACATCAGTGAAGGAGAAACATTTATTTATTTTCAAAATTTACTCACAGAAAATAAGAAAAACTTTTTTTTTTCAAAATTTTCTGTCTTTTTTCTTTTTTTTTTGTAAGAAATAAAAAACCCAGAGCTCATTAAATACCACCAAAAGAAAGCTCTATTTGTGTGAAAAAATGATAAAAATGTCATATGGGTACAGTGTTGTATGACCGCGCAATTGTCATTCAAAGTGTGAGAGCGCTGAAAGCTGAAAATTGGCCTGGGCAGGAAGGGGGTGAAAGTGCACTGTAGGCAAGTGGTTAAAAAATGCACTGTTACTGAATAAATGGCACTGGCAGGGAAGGGGTTAACACTAGGGGCAATCAAGGGTTTACTCACAGGTTTACTCCTGTGCTTCTAGGGAGTGTTTTCTAACTGTATGCACTAGAGGAAAAGAGAGATCTGTGTTTCAGCTTAGCTGAAACACAAGATTTCTCTATTCCTCCCTGACAGAACAGTGGTCTGCCTAGTTTACTCCGTCATTACGCCGAACAAATGCCGTGTCCCGGCCGCCATTGCGACCGCCAACCCTGCTGATTCGCTCACAATTTGTCCAACCACAGCTTCGGCTGCGCCCCTGCTGACTTGTGTACAAAATCACGTACACATGTATTTTTGTGCAGCAGGGCTGCCCTGCCACAGTATATATGCGGCAGGTGGCCCGGAAGTGATTAACCGGCCATGCAACACTGTACCCAAATAAAATGTAATTTTTTTCACACAAATAGAGCTTTTTTTCGACGGTATTTGATCACCACTGAGTGTTTTTAATATATAAATAAAAAAGACTAAAACTTTTGAAAAAAAAAAGATATTTTCTACTTTCTTTTATAAAATATATAAAATAGAATTAAATTTCTTCATAACTTTAGTTGAAAATGTATCCATGTATTTGGTAAAACAATACATGTATATTAATTGGTTTGTGTGAAAGTTATAGCGTCTACAAACTATTGTATATACTGGAATTTACACAACTATAGACACATTACTTGTAATGGTAGTGATCAGCGACTTATAGTGGGACTGTTATAGTGTGGTAGGCAATCTGTACTAACTGACACTGCTTGGGAGGGACACTAACTGACTAACTAAAACTGAGGTTGCTAGTGACACTAATACAATAATCAGTAATAATACTGTACACTGTGTTAACCACTTGCTGACCAGCCGCTATACTGATACGGTGGCAGATGGGCTCTGTCCCGTGAAACAAGGTACGTCATTTCATGGGACAGCTAGTGCGGGCGCACGTGCACCAATTGGCCAGAGGCGAATCAGCGGGTGTGGCAGCCACGGTGTCCACCGGGCACCCACGATCGCTCCCCATGGAGACAGAATGGCAGTCTGACGATGTACACATGGTAGACCGCTGTTCTGTCAGTATTGAAACCAAGGGATCATGTGTTCCTCCTATTTAGGAACACAGGTCTCTGTCTTCATCCAGCAAGCCCATACTTCACAGTTATAAAGCAACCCCTAGGCACACATTTAACCCTTTGATCACCCCTGGTGTTAACCCCTTTTTCGGCCAGTATCATTACTACAGTAACAGTGCATATTTTTAGCACTGATTACTGAAATAATGTCACTGGTCCCCCCAAAAATGTAAAAAATGTAAGCTAGGTGTCCGATCTGTCCACCGCAATGTCGCAGTTAAGCTAATTACTTGTAATTACTAGTAAAAAAATAAAGAAATAAAGAAAAATGACATAAATGTATCCCATAGTTTGTAGATGTGATAATTTTTTCGCAAACCAACAAATATACACTTATTGTTTTTTTTATTATTTTTTTTTTACCAAAAATATGTAGCAGAATACATATTGGCCTAAAATGATGAAAAATTTTGATTTTAATTTTTTTTTTTTATTGGGAATGTTTTATGGCAAAAAGTAAAAAATTATTGTTTTTTTTTTTTTTCTTTTTAGAATTAATGCTATTTTTTTGTTTATAGTGCAAAAAATAAAAATCGCAGAGGTGACCAAATACCACCAATAGAAAGCTTTATTTGTGGGAAAAAATAGATATAAATTTTATTTGTGTACAGCGTCACATGACCGCGCAATTGTCAGTTAAAACAACACAGTGCCGTATCACAAAAAATGGCCTGGTCATTAAGGGGGTAAAACCTTCCTGTCCAGAATTGGTTAATGACACTAATGGGTGATGGTGTGATCAAAAGGGAAATCAAGGGGTTAACTGTGTGCCTATCAAGTGAATGTGTGCTGATTTTACTCACAAGATCTGGCTGCCCTTTCTCCCTTACCTCAGAGTTGATTTCAGGGAGAAGAAACAGCCAGATCACTGTTCTGTGTGTTTGTAAAATCATTGGCTGTAACCTGCTGACAAACACGTGCTGTGTCTAATCATAGAAAAAGAACAGCAGGGGGCACGCGTGCGCGTTCCCGAAAACTGGAAAATGGATTGCAATGCAGTTTTAGCAGGCGACAAATGGTTAAAATATAGCTTATTTTTATTTTATATAAAAATATTTACATTTGCTGTATCTACAGATTTACCCTATTAACTCAAATTGAGCTTTTAAGCAAAAAGCTTTTTTTTTTTTTTTCCTATTACAGTACAACCCTGTACTCTTTATGGTGTAGAAACCATGCCATGCATCTGTACAGCTGATTTACCATACTTAAACTCGTCCTTATTTCATCTTATGTGACCAGGTAAGACAGAACAGATCAATAGTATTAAAGCAATTTCGAAAATTGTTTCCAAAGCATTTGAAAGCATTTTTCTTAAGATGTACAAACAAACAAAAATAAATCCTTTTACCTCATTTGGCTCAGCAATAAACTTAAAGGTGGCTAAAAAAACATACTCTCAGCTTTCATTGATGGCTTGAACAGAGAGTACCACACAAATGACACTTATGTGGGAATAACATTTTTATACCAGAACTCTAGAGCAATTTAATATTACTACCACCTTTGCTTTTCCCAAATAGGTCAGACACAATATAGACCAGCACATATTAGCCTAAATGTCTGAGGTCCCTTTCACACATGCGGACCGTTCAGATCCGCCTGTCAGTTTTTCAGGCGGATCTGAACAGATGCCCCATGCATCTCTATGGGGCATGGGATGTCAGTGGAGACATGTCCGCTGACATCTGATCTGATCCTGTCCGTCAAATCTGGATGGAAACCCTGTTTTTCATCCGTTCAGCGGATTGGATGAGAGCGGAAAGGCGGTCCGTTCTCATCCAATTCCCCCATAGAGGACAGCGGGGATCTGACACCTCTGTCTCCGCACACAGAGCGGAGATGAAGCTGTCATCCGCCTGCTCAGCGGGGATCGGCGGATCTATCCCCCGCTGAGCAGAACTGACTCCGTCGACGGAACGGAGCCGTGTGAAAGGGGCCATAATGAGATCAGGTCTATTCCCCTCTGCATCTCTGAAAATGTCGCTATATTTACTCTCCTGCGCTGTGCGATAAGTCTCAACGTGGTGTCAAATTCCTATCTTGACATATTACTGCATGTGGATAATGTGCTCCTTTCTGCCCTCAAAACACTAGGGACGTCCGATATGACTGTAAGTATAGGAAACAAAGAAGGTACTTGGGCCTAGTGTGTTATCCTCAAAACATGTTTTATTAAATGGTATAAAACGGAGGTTAATGTACTCACAAACAAACGTAAATTCACAATGCTTGTAGACACATCAGCTAACACGTTTAGAGGTTAGCCTCTTCTTCAGAGCCTTTAGTGGACAAAGAGGCAGAGACCTTCATCATGTTTCTCTGCCTCTTTGTCCACTAAAGGCTCTGAAGAAGAGGGTAACCTCGAAACACGTTAGCCGATGTGTCTACGAGCATTGTGAATTTACGTATATGGACTTAAGCAGATGATGTTATGTCTAAGCTATGATGTAAGCATTGGTTTGTGAGTACATTCACCTGTGTTTTATACCATTTAATAAAACATGTTTTGAGAATAATGCGCTAGTCCCACACACCTTCTTTGTTTCCTATTCCCCTCTGCACTATTTTGGAAGTAAAGCAGATGGCATCACGTGTTCCTGCTTGGAGAAAGAGGGTAAACAGCTATGTAGATATATTCAAAAAATAAACCTAAGCCAACTTTTGAGATCTATCAGCATGCTACATCTAACATCACACAAGAGAAAATCTAGGCTGTGGAAGCATTTATGACAGTAGTACACAGTTAGACAGATTTTTACTCTGTTACTTCACTGCACTGTCAGTGAACTGCATTTCATGTAACATATCACTGATTTTAGACAAGATTGGAAAACATTCTTCAAACAGATAGAAAATGGAAGAAGTGATGAAGTGACCAGCTCCTGCTGGACTTCATGACCCATGCAGTGTTACAGTGCAAAGCTGTGCAGCACAAGCGAGGGCTCAGTCAGTGGCTCAACGTGCAAGGAACTATGCTTAGGCATATGTATATGCAGGAAATCTCTCTCCAGCTACTATTACAGCCACATAGAAATCCTATTGAGGATCATGTGACATTACCCCTGCTCCTTAAAAATTAAGTGCTTGCTTGGTATCTAAAGGCCAATAAGCACTCCTGTGTGACATCACAGGGGGGAGTGGGGGCATGCCTAGTAGTGTGCAGGTACCAACCACAAGGATATAAACTGTACTTATAAAAATTCTATATAAACACTGCAGCAGGTATTGGGATGGCAGGGTCACAGATAAAGGCATACCTGCCAACTGTCCCATTTTTGCAGGGACAGTCCAGGGCAATTTAATTTGTCCCAGCTGTCTCTAAATGCCCGTTATGGGCAGCCGGTGCCCATAAAAAAATAGTTGTGGGCCGACATCGTAACTGCGCATGCGCCTTTCCGATGCCTGCCGGGCTTGGGAAAGCTCGTACAAGTTCGGCCGGGCGGGCACATGCGCAGTTACATAATGGCGCCACCTGGTGCCATTTTTAAAACAAAGGCACTCGTTCTCGGCAGTGCCTCACTGGCGCCAGCCGCCACAGTCAGCTGCAGAGCAGAGAAAGACCGTCACCCGGCAGTGCTGCTGGACACTACTTGCCCCTTGCAAGGGATGAACATATTCTGTGGAAGGTGAGAAAGACTTTAATTTTGAATCGGTTTGGGGCCAATCTCTGACAAGTAGAAGCATTCAAAGGACATAATGTAAGAGATAGGCAGAGGCACTTCCTGGAATTAAACAACAGGACTACAAGCACCATTGGAAAATTATTCTGCACCTACTACCCTTCATAAAAAAAAAAAACATAGGATTTATGAGTGCAAGGCTTCGCTTACAAAAATAATGGTATGCATTAAAACTTGGAAAAGCATATACAGTAAAACCTTGGATTGCGAGCATAATTCGTTCCGGAAACATGCTTGTAATCCAAAGCACTCTTATATCAAAGCAAATTTCTCCATAAGAAATAATGGAAACTCAGATGATGCGTTCCACAACCATTTATTCGTAAGTCCTTCAGTTTATAGTCCATATAAAAAGATTATAGCATTGCGATAGGTTATATAACCATAAAATGTCCATCCACAAATAGCCGCTTCCACAAGGGGATTAGAAGCAAAATCCAACAGGAGCTACAGAGTATAAAAGAGAAGAGAGGCGCCTCTAAGTGTAGCACTATGGTTCCATTTAATGAAGGTACAACATTTAGCAACTCACATGGTTGATGAATAAAACCGGCACATCTAAGTATGCAGGCATCCGGGGTAAAGATGTCCACATAGACTATCTTCTGCACCGCCGGCTGCCAGTCTGTAATCCTGACCGGGAAGACCACCCTGCAGTAAAGCGATCTGAGGGGCAGCATGGAAGGGATGATGTAGATAGCGGTGCGGAGGATGGTCTATGTGGACAGCTTTACCCCTGATGCCTGCATCCTTAGATGTGTCTGTTCCAATCATTAACCATGTGAGTTGCTAAATGTTGTACCTTCATTAAATGTAACCATATTGCTACACTTAGAGGTGCCTCTCTTCTCTTTTATACTCAGCTGTGACTTGAGGCTACTTGTATATCAAGACATCGCTTGTATATCAAGTAAAAATGTATTTGAACATTTTTCTTGTCTTGCAAAGCACTCTTAAACCAAGTTACTCTCAAACCAAGGTTTTACTGTATTGAAAGAACCATTTTAAATTACAATTTCAGCCTTAAGGGAGGGCAAATGTAACCAAAGTGTTTTCAATGAGCATGTGTCACGTATGATATAATTCAGTATATGTGCACTTCCCTTTTCAATTTCCTGCAATTCTCTCTTTATTGAGTAGACTCTACAATCTGATGACAAGTAGGCGTAGATCAATTATGCAGAGTGGGTGGGGCTTCAGGGAAGTGGGTGTGGTAAGTAATTGATAGCTGTGCCGCAAAGTGTCCCTGGAAATTTTTTCCAAATGTTGGCAACTATGAAAAGGGATAAAGCCGTCTCTCCTGTACCTGTGCCCATCAGTTCAGCAGGGGGCCTAAGGGTATAGAAGGGGCCTTTTAAATACCTTTGATGCACAGTAATCCTCTAGGCCTTGGATTCCAGTGATTAAATAAAAGTTCCCAGGCCCCATCCTTTCAATAGCAGGGATCAGGGACAGAGAGGGGACTATTTATTCATTTTCAGAAGCAAATGGAGTATTCCTCTGTGCCACAGCTCCTGACAATTAAATTTAAGTTCCAGCTTCTTCTTCTATATTCACCGCCAGTGCAGGCCAAAACTTATTTAATTGTCTGGAGCTGCAGCATGGATGATTTCTCTGCTAGATCCAAAATGAGTAAATAGCCCCCTCTCTATTCCCAGCCCCTGCAGCTAAACTGATGGGGCCCATAGAACATTTGTTTAATTACTGGAAGCTGTGACTGCTGGGATTAATATGCATATGCAATAAGGTATTTCAAAGCTGGGAGTCCCAGGCGGGGGGGATTGTCAAGAAGGGGGGTCCCTGTTAGGCAGGCAGTCAAACTGTGTGGCGTTCTATGATTTCTAAAGTGGGCCTTGCTTGAAGATGTCTGCAGTAAATTTTAGGGGGTTATTTAGAATGTTTATCTTTACAATGTGTTTGTTTTGAGGCAACATAATCCCACTGGTTCACCTGTCTGCAGTTTGTACATATTTTATCCCATGCGAATGTAATAAAAATATATTTTATTTCATCAGTTGGTCTATTTACATATGTTTTTATAGGATACTACTTTATGTGCTGCAGTTTGACTGTGGACTAAACCACACAGATGCATGTTTCCAATAATTATGTCCTTTTGAATGCAAGAACTATATCAAATATTTTGATTATTGATGTTTTATCTGAGCCATGTCTAGAAACAACAAAAACACAACTAAAGCATATTAAGCTACATTTGCACGGTTGCACATCTGCAGAAGCAGCTAAATGCCACCTCTGGACACAACAGAGATTATGGCCACATAAAAACTGGCAAACTAGCTACAGCCAGTTTGTGCGGGGCCAGAATTTCACAGACATGTCAACCCTGCCGCCCCTTTCACACATACAGACGCTTATTTCATCAGTTAAGTCACGTCAAAATGGATGAAGTATTCTTTAGTTTTCATCAGTGCTCATCAGTTTTTCATCCATTTTCCATCAGTGGTCATTAGTTTTTCATCAGTTTATTTTACATCCACTACCAATGAAAAACTGATAATTTGTCAGTTTACATCCATTTTTCACCCGATCCGTTTTTTTTTTAGCTGAAGAAAAATGGAGATTTGATCAGTTAAAAAAAATGGATGATGACGGATGCGGATGTAAACTGATGTAAATTGATGATCATCCATTCACATCCGTTTTTCCATAAAGATGCATTGATGTCCGTTTTTCATCCGTCAACAGATGGATGAAAAATGGACAAACGGACAGCATATGTGAAAGGGGCCTTAGTTATTAGGCCCCTTTCACACAGGCTTTCCGATCCGGTCCGGTCCGCCTATCAGTTTTTCAGGCAGACCTGATCAGATGCTCCATGCAGCCCTATGGAGCAGCAGATGTCAGCGGAGACATGATAACCGCTGCTATATAATCCGATCCTTTCCATGAAATGCAGATGGATGGAAACCTTATTTTTCCATCTGTCTGGAGGATCGGATCTGATAGGATCGAATGAAAACGGACAGGTGGTCCATTTTTCATCCGATCTCCCATAGAGGAGAGCAGGGCTCTGACAGCTCTATCTCTGAAAAGTAAGCCAAGACGGAGCTGTCATCCACCTGCTCAGCGGGGATTGGTGAATCGATCCCCGCTGAACAAAATGGAGTCTGTCGGGCGCACCGCCAGTGTGAAAGTGGCCTCAGGAAGTTTTATATGCATGTAACCACTTGGATAAGCAGTTTTACGGTAACAGCAGCTGTGCTGCCCATTGATTCAAACAGAATACAAATTTGAAAGCCACCACTGACAGCTGTTGCTGATCTCACATGGTGTGTATAGACAATGTTTATGACTTTTGGCAAAAATCTACTGATTCCCACTTGCAGCCAACCATGTCCACTGCTATTCGGCTTTGTGAATGTAGCTAAGAGCATAAAAATGAAAATGGTGCATATTAATGCCAAGCTGAGCCTCAAGAGCACTTGCTACAGTGTGAAAGCACGCACAAACATATGTGCATATTATAAGACTTACCTTTCAATTATCCCTCTTCAGATCTTCAGACAATGACATGTCTGTACCTCTATTACTGTTCTGTCGCCATCTGGGCTGCTGATAGAAATCGTGGGACCCCGTACAGAGTACCAGACAGCCCCCCCCCCCCCCATAAAATATTAAAGCTGTATTTCGCTAAAAATACAATAAAATCATTATTAGCAGACACAAATACAACATAACTCACATAATTCCTGCAAAATTTAAAAGACAAAACTGAGTTAATAAATAAAAATGAAGATGAGATACAAAAAAATATACAAGCTGGGCAGTTGGTGCTCTGGAATCAGAGAGACAGAGGAAGAGAAACAAAGTTCAAGGGATAACAAACTTAGGAGCAGAGCTAACATTGCATCCAGTGCTAGGAGGGGGGCCCGCACAGGGAGGGGGATTAGTGAGGGACCACTGTCTCTTTATTAGCAGATAAAAGCTGGCAGCAGGGAAAGGGGGAGAGACCAGCTTTCAGCTGCTAAAGGAAGGGTTCTGCAATTGTTGTCCATCACTAATCCCCCTCCCTGTGTGGGCCCCCCTGTGTGCTTGGGCCCCGCGGCCCTGATCGCCATTGTTAACATCTTTTCAGATTCTTCTTCTATATGGACATTTTCTTTGTGTTGGCTTTGGGTAGCCAGTGATGATGTCAGAATTAATGCTGGAGTTATCTTATCCTGTTAATTAAATGAACTATTGGTAAAGTGCACACTGTATTGTGCAGGTACTGCTGTTAGTGTACAATTAAAAAATTGATGCAATCAAGCAGGTAAAGGGGAATTTTAGTGGATTAAACAAACATACACATTTTTTTTCCATCAAAAAAACATATAAAACTTTTTTTTCAGTCTTTAGTTTCACTATGAGTAAACTAAAAAATTATAAAAAATGTGGCAACTTGTCAATAACATTAATACAGAAATTTTGTTTTTCTGAGTATCCCCTGTGTTTTGTTACCTATTGATCCTGCCAGCACGCCTGTTATCTTTTAACCTACTTTAACCACTTGCCGACCGCCGCACGACTATTTACTGCTGCGGTCAGCCCCGTACAGGTAAAGTGACGTAGTACTACGTCGCTCCCCTAAGAGCCTCTAGGGGGTGAACGCGTGCCGCCGGAGGTGCGCTTTGCCCCCGCTCGTTCCCTGACATGTCCGCACGTGTGATCGGCGGACCCGATGTCCGCCGGTCACTCGCGATCTCCCGGTGCAGAGGGAGAAAGGCAGGCGGCTAATGTAAACAAAGCCACCTGTCATTCTCCCTGGTGTAACTGCAGAGATCATGCGATCCTGCTATGTAGGATCGTATGACTCTGTGGTTACATCACTAGCCACACCCCTTTACAGTTAGAAGCACGCCCCTAGGGACACACCCTGCATCACCAATAAAGTTAACCCCTTCCCTGCCAGTGTCATTTTTACAGTAACAGTGCATATGTATAGCACTGATTACTGTAGTAATGTCACTGGTAACCCCAAAAGTTTTAAAAATGTCAGTCAAGGGTCCGATCTGTGCACCGCAATGTCGCAGTCCCGCAAAAGAAATCGCAGATCACTGCCATTACTCGTTAAAAAAAACAATAAAAATTACAAAAATCTTTACCTCAGTTAGTAAACGCAATAACTTTTGCGCAAACCAATCAAAATACGCTTATTGCGATTTTTTTTTTTACCAAACATATGTAGCAGAAAACAAATTGGCCTAAAATGTTAAAAAATTTACTTTTTTTGTTGGGGAATTTCATATAAAAAATGTGAAAAATATTGTTATTTTTTTCAAAATTGTCGCTATTTTTTTGTTTTTAGCGCAAAAAGTAAAAATCGCACAGGTGATCAAATACCACCAAAAGAAAGCTCTGTTTGTGGGAAAAAGGACGTCAATTTCATTTGGGTACAGCATCGCACGACCGCGCAATTGTCCGTTAAAGTCACGCAGCGCCGAATCGCAAAATAGGGCCTGGTCAGGAAGGGGGTAAAATCTTCCGGGGCTGAAGTGGTTAAAAGAGCAAGCTGTCCAGTACAAATAGCTGTAAGAGGATTGAGACGAATTACAAGAGTGCTTACAATACTCTCCATTAATTAGTGACCTCTGTAAAGTCCATCTAAATCTAATAGTCCATCTAAATCTAATAGTCTATCTAACAATGCCCTTTCAATGGGTTACAGTGCTGCTGTCCAAGAGCAGCTGCACTTCTCCTCCATAGGTACAGTAGAGGAGTGAGCAGAGTCACCCTAAAACTGAAGGTGTATTACTGCCAGATCACCAAGTGAAAATAAAGGAGAGAAAAAAAAAACTAAAAAAAAAGTTTATTCAGCCACAGTATCTAAGGATTTGTAAGCAGTAGTATATTACATTTTGTTCTTGGGTTTAGGTACACATTAAAAAAAACAAAGCCTTAAAATTCTTTAAAGGATAACTCCACTTTCATGGAAAAAAAATAGCAAATAAAAAAAAAAAAATAATATAGCATATACATTTGCAAGTCATATTGTATTTGAATGTTATTAACGTTTACCTTTCCTTTTCAATCTGTAGCTCTGTAATTTTCTGTAAAATACAATGCAATATGGCTACCTGAAAGTGTTCTGTACACAGAATGTGTACAGGACGCCCCACAGAAACATAATTTCCTGTTTCTGTGATTGGCTCACAGATTTTTTCCCAGAAGTCTAGACTAAGATACAAGTCAGACTTTTGGTATCCCCTGCAACAAAAATGTCATTTTTGGTAAGATATTCCTTATAGGAAATAACATCTAAAGGGATGCAGACCCAGCGTCTTTCCTCATTAGAGCCCTAATTCTGTAGCAGCTGGTTGATAATTTTGAAACCACTCCCATTAGACTCACTTAGCATAGGGGCACAGAGGAATAAACAGGGATTTCTTCAGAATAACAAAAGGTAAAAATCTGCAACAATGTTTGTTAAAATCCTTGTAATGTACATGGATCCTCAAGAGGGGAGTGTTTTTTTTTTTCTCAACAAAAGTGGAGTTATGCTTTAAGTGTGCCACATTACTGTTCTTATTATACGGGAATTACATAGTGCCAACAGCTTGCACAGTACTTTACAATTACAATACAACTTAAGACAAGAGGGCCCTGCTTGCGAAAGCTTACAATCATAGGCAGTTCATACATCAGTCATTTATTTCATTCAACCAAAGGGTTGAAAAAAAAAAAAAAAACAATTCCCCCACCCACACACATGATGTGGAAGGGGGAATCCTTCCTGTTAAGTTATTGTATTCTGAGACAGATGGGAGACTTTCCTTCCATCAGATTACACTGATGCTGGCTATAAATCTATCAGGGTAGTTGTACAGAGGCCCAATTTAAATCTATGTATGGTCAGCTTAAAGTAATTGTAAAGTCTTTGTTTAAAAAAAAAAAAAAATAACAAGCATGATATACTTACTTCTTCTGTGCAGCTGGTTTTGCACAGAGCAACCTCGATACTCCTCTTCTCGGGTCCCTCATTGCTGCTCCTGGCCCCTCCCTTCTGTTGAGTGCCCCCACAGCAAGCAGCTTGCTATGGGGGCACCCGAGCACACCTGCAGCTTCATGTATCCATTCAGACATGGAGCTGCCATTTGGCCCCACCCCCTCTCTATTCTGATTGACTAGCTGACTTTGACTGACAGCCGCAGCCAAAATCCGGAGGGAGAGTTCCAGATGGCCGAGGTATTTGTGCACATCGCTGGAAAGAGATAGGGCTCAGGTACGTATTAGGGGGGCTGAGGGGGGCTGCTACACCCAGAAGGTTTTCTGTCTTAATGCATAGAATGCGTTCAGATGAAAAACCTTCTGACTTTACAACTGCTTTAAGGGTTGCAATTTAAAAGATTACTCTATGTTGTGTAACCTGCTAAAATACAAACATCTATTAGCCATTGTCCTACCACTAATGAAAGTTTATTTAATCAGAGACAATCCGTTATCTCTTAGTTAGTATACCTCCCTGCATGACCTATCTTTGCTGGAGCCTGGTACCCCCTGACAGTTTTCTTTTCCGTTCAACCCAGAGGAGCTCACTGTACTAACTATGCAATGTTAGTACAGTGATCACACCACTTAGCTATTGTGTTCTGACAGGGAGACTGCACCGCCCTACACCCCCTTCCCCCCGCCAGTACACACTGGCTGCCAGCATTGATTTGATGCCGATCAGCTGCTGTTTTTCCAGTATGCCCATTTCACAGAAGCCAGATATCTGGCTGGCTTCTGCTGGACAGGCTGCTGTACACACAGGTCGGATGTCGGCCTGTTTATGTTGAACTGGTCAATATTCGGCCTGTGTGTACCAGGCTTTACTGAGTGTGTACCAGGCTACAGTGACTCATTGTTGAACCTGGTACTTCCAAATCAGGCTCCTTTGACCCCAAGCTGCATGTTTTGTATGGAATCTAGGTGATAATTGTAAGAAAGGTGCAACACAAGATACATTTTCAAACCTCAAATAAAGTTGCAAACTAGAGTGCATGAAAGACTAATAACTGTAAGCTGCTGTAGGAGGCACAGCTGTAGCATTGATGCACATGGTTTAATAAAGATGAAAGAGAAAATGTCACCATATGATATACAGTCACTTAATGCTGTTTTACGTTATGTGTCTGATTAATAAAAGTGTCTAAAATAATTCACTGTTTGATGAATCAGCTCCACAGGTTATATGGAGTGATGTCTTCAGAAACAATATCTTCAATTTAATGTTTATTTATGGCAGGAGGCTTCGTAAATTTATCTGTATTCTGTTGCTCAATTAACAATTGATAATTGTGTATGCTAGCAATGATTTATTTCAACTGCAATATCATAAGACCTAAGTAAAGTGTGTTGTATCAACCATATTCATCTAATACTGTCATGTAGATAAACTGAGCAGGATATATTATGGATCAGAAAGACCAGTACGTATTATTCAAACCTAATATATACCACGTGTAGTTGGAATGCTTAATTTAAAATAGATTTAAACACTAACTGACATTGAGTTTACTAAAGCACTGTGTTGCAAACACTTGCCATGTGTGTGTCTTTTTCCTCATAAATTACATAGTTTCAGAGTTGTATTTGTTTTTTCCTTTTTTTTTACATTTCAGTGATGCTGATCTCTTTACACCTCTTTTAACCAATTTCTGTTTTAGATGTACATGCCCTAGGACCAGTTGCACACCATTACTTTGGTCCAGCTTTCTGATAATGATAATAGTGCACCATGCTTGCAAAATGCGTGCCAGTATAGTTGCCCAAGGCTGCTGATAGGAATCGCAGGGCCCCGTACAGACTACCTGACAGTCCCTCCCAAGAAAATATTAAAGTTATATTTCAATAAAAATACAATTAAATCATTATTAGCGGACACAAATACAACATAACTCACAGAATTCCTTCTAAGTCTAAAAGTGAAACTGAGTTGATAAATAAATCTCTGTGTGCGAATAAGGTCTTGGAGCTAATGCACATTGGTGCTGTGGTCTGTACATTGTGATTCAGTGGTTCATTTATGTGGCTTGAGCCACGTGGAGCTGTATGAACACAGCTGCATGTCCTAAGTTGACAGGCGTGGGGATGCAGGTGTACAGCCTGAAGACAGACAGTGTGCATTTGGGGGCCACACACCTGCACACCTGTCAAATTAGGGCCTGCCGCTGTGTTCTTACAGGCACTGCATCCCCATATAATGACAGGTGGCTAAACTGCGATAATGTAATTCACACACATGCGCGTGGGAGTCATGGTCACAGGATAGCTCTCTCAATGGATGGTAGGTCATCCATTGAGAGCGCAGTGCACATGGGCCGGTGTTACCACCAGCTGCTACATTTAATAGATATTCACTTTACCTACAGGTAAGCCATTGAATAGGCTTACCTATAGATACAAGATAAAAAAAATTTAGTTTACTGCTGCAAGATCAGTTAATAAATGGTTAAATAGAAGGAGTTCATACATGGATGCAGAGGGAACTAACAGTGTAGGGGAAAAGAAGCTAAGTTGCATAGGTCAGGAAGCAGTCTGGGGGAGAGGAGTGGGAAGCCCAGCTACATGAAGTACACCAAACTGCACTGGGACAAGATAACAAGCAGCTATAGAACCACTGTAACAGTAAATTCTTCACCCCAATGGGAATGCAGCTGATCAGCTGTGACTGTGTCAGGAAGACAGAGCAATGGGGGAAAGAGATGAAAAAATAATATACAGGCTGGGGCAAGGAGTATAGGAATAACTGCAGAGAGAAACAAAGTTACAGAGATAACAAACTCACCTAGCAGAGCTAACATTAGAGCCAGTGCTGAGAGGGGGGCCACACAGGGAGGTGGATTAGTGACAAACGACAATTGTGTCTCTCTTCCTCTAGCAGCTGAAAGCTGGCAGAAGGGAGAGAGGGGATACATGAGCTTTTATCTGCTGGAGAAAGATAGACACAATTGTTGTCTGCCGCTTATTCCCTTCCCTGTGTGGGCCCCCCTGTGTGCACAGGCCCCCCTACAAGAGGAGTACCCCCCCCCCCCCCCTATCAGCGGCCCTGTAGTTGCCTATAGCCTGCAATAGGGGTGCATGTGACTGGTCAGCAATGCATGAGAACATTTTGTTTAGATTCTCCTGCTAAGCAATGATAAAAGGCTTTTGCCTGGTGATTACCCTGTGTCTTGCCGTCTAACAGAGTCCCACCAGGTGGTCTCCTGAGGTGTGGACTTGGTGTCCACTGTGTTCAGTTACTTTCATGATCAATGTTGGCTACAGCCTTTTTGGGCTAGTAAATGGTGCCATGGAATGCAAGCATGTTATTCACAGAACTGCACAGGTGCTGGAAGACCACTAGATGAAGCTAGCTTTTACTTAAGTCCTCTTGGCTATTTACTGGTAGGAGGTACAGAGCTTTAGAATGCAAGCTTGCACTCCATGCCAGTCGATTTATTATATCAGGGTGACCTATCTGTTTACTTTAAGGGACATCATTCCCATGCATTGGACAATTCTATTATCAAAAAAAAAAATCAGGACTTTTTAAGCACTCCAACTATACAACCAAATAGAAGTAAAATACATAATTGTTTAATTTATACAAAATCTTTTAAAAGGAAATAAAATCATAGACTTACATTATAACATTTTTATCATTATATCACCAAGGATAGGAATGCAGACTCACTAAGAAAAATGCCCAGTTGCATCTGTTTGCTTAATTAATGCAGCTGCATCTTGGATTTTGAATGTGGCTAGGCTAGTTTCACACATGTAGTATACCCATACTCAAGAGGCATAGCAGAATGTGTTTTGGGGTGTAATTGTAAGTATGCCTATGCTGTGTTTGAGAAATAACTTGGTAAAATGACAACTTTGTGAAAAAAAAAAACATTACATTTCTTCATTTTCCAAAAAATTGTGACAAAAAAAATACAACTTCAAAAAACTCACCATACCTCCTATTACATACCCTGGATTGCCTACTTTTCAAAAAGGGGTTATTTTAGGGGTATTTGTGTTGTCCTGGCATTTTAGGACCTCATGAAATTACCTCAGGATTGATCGATTTTCAAAAATACTGTTTATACATACAATATAGAGTTTGTAGACTATCTTTTCATACAGATTAAGCAATATACGCTGATTTTGGTTATTTTTACCAAAGAAATGTAGCAGAATAAATTTTGTAATAAATTTATGAAAAAAATATATATATTTATTTGCAAAATTTGATAACAGATACTAAATAATTATTATTTTTTTTTTAATTTTCAGTATTTTTTTTGTTTATATAGCAAAAAAAAAAAAAACTGTGGTGTTTGAACCCTACCCACCTAAGGGTAAAACAAATGTTATTGCCTAAGCACAATTTTGCAACTTTGACATTTGTTAGTGAAACGTACATATCATCACAACTACTTTGTATATCCAGATGGATTATACCTTCTTTTTTTCAGGACAAGCTGGGCTTTCTTTTGGTGGTGAATGGTAACGTATATCTCCTGAAGTTTTTTTTATTTTTTTTATTGTAAGCTAAACTGGCCCAAAATATTACTTTTTATATTAAATTCAGCTGTATATTTCTTGCTATTACCATACTTTACCACCAAAGAACAACCAAAAGAAATTCTCCTACTCCTGCCAATCACAATGATACCACATACTGTATGTGTATGCTAGTTGTTGTTTGTACCCATACTACAGCCCAGAAATAATGGTGCCCATTTTGCATTTTTTTTATCCTGCTTAACCACTTGCCTACCGGGCACTTTCACCCCCTTCCTGCCCAGGCCAATTTTCAGCTTTCAGCGCTCTCACGCTTTGAATGACAATTGTGCGGTCATGCTACACTGTACCCATATGAAATTTTAATCATTTTTTTCACACAAATAGAGCGTTCTTTTGCTGGTATTTAATCACCTCTGGGTTTTTTATTTCTTACAAAAAAAAAGAAAAAAGACAGTAAATTTTGAAAATAAATACATTTTTCTCCTTCACTGATGTGCGCTGATGAGGCGGCACTGATGGGCACTGATAGGTTGCACTGATGGGCACTGATGAGGTGGCACTAATGGGCATTGATGAGGTGGCACTTATGGGCACTGATGAGGAGGTACTAATATGCTGCACTGATGAGCACTGATAGGCCGCACTGATGAGCACTGATAGGCGGCACTGATGAGCACTGATAGGTGGCACTGCTGGGCACTGAGAGGTGGCACTGCTGGGCACTGAGAGGTGGCACTGACGGGCGGCACTGATGGGCACTGAGAGGCGGCACTGCTGGGCACTGATGGGTGGCACTGATGGACACTGACGGGTGGCACTGATGAGCACTGATGGGCAGCACCATCAGTGCCCACACTCAGTGCCCATAGTGCTGCTAGTCAGTGCCCATCAGTGCCTAGATGAGCAGGCACTGATGGGCACTGACTGGCAGCACTATGGGCACTGATTGTGGGCACTGATGGGGGGCACTGATGGCGGGCACTGTGGGCACTGATGGTGGGTTACCATGATCTGTGATTGGCTGTGTCCAAGGGACACGGCCAACACAGATTTTCCCCGATGCGCGCTCGCGGGAGTGCGCAGGGAGCCTGTTACTGGGAGGCCGTATAAAGACAGCCTCCTGGAAATTAGAGCCCGCGCTGTAGCCGTACTTCGGCTATAGCGCGGGCGGCAACAAGTTAAAGCACACTGACACTAACTGACACTGATATATTTTGTTTTCTTTTTTTTTGTAAATTCTACCCAAAATATGCTGACCATGACCTTTGACCCTGACCTTGATCTTTGACCCTGACCTTGACCCTAACACAAGCCCTGGCAAACTGTGATCTTATTTTTTTTCCTGTTTTTTATTTATTTTTTACACACTTTTTTTTCAAATAACATACAATGTAAGTAAACACAGGGGCAAGCTCACAGGAACTGAATACTGTGTTTGACAAACAGAGGCCATCACAGCAATCAGGTGACCCAAAGCACAGCAATCAGGTGACCCAAAACCGAGAATGCCCATGCCCAGGTCATTTAGTACAAGACCCAGGGCTTTTAGTGAGAGACTAGTCTCTGTGCTGGAAGTTCACTGTGCAGCGTGCTCCCAGCACAAAGACGGTTACGTATATATGCAGCCCCAAGGAAAAAGGCCTACTTCCATGAGGCCGCATGTATGGTGGCCAGAAAGGGGTTAAATATCACCAAGTAATTGTCATTCAAAGTATGGCAGAGCTGAAAGGGAGTGAAAGTGTCTAGTTTTGAAGTGGTTAAAAGTGCGCAATTGCACACTATCCTGTTACACATGCATTTTTGTTGTTTGTTTGCCTTTAAATATTTTTCTCCCTTCCTCACTGTGTAGCTAGGAGATGCTCTGTATAGTTAGTCCCACCCTTCTTCAGTGTGTCTTTAGTTACTGTTCTGAGCACATGTAATTGCTGGACCTAGACATTCTATGACGTTGTGTCGCCATAGTGTGAACCGACTCTAATATTGCTAAATATCTTACCTGAAGAGATTATATTTATTTGTTTATTGCATATCAGGAGAGCTAGGAAATAATGCCAAATTCCATAACTGGCGTCTCATTTTCTTGACTCAATCATGATTTAACATTACTCAAAAATGTGTCAAATAACTTGAAGATCATGTGACTGGACTGGACTGAAGGATCAATGGATTAGTCTTCCAAGGGATTGACAAAGCTCTTGATGTAAGGTCTGCTCTTTGAATTATCTTCATTTTAATTACAATTACAATATTAAAGCCATTGTTTATGTTTAATGTCACTTTAAATAGTTTGTTTGGCTGTGAAACAGAGACTTCCGTCTCACACTTTGTACAAAGCAGAGTCTGGCTGAGTGGTGCTCAGCCATTCATAGGCAGTTTTGTATTCTGTGAAGGAATACAAAGCTTCCTCTGATAGGCTGAGTGGGAGGGGTGGGCTGCTGATGTCATGCTCTCAGACTCGGCCAACCAGAGAAAGCTTGGTATTCTTTTTTTTGGCAGTGTCCATTCACCTGAAGATTTCAGCATAACCCTATCATTATGTTCCGGGATGTACAAAAACTAAAATTGAGCTATGGGTATTGGAAGAGCCCAAACATCGTAAAACCACACAAAAATTTCTGCAGAGCTCAGACTCTGCTTTAACAAACATTTCATGTATCTACCACTGTAGCATAATTGCGAAAAAAATGGATTTTTGCTGCTGGTGGTGTCAAAACTGGCAGAAGAATTCCTGCAGAGCACAGGAAAGACCCTGCTTTAACAAAAATTTGCTCAACTGTTACAAATCTGCAAAAAATTGGGTTTCGGGTGCTGGTAGTGCCCAAACACTATAACCTCACAGATAAAATCCTTCCAGGATGGACTCGATTTAAACAAAATTCACAGCATCTGCAACTGTGAAACAGCCCAGGTAATCATCTGCATACTACAAAGCTCTAGCTAGTGGTCCATCCTCATGACCCGGTAGCTGAGGGGGTCATCCATTTGGAGTGACTCTACATGAGTTCTTGCTCCCATATTATCAGTGCCATCCACTACCAGTAGGTTCTAGCAGCAGACAGCCCTGGGCACTGAGGCTTAAACATGTTTTAAAGGTATTGCACAGGCAACCATCCCTACTGTCACTCCTCTAATGATAGGAGGATCAGAGACACCTTGTCAATGAGTAATTACCCTGAAAATATGTGACACTGTTTCTACCATAGTGCATCCTCTAAATGTTTCATCTTCTGTTTCCTCTGAAAAGCCAGGATAAGCTCAGCAACTTCCCCCCATGTAACATGGATCAAGGAGGTTGGCCAACAGTTATAGTCCCTATTCTTGCTGCCACAAATCCTAGGGTCCTTTCACAGGCAAAAATGTGGAAATGCAAGGGTTAAGTCCAGCACACAGGGCAGTATTTTGGGCACAGCAGAGTGGGCAGCAATGGGGCACAGCAAGGGTCAGGTGACTCACCAGCCAAGAGAAACCTCAGCTAAGGGGATTAAGGTAGGGTGACAGGGAGAAGAGGTTCAAAGGGTAGAGGGCAGAGATCCTTCACAGGCCGATTGTGGATCCTCAGATGGCTATGTGTCCTGGCTACAGCTTCCAGACCACTCAGGTAGCAGTTGTAAGAGGAGGATAGACACAGCAAGAAAGACACAGAAATAGTCCAAAGGGTAGCTATGTGGAACTGCAAGGGGAAATGGTTCACAGGGTAGTATGCATAGCCAATACAGAACTGCAAGTCCCAACATTCCCAGTGTCCAGAAGGTAGCACACAGTCCATGCTGGCAGCAGTTCTAAACACCTTCTAGTCTCTTTCCAGTGGAAACTTGAGGCATGAGTTCCCCCATGTCTATCATTGGGGGAATCTCTGAATAGTCTGACCCTCTTCTTTCAGCAAAGTGATATCTGGCAATTTGAATTCAGCTGAGATTTCAGCCCTCGACGCTGGCTCTATTCTGTTATAGGATACAATAACTTCTGTGCTACCTACTGAAAGGAGCCCCATCTTATACCCTCTGTGGGGACACAGGATCTCATAGACCAAATTGTAAACATAAGCTAACTTTCTGACCCATGTTACAAAATGGTAGATGTAAAGGCAGAACATTTTTTACCCTGACATATTATCTACATTTAGGGTAAAAAGCCTTCTCTGTTCAGCCCCCCCCCCCCCACCTCCGATCCTCCTGTATGCTTACCTGGGTAGGATCTCAGTCCAGTGTTGTGCCTGCGAGCAGCGGCTCTCTCCTCTCTCTTTTTCCTCACTGGACGCAAAGGTGGCAGTGGGAGCCATTGGCTCCTCCTGATATCAATCACAGCCTGTGAGTGGGCAGGGCTGAGACACAATGGAGAGAGTTTGAGCCCGTACAAGTGCTCTCATAGCCAGGGCAAGTGCTAGACTATTTTGCAATTCAGGCAAGACCAGCTACTTGCGCCCCCCCCAAACTATGAGTTATATGTTTGGAATTGTATTTTTTATTATTTTTTTTACTAGTAATGGTGGAGATAAGTGATTTTTAATGGGACTGCAACATTGCGGCAGACAAATCTGACACTAAGTGACACTGTTTGGGGACCAGTGACACCAATACAGTGATCGGTGTTAAAAAATATGCACTGTCACTGTACTAATGACACTGTCCGGGAAGGGGTTTTAACATCAGGGAAAATCAAAGGGTTAAATGTGTTCCCTGGGCCATAGCAAGTGGCTTGCTAAGGGGAGACTCAGAAGGGGGTCAGGAGTGGCGAGGGAACCAAAAAGATTGGGGTTGCCCTGTGCCAAACCATTGCACAAAACATACTGTAAAAGTATAACATGCTTGTCAGTAAAAAAAAAATACCTTTAGAAATCACTTTAAAGGAAAGTTTTTTTTTTTTTTTTAACCCTTTTCAACTTTAAATGATACACAGAAATACAATTTTGAACCATTTCTTTGCATGGAGTTACCCTATAATTTCTGCTAGGTGTCTTTAAAAAGTGCATTATGTACAACATACAGTAAACCACAGAATTTTGCCTTCCATGAGTTTAAAGCAGTTGCTACAAAAAGAGATGAGTTCATATTACTTGTTTTGGCCCACTACACTCTACAGATTTCTCTTTGCCTTTTTAAATGAGCTTTTTTTTTTAAAGTAGTTCACAGTATTCTCATATTTTGCCATAACTGCAAGTTGGCAGCATGTTGAAGCTGAAATCATTCTTCAGTGCAGCAAAAGTTTGCCCAGGACTGAAAAATCTTCATTATAAATTAATTCAAATTTAAAGTCATATCTCCCGCTGAGAGTTGTATGACAAATAGCCAATAATAAAGTATTTTGTTCTGTCTATTTGTTGAATTGTTATAGGAGCTCTAAAACACCAAGGTACTAAAGGGAATTTATCCTTCAGAGAGAACAGAAAGTGAGCATTATTTTTATAGCTATGTAGAATCCCAACAGACTCTATTGAAGTTGTCTGAGATTTATAATAATCTTTTACAGTGTATTTTGCTTTCCTTATATATTTCTTCACCGCTGACACTCACTTGTGTATCATTACACTAAACAATGTGCTTCTTTACCATTTCTCATCATTTCTCTGATACATGTGGAGCCTTGGGAAATAATTGTCTTTTAAAATTGAATTAAAGTCTAGAAATTGGATGTCATCAGAACTGCCCTGAAAAATGTTAAAAGCACAAGCCACTGTAGTTTTCCTGCCTATTTTATTTATAGGAATTAAAAGGTTATCTTAGGAACATGTACAAGTGCACTTTATTACAGAGAAGTTTGCTGACAAAAGATAAATGCACTTCATATTTCACATGCTCATGAGGTATAATTTTAACCCCTTCAAGCCTAAGCCTTTTTCTGACTCTTGTTGCTTACAACAAGTTAAAATCAGTATTTTGTGCTAGAAAATTACTTAGAACCCCCAAACATTTTATATATTTTTTTAGCAGAAACCCTAGAGAATAAAATGGCAATTGTTGCAGTATTTTTTGTCACACTGTATTTGTGCAGTGGTCTTTCAAATTACATTTTTTTGGAAAAACTACACTTTCATGAATTAAAAAAAAACAAAAAACAGTAAAGTTAGCCCATTTTTTTTGTATAATGTGAAAGATGATGTTATGCCAAGTAAATAGATATCTAACATGTCATGCTTTAAAATTGTGCACTCTCGTGGAATAGCAACAAACTTCGGTACTTAAAAATCTCCAAAGGCGACACTTTAAAAATGTTTAATGGTCACCTGTTTAGAGTTACAGATAAGGTCTAGTGCTAGAATTATTGCTCTTCTCTAAAAATTGTGGCGATACCTCACATGTGTGGTTTGAACACTGTTTACATTTGCGAGCGCGACTTACGTATGTGTTTGCTTCTGCGCGCAAGAATGGAGGGATGGGGCGCTTTAAATTTTTTGTTTCCTTTTTTTTTTTTTTTGCACTGTACCTTTTACATTTTGTATTTTTTTTATCACTTTTATTGCTGTCACAAAGAATATAAACATCCCTTGTGACAGTAATAGGCAGTGACAGGTACTCTTTATGGTGGGGTCTGGGGTCCATAAGACCCCAAATCCCTCCATTGCACCTGAAAGCATTCAAAAACACTGTTTTGAATGATGTTATTTTTTTTTTAAATTTGGTGTCATGACATCGCTTCCTGGTTACTAGATCCGAGACCCCATCAGAGCCGATTCCGGCTTTGTTCGGGTCTCCAGCCAGATTGAAGTGGCAGAAGGCAGTGGGAGGAGGGGGGGTCATCGATTGTCATCAAAAGAGAGTCGACCGTCCATTCTAAAAAACGGTATGGAGATGATGCTTGCAGCTGCAGGCATCAACCCGGTACAACCCCTTGAAGCCGAAAGACGCATATTTGCGTTACATCGACATGAAGGGGTTAATTTTCACTTGCTATTCTTGAGTGAATCAGGAGTCTATGCCTTTGAATTTGCTACTGATGTTTCAATTACTTGAATGCCAAGAAACACCAGAAGTTGCACCGTAGCAGGGAAATATGGAAATTGCCACTGCTGAGCTGTGCTTCTTTAAGGATAGCTGCCTTGCTATGATTCTGACACAATGCTTGTTTGATTTCTGAGCACAGATGAGTCAAATGTACCTGGGTTCAGTTTGAAGTGGGTTTGCAGAACACATCATTGAAGTCAACGAGAGCTAAATGTTAAAAATGAGTACTGGCCATTTCTTTTTTTTTTTTTTTTTTTACTAACTTACGGTATTGTCAAACAAATGGCATAGCAGCCATATACCAAAGCTGAAAATTAATTTTAAAAAATTCAGTTTGGTAAGGAAAGGTGATTTTAACTAGTTCAGCATTTTGGATGTGATATTTGGTCAGTTAAACCCCGCTTTTCCTGCCCCTTTGTTTACATGGTAAAAGGCGGAGACACCTGGCATCGTCACCTTGTGGCACCACCCTCCTTGTGATGTCACTGACCGCTGCATGGTGGGAAGTGCCACCGTCCCTAACTGTATAAGAATTGTCAAATGGCAAGCCAGGCATTTGGTGGTCTGCCCTAATTGACTGCGGAGCAATTTTTTTCTCTTTTTCTGGTCCGTCGTTGCGGCAGGCATCATGATTGGCAATGAATTAACATTGGGGGACACTTTTTTTTTATTTTTTAATAAAAGATTTTTCAAAAACTGTCTCTGTGTTTTTATTATTTTTTGATACTTTTTTAGTGTATAAGTAAGGGTACTATGTACCCCATACTCATTCACATAGCAGGGGGGTGCGGGGATCTGAGGGGGCTTCCAGATTGCAATAAGCCCCCTGTCCACAGACCCCCACAACCACAGCCTAGGGTTGTGGGGATGAGACCATTGTCCCCATCAACATAAAGGACAAGGTGCTTTAAGGTGGGGGGAGAGCACCCCCATGCCTCAAAGCACCCACCCCCATGCTGAGGGCATGTGGCCTGGTATGGTTTAGGAGGGGGGCACTCGCTTGTCCTCTACCTTTCCTTGCCTGCCAAGCTGCATACTCAGATAAGGTTCTGGTATAGATATTGGGGGGAACCCACACCATTTAAAAAAAAAATTGGCTTGGAGCTCCCCTTAAGATCCATAGCAGACCCAAAGGGCCTGGTATGGACTGGGGGGCCCCATACTGTTTTTTAAACATTTTTCTATTGCCAACAATGGTATTGTATTGCTGGCAATTTAAATATCATTTCATTTTTTTTTTTTTTCTTTAGAAATTTCATTTTTGTTGGAGCAGGTTCTATAAATGCTACAGATGCACCACTAGGCTCTATATTTAAAGGAATTTTTAATTTTTATCGTTGCACTTTAAGCATCATTAAAATCACTGCTCCTGTAAAAATAATATTTAAAAAAAAATGTTTGCATTGATGCATAACCCCCCTAGGGCAGTACCTGGACCCTCATACCCTTTTTCCTGACACAAGCATGACAGAAAACACGTATGGGTATAGGCTCCACCCCTCGCTCAATCAGGACTGGTTATACTATATAAATGAGTCGCCTCACCCAAGACGGCATTCTCTTTTTGTTTCTCAAACTCATCTGGCTAGCCGCACAGGTTCAGACTCTCCTGTGACGAAGCTCCCTCCATTGGGTTGTAAACAGCCTATACAAGGGAGGCCTCCCCCAGGTCCAGCTACTGGGATGCAGGATACTGGTCTCTGGATGCAGGTAAAACAGTTCTGCTTTGTTGTTTGTTGGGACTGATCCAGTCTCTCCTCACTGATGAGTTGTGGCCAAAACACTATTTGGTTAGTCTGGCGCTCTGTGTATGTTTTGTTTCCCTTGCAAAACGCTGGCATTGTTGCTAGGATGGCTGCCCCTTTCCAAGATGGCTCCTTGTCTACTTCCTGTGGCTGTACTGTGGGCTGTCCTTTCCAGATGGATGTGTTGATGGGGATGGTGCCTATCAGACTTCCGGTCGACAGTGAGCAGCAAGATGGCATTGGGATAACTTCCAGGTCACGGTAGTAGTGACCGGGAGCCCCAGGTGGCTGCCTGGGGGGTGTATTGGTGGCCATCTCTTCAGGAATAGTGCCTCTCCTATCACCTTAGAGCCAGTCAGGGATGTGTGCTGCACAGGTAGGTAAGCTAAACCATAGGCTGTCATGGTTTGTTATGATCATTATGCGGTTAATATGTCAGGCTGCCAAAGTAGATTTATTTGCTGTTTATAATTCTGTTTGTTTCATTAATGCCTCACAGGTTTTGTTTTGTCTGCAGTACTGCTAATGCATGGCCTAGTATACAGGTGTTGCTGTGAAAAGTTGAGTCTTTCCTATTAACTCAGCAATGCCTGGCACTGCAGATAAGGATTACTGTTTAATGCTCTAATACCTGCATTTGCTGTTTTAACATTTGCAGACCAGTGGCCTAGAGTAGGTTATCCTGCCAGTGCTATTGGTCTGAGGTATATTACCCCTTCCTCGTGCTGCTTATGATATAGTAATGCTTCAGTATGAATGACTGCTATATGTTGTATGGCTGCTATGCGTTTAATGCCTGCTTTTGGCTGCTAACCATTGATGGATGCTATACGTTAAGGGCTGCTATGTTTTTAATGATTGTTATGCATTAAAGCGGAGTTCCGGCCTCAAAATCCACTTTGGGCCATCCGCTTGCTCAGAGTCACCTAAAAAAGAAATGGATAATCCCGATTTTTTTTTGTCAATTACTTACCTTGATATTGAAGAAAATATACTTACCTTTCTTCCACTTCCTGCATCTGCGGCCGCGGCCCACGCCGGCACTTCCTGCTTGCATTGATTCCTCTGAGCTGAACGTCATCACTCCCAGGAATCAATGCGCCTGCACTGGCCCCGCTTATTAGTTCCGGGGCAGGCTAAACAGCTTTTGGGCATGCCCAGAAGCTGTGCAGGGATGACGCGCCTGCCCCGGAAGTGACGAGCGGGTAAGGTGCAGGGCATTGTGGGGCCGAAGAGGACTCGGAAGAGGACGCCGAAGAGGACGCGCTGGCTTCAGCTGCCCACACCTGAGATGGCAGCGCTGGACAAGACATTTACAAGGTATTTCTTCTAAAAGGTAAGTGCAAGCTGGGACAGTTCAGAGGCTATCCATTATGAAATGTACTAGCTTTGACTGTCCCGGGGGTATTTTTATTGAAAAATAGTTTCCAAGGCCGGAACTCCGATTTAACCTGTTACGTCTAAATGCTGGAGTGAAGTTCAGTGCTCTGCTTAAGTTTACAGTGCCTTAGGTAATTTGTCTATTGCACATCTATTGGTAATTGCTTTTTCTGGGGGTTAATTTTAGCTTACAATAGTATATAGGTCCATTTGCTGCCTCAATGTCTGCAGATGGATGTGTGGATGGCTACTGAGAGTGTTTTAATGCTAATGTCCCAGCCAGTACTTTTTAAGGTATTTATTATGACCACAAACCTGCAGCTCATATCCTTGAGGTATGAGCTTACCCAGAGACCAGGCATGATCATTAAGGTGAGGGTCAGGTAGGTATACTATCATAAAAAAAAAAGAAAAGTGTGTGGGCAGTATGGATGGTAAAACCCTCCAGCCCTTAATAACAGCACCACTAATACCAGTACCACTTCCCCAAGGAAAAGAGGAAACTTGTTTCTTTAGCAGTGACAAGTCCTCTTGGTTCTGAAGAAAACTGCTATACATTCAAAGTGCTGCCAGGAGGGGTAGACTAAGTAAAATCACAATAGGGACCATTCTGGGTGATATGGGGAGTGTGGTTAGCTGATGTGTCCGCCAAGATGCTATGCCAAATTGCATATCAGGCGGCAGTAAACAAAAAGGCAGATGTTTTGATGCTGTTCAAACTGACTGGGTGGATCTCTAGTCGCTAACTCTCAGGAACTAAGCTAATTAGACAGCTAAGTTAAATTAAAGGGTACCTCTGCCTCAAAAGCAGCAGGCCAAGGAGCTTTTATCAGATTGGCCAGATGTGTCTTCATGCTAGCAGGGGATGCAAGATCCTTTGTGTAAAGCCCAGCTTTACTTCAGAGGCAGTTGGCCAAGGAATCATCATCAGACTAGCCAGAAATGCCAGTCTAACAGAGGGTGATGCAATATCCTTTGCAGAGGCATGGGGACAGCAATATGGATTTGGAAATAAGGTTTATTCTACCATTAGGTAGTGTTGTGTGGCCTGTGTGGGAGTTCACTTCAGTATCCAAGGCTATATGGTTCTCGGCAGAAGAGTTGAAGGCAAACTTGACCAGTACGATGTCTCAGGGGTGTGTGATCCCTGAGTGAGATTAAAGTGATCAGTGATGCAGTATGCTGTTCCTCTAGTATTCTATGTGGTTAGTCAAGCCCTATGGCTTAACCCACTGACTGCATATGCCTTTTTCTAAAGTGAATCGACTGCTATTCAAGATGGAATCAGTGATGTCTAGATTTGGGACTAATCCCTTAGGCTAATCACCTAGGCTCAGAACAAAGAGTTGGAGACAGGGCTTGAGAAGATATATAGAGGAGATTGAAAGAACCATAATCATCTTTCTTTGGTTGCCTAGATCCAAGTCTGCTCCTCTCTAGGAGCATCAAAGTTCCTTTCACTTACATTTGCCCAGTAGGTGTTATTCCAGGAATTATGGCATATTTGGCTCAGGATCGGTGGGGCTTGTGCAGTAAGGAAGTCATTAGAATTTTCTTTCCACTCCTTTGACTCCTCTAATTCCCACTATGGTTCTTTAAAGTTTCAAGTAAATGTTACCAAATCTTGTTCTTACAGTGAGCCATCAATCCAGTGTTCTTAGTTGAAAAGAAGATTTAGGCAGGAAATGGAACAAAGAATCGAAATCCAAAAATTCATATTGAGTTATTAAGAAAAATCACTTGAACCATCAGATAAAGCAGCTGTAGTTTTTCTCTAGATCTAGCTGATGTGTACATATGCTTTTCGGTACACCCATGCTTCTGAGAGTTTCACTTCGGGTTCATTCAGCAACCTTTGGCCCTTCCACATACTCAAGACTTTTCCAGAACATTGCTTCCAGTAGTGGCCATCTTGTGAAAGCAAGGGCAGCAGGTTCCATAGCTGGACAACAGCCAGAGTGTGGCTCAACATCCTCCAGGTCCTGGAAAATTCTTATTCAGACTCAGATCAAAGTTGGACGGATCATCAACTAGGGAAGGCCAATTCATCTCATTATAATAATGCCATTTTGGACACTCAGGAGAATAGTTGCCCTCACAGAAGGTGACAGTATTAGGTTCTCACTTGGGGCAAGTCATAACTCCATCCCATCGGTTTATATCCTATGGTCTCAAATGATCGAGAAGTAGTCTGCAGTAACCCATGCAGTCGGTTAGACTCACTGGAAGATTGAGAACATTATAATCTGACCTTCTAAGGTAATGGAAGATTTGCTTCCTACTCCAGAGAAGATGACTCCATATATGAGAAAAGTCCATTGGTGGTGGCTAAAGATAGTTAATCTTTTCAGCTTCCTGGCATACCAATCGTCACAATCTATTCACTTTCTTGGTATTCACCTCAGTGACTCCCTAGCTCAAGGTCAATGACACGTGCCAATGGAGGACGAAGTGGCTAACATCAGGGGTGCAGTAGATTCTGAAGCTAGGACATTGATGCTCATATGTTTTGATGAAGGAAGGGTTGATCAACAGTGCAGAGGATCTCAGCACATGTAAGATAGGTATACAAACAAGGTTAATGTTTGGGCTATGGATACAAGTAGAGATATTGTGAGAAGGGCCTTGGTGTAGGACATTACTCTCTGAAACTAAAAGCTTATGTTCTTTATCTGCAGAAAGCTTACCTGCAGATGGTTCACCCATTCGAGTGCTCTGAAGTTGGTGAAGTCCTGCTCTCCCTTCAGTGGGCTCTGGGCCGGTAGTGGAGTCTAGTTTTTCTGTACTCCTGATGTGTACTCTTCTTGATCTGACCTTGCTAGTACTCATTCTGCCCTGACATGTGTTGTTTTACTGACTGTGTCCTTGCTCCAATCTCTGGTTTTTATACTCAGCTCTGGCTGCCCACAGCAATGACTGTTTGGCTTCTCATCTTGACTACTACATAGTTCTTGGCTCACCCACACTGCAAAAAGGCCTCCTTAAAAAAAAAAAAAAAACAGATAATCCACCACAATATTTTGGTGTCACCCAAGTACCAGTATAAACAGATGAAGGATCCTCAAAATGCTGCTGCTGAAAGTTAAAGTAATTGTAAACGTCCACCTTGTAAAACAGCCAATTCAGATTAAAATTGAAATAAAACATGTGTGTATAGACATGAAAAACCCATTATAAATACCAGTGGCAGCATGTCCATAGGGGGCGCAGGGGCGCTGCCCCCCCCCCCCCCCCAAAAAAAAGAAGAAAAAAAAAAAGATTAAAAAAAAAAAAATCTATTTTTAGTCCACTAGGGGTGCCGGGCCTAGTGGTGGGTATGGGGGGGTGGGGTTTTGCCACCCATGTGAGGGAGACAGAGACGCCGATTGGCGGCCTTATGGGGGTCATCGGGACGCAGAGCAATGCGCCCGACACTTCCCACTTTCCTGATGTCCTGCTTGTGATTGGTCCAGTCTCCAGCCTGGACCAATCACACAGGAGGACATCCCGGGACCTGGTGACGTCATGCGACGCGTCCCGGCGTCACGTGACCACCTTCTCACCCGCCGGAGCCATCGGAGACAGAGAGAGCCGCTCAGCAGTGCGAGTGCAGTCGCTACAGTGCAGCAGAAGAAGTTAGTGGTTTATGTGAGCTGAGTAGTCGACTCAGCAGCAGGCCAGCAGCAGCACGCAGGTTACCATCCGGTGACGGTCCGTCCTTTCGGGACTCTGAGTCTGTCAGGTAAGTTAGTGATGCCTCTGGGGGATGCAGCCCGGCCAGCCAACACAACAGCCCGGCCAGCCAACACAACAGCCCAACGTCTGTCAGGATGATCATCATCATCATCATCATCATCATGTCACTGGTCTGACACTGAGTCACTGTCAGCTCTGAAGGGGGCACGCATGCATGCTGGTCTCTCTGCATTGATGGGGGGGCCGGGGGGGGCACGGCAGACAAGCTGGTGGACTCACTGAGACTAACTGCATTGCCATTGATGATGGGGGGCACGGCAAGCTGGTAGTCAGGTCACTGCATTGATGATGGGGGCACGGCAAGCTGGTGGTCAGGTCACTGCATTGATGATGGGGGGCACGGCAAGCTGGTGGTCAGGTCACTGCATTGATTATGGGGGGCATGGCAAGCTGGTGGTCACTGCATTGATGATGGGGGGTACGGCAAGCTGGTGGTCACTGCTGCATTGATGATCATGGGGGCACGGCAAGCTGGTGGTCAGGTGGTCACTGCATTGATGATGGGGGGCACAGCAAGCTGGTGGTCACTGCTGCTTTGATGATCATGGGGGTACGGCAAGCTGGTGGTCACTGGCACTGCATTGATGATGGCCCTGGGGGCATGGCAAGCTGGTCACTACATTGAAGGGGGCATGTACGCTGGTCACTACATTGAAGGGGGCATGTACGCTGGTCACTACATTGAAGGGGGCATGTACGCTGGTCACTGCATTGAAAGTGGGCATGTACGCTGGTCAGTACATTGAAGGGGACATGTAAGCTGGTCACTACATTGAAGGGGGCATGTACGCTGGTCACTACATTGAAGGGGGCATGTACTCTGGTCACTGCATTGAAAGGGGGCATGTACGCTGGTCACTACATTGAAAGGGGGTCTGTATTGTGGGGTTTGTGCTAGGGGGCCTGTACTGTGGGGTTTGTGCTAGGGGGCCTGCACTGTTGGATTAGTGCTAGGGGGTCTGTACTGTGTGGAATTAGTGCTAGGGGGTCTGTACTGTGGGGTTTGTGCTACGGGGCCTGTACTGTGGGGTTTGTGCTAGGGGGTCTGTACTGTGGGATTAGTGCTAGGGGGCCTGTACTGTGGGGTTTGTGCTAGGGGGTCTGTACTGTGGGGTTTGTGCTAGGGGGCCTGTACTGTGGGGTTTGTGCTAGGGGGCCTGTACTGTGGGGTTTGTGCTAGGGGGCCTGTACTGTGGAGTTTGTGGTAGGGGGCCTGTACTGTGGGGTTTGTGCTAGGGGGCCTGTACTGTGGGGTTTGTGCTAGGGGGTTTGTGCTTGAGGGGTTTGTGTAGGGGGGGGGTCTGAACTGTGTGGTTTGTGCTAGGGGGTCTGTACTGTGGGGTTTGTGCTAGGGGGCCTGTACTGTGGGGTTTGTGATAGGGGGCCTGCACTGTTGGATTAGTGCTAGGGGGTCTGTACTGTGGGGTTTGTGCTAGGGGGTCTGCACTGTAGTGTTTGTGCTAGGGGGCCTGTACTGTGGGGTTCGTGCTAGGGGGCCTGTACTGTGGGGTTTGTGCTAGGGGGCCTGTACTGTGGGGTTTGTGCTAGGGGGGTTGTGCTTGAGGGGTTTGTGCTGGGGGGGTCTGTACTGTGGGGTTTGTGCCACTCTCAGTCAGTGTATCCCATAATAGGGTGTCTCTCACAGTATATCCCATAATAGGACCCCTGTTCCCTTTTATGGGATATACTAGTACTGATGGACCCCTTAATATGTGATATATTGGGAGAATTTGGTCACGCAAGCAAAATACAGGGGACAAAATGGGTGGAGTCTATAAGGGGTGGGGCTTCTGAGAAATGGGAGGGGTCAAAATGGAAGGGCGGGGTCTTGCGCCTCACCATCTTAAAACTTCACCAGCCGCCACTGATAAATACACTTTTCTCCCTATTTATAATTGATTACATTCCCTCTGCTCCCTTTGTTCTCAGCTGTATAAAAGCTAGGGGAGGAGAAGCAACAGTACACTGAGCTTCTTAATCACTGGCTGTGCAGGTAGGGGCATGTCGGGAAAAGTCTGCTCATTGGAGGAGAGCAGGCTGAGTTCCCAGCACACCTAGAGAACGGACCAGGGTGTATACTCCTTCTTAGTGGGACTGGGAGGAACATCAGGGATTTCACACAAAGAAAGCAATACAAAGAGAACAGGAGACTTTTTTAATACAAGTAAATGGTACAGCAGGCACATATCCGGAATATAAAATGCTGGGGTAACAAACACTTTAAGCATTTCACAGCAATAGTCAGCTGTTCTTTACAGAGGCCTGACCTACAGTACAAATATTATTTTGGTTGTTGTTGTTTTTGTAGAACCTGCATATCTCCCTTTCTGTTTTCATTTAAGGTCAAAAGTAGAAATGCGCAGTTTAAGAAATGTGATTTTCTTTTCCTCTTAGTAAACCAAAATATCTTCCATTACATTATAATAAACATGTTGATGATCCTAAGTAATCATTTAGGATAAAACAGGCTGTAAAGGAAATAAAGCATAGTAAATAATGGTAGGATTTGAAAAGACTATTTACATGGAAGATTTTCTATTTCATTGTTGAGTGTATATTACTAAATCCATTAAGGGAAAATTAGCTTTTAGATATTGTGTTTTTATAGTACATTATGTCTCCAAAGGCAAGGTTATTATTTGCAAAAGTCCTAGACATGTAATTTTCCTGAAAATTGCAGCTCATATTTCTTCTGGCACAATCACAAAATTAGTTAACAAAATAAAATTAGTTAATGAAATATATTGGAATGATAATCAAATTGTCATTTTTGATATATAATATTAATAATACAACTAGTTTGCAATGTGCATTATAATAGAAGTGAAAACAAAAGTGCTTCTTCTTTCCAGCTATATATCTTATGTGTTATTACAACAATTTAAAGCTTAATTGGATCTCATAATATATGTCAGATAAACACTAAAATGCAATTGGTCAACAGAAGGTGGTCAAAACTAAAACATATGCATTGTATACATATATTTATATTTGCAAGGTTGTGAAAAACAAATTACAAAGTTCAGATTAATTTAAAATGGATTCAGGGTATACATATTAGCTAAAAAAGCATAAAAGCAAAAAGGTCCAATCTACATACAAAAAAAATAAAATAAAAATAATCGTTGAATCAATGATAGTCCTGATTCAATCATCACTGGTCCCAAGTCCATTAAAGCCTGAGTCAGACAAATTTAAAAATGAGTATGCTGGTGAATCTCCTGGCTTGACCATAACTGTATGCCCCTTTCCATTTTATTTTAAATGCATGAGTGCTATTATTTATTTAAAACATGTAAAAGACAATGATGAAGGGCATTTAAATTATTGTTTGACACATGCAATAATTTGATTTTGTGTGCTGATTTTTTTTTCCTATACTCATTTCCTTAAAGATACGTTCTTGGGTTTACAGCTAGGAGGATCCCCCACCCTTTTGAAGTAATGATAATAATTGTTGAAATCAATTTTTAATTACTATGGGCCAGAGAACAGCAAGAACCCATAAAAGTGTTGAAGGAAATTTAATTAGAGATAAAGTTTTTATGAGAGGTCCTAATGTATTTTACCTCGACTAACCTAACAATAAAGGTAGAGGAAGTTACAATGACATCTGGCACAAAACCACATGTACAAATTATGCAGAGGTAATAAAAGGCAGCTAATTAGCAATGGAAATGATGCTACAACATTTTTGAGATGCGTGAAAATTTGCATACAGATACATAATTACATCATTTGCAGCTGTTGTGTTTTTGTTGGTGTTAAGTCCTTGCATCTCTATTTACAAATATATATTTTTGTTGCTATACAAATATGTGGTAAATCTTGCATTTGGACCAATTTCTTACTTTACCATTTTTCCCATGTTTGATGACAATATTTGCTACATACTCGCACATCAGAGAGTTGAGAGTTACAAGTCCATGGGTAATCATCCATTTAATTTGCTTTGTGTGATTATGCAGTTTGTGTACTTATAAAATGTTTCAGATTTTTCACAGGTTTATTTACAGCATAAAAGTCTTACCAAATAACTAAAACAAAGAACGTTAACTGTTTAAATAGCCAGCTACACAAGCTCTGGATATACTCAGAATGACCAGCACATATTAATTTGCAATAAGTGGCTATATTGCTTTTAAAGATTCTTGAAACATTATTGACATCAATGCATCTTGTATCATTAACAAGATAAATATGTTTTTCCTATTTTACTCAATGTCATTGTAACCTTGTAATGGCCAGAAGTTGAAGCCCAGACGTTACACCAAATTTAGCAGTCAGTATACATCATTTGCCTCAACAATAATGCTGTGGCTAAATATTTACACCAAAATAAATGCATTTTTAAAGGATATATAAGACTTTTTGGGTCGGCTGTTTTGATACATTTCCTGTTCTTTTAAACTGGCAAAAAAAAAAAAAGAAAAAGAAAAATGTGTATTTTGCTTTTTTTACTTTTTAAAGTGCTATCATATTTATAACTTTGTTAAATTATTATTTTTTTTACCTTTAGGGTCCATTCACACTAGCGCGACTTGTCAGGCAACTTGGTCGCCTGACAAGTCGCGGTCGGTCGGTCGCCTGCCATTGATTAGCACAGGACCCGTTCTAATAGGAGCGACACAAGTCGCTCCGACTTAGAAAAAGAGTCCTGTACTATTTTGGGGCGACCTGGAGGAGAATTGCATTGACTTCAATTATATGAGGTCGCGGTGCACAGCGTGGTCGCCCCATCAAGTCGTGTCGCCCCTGTCGGAATGGGCTCTTACACCCAGCAATGCATTATATTAGTGGCATCCTGCTGACTTCTGCTATGACTATGTCTCTTTCTGTGCAGACAGGAGCAGGCAGGTTTGTTTATAAACACATCTCATGTGATCATCACAAACAAACATAGGACTTTTTAATGTGCCATTATTCGAATATACCCATGTATTTAAGCACAGCATATCAGTGGTGTTATCATAAAACTGCTCTTCAAATCAGGTTTGCATTGTTTTGGGTCGGATCTGACCTTTTTACATACAAGAGCAGTACCATGACTGTCTCTGATGGTATTTACAGAATATGAAACCTCCCTAAATGGTTCCAAATCATTAAAACGGGACTGGGAGGTGTCAGTGACAGCATGGAAACAGAAGTAGGAGCTCATACAGATACATGCACTTAGTATTTAAAAGGAACACAGGATAACATTGTCTTAGCGCAGGGTACCATGCCAGATAATGTTAGTCTACAGATTGCAATCAGAAAAAAATTAAAAACTAGTATGGTGTCATGAACATAAAAAAATATAAAACAAAATAATTTCAAGTGATATAGTGGTCATGACCAAGTGTAAAATATTTCATTGTCCCTTTTACTTCACTTTATCATATTATCAACACCAACTAATCAGTAGTCATAGAAAGCTTTTGCTATTGCCTTTAGAGAGAACTGTGTCCAGAAAATGCAAGCAGAAAACAAAATATTCATCAGTATTGTCTGAGGTCTCCTTTCAGTTTATTTTTACCATTACTACTACATTACGTCTTGTTCTGCTCTTTGTTTTTGTGTTGAGGTGAACATTGTGGTATAGACAGAACTTTGCATATTTATGCAGATCTGCCATCTAATGATTTGTAAGCTGATGACTAGTGGAGGAATCTTCAACAAGAAAAAGGTGAGATGCAGGAAGCACATAATTAATGAAGCAGAAGCAGGAAGGTGTAGTGCGGGTCCTCTGGTACAGATTTTTCTCTAGCAAGCAGTGACACCAAACATCACTCCAAATCTTGTGAGTCTAGCAGTCAAAGTCAACAGTGCCTCTCACACTATGGAGTTACTAAGACTGAAGGTAGGGGAGTGTCTAGGCTCCCTTACGTACCTGAAAAGTGCAGTTTTTTTTTTAACATTAACATTTTTAGATGTCCCCTATAACATAGGAAATCTTCCATTTTGATTTCAGGTACACTGTTTGCTTAAATAATTAAACATACCTAAAAAAAAAAAAGAGAGAGATAGAAAAATTAAGGCTAGCATTGATAAATTTTCCCTTTTCAAGTGCTAGTTGCCCCTCTATTGTGCTTACGATTTTGCTTCAATACTTTCAGTTGCTGATCCAGAAGAAGTATGCAGATAATGGTTTATGACTTTAATCTGACTTCTTGATCTGCATACATGTTCTAGGTCAGTGAAAGTGTTGAAGCAGGTAGGTCACTATTGGTCAAAAGGATAGTCAGGTGACTAGCATTTTCAGAACTTTGCAGCTAACAACACCTGGAAACCGAAGATAACTTGGTTGTGCCTGTAAAAGAGTCTAGAAAACAAGTTATTTTATATGAGTCCACAGGGCCCAACTAGCAATCTGAGCCCTTCCATCAGCTAGAAATTAATGTTACCCCTTTCTAGGTGTTTATTAAGACCAGCTTATAAGAACATGACTCAATGAGATATAAGAAGTGTTCCTAGAGCTTCCCAGTAGCTCTATTGTCATGTCACGTGTAACTTAATAAAAGCCTGGGAAGCACTAATTTTGGTCTTATGCTATTCATGAGATAAAACAAAAATGTTCTCTGTATCATGATACATGTACTAAGAAGAACTGCCACATGCTACACTGACAGAGATTCTGCACCATACCACAGGTGAAATATAAATATTCATTATACCAGCCTCCACTAGTTAAATTAATTGGAGTATTATTTTCACACTTCCTTAGTCATTACATGTGAGTCATCCACTTTTTTCTTTATTTTCCTGTTGTGGAGAACATCAAGCATGGTGAGAGTAATTTTTGAGTGTTCTGTGGTAAGCAAAAAGGGATTGTTATAGAAGTATAAAACTATCTTTATCTCTTGCAGTTTCATGTCTCTTGCATTGGTCTCCAACAACTTATGGCAATTTCTTATGTTCTCCTATACCATGGGGTTTATTTACTAAAAATGGAGAGTGCAACATCTGGTGCAACTCTAGCACAGAAACCAATCAGCTTCCAGGTTTGTTTGTCAAAGCCTAATTTAGAAGCTGATTGGCTACCATGCACAGCTGCACCAGTTTTAATAACTCAACCCCATGTTCCCATTCACCATGTTCCCAGTTCTCCTATACCATGGGGTTTATTTACTAAAAATTGAAAGTGCAAAATCTGGTGCAGCTCTAGCACAGAAACCAATCAGCTTCTAGGTTTGTTTGTCAAAGCCTAATTTAGAAGCTGATTGGCTACCATGCACAGCTGCACCAGTTTTAATAACTCAACCCCATGTTCCCAGTCACCAACTACATCTGGGGCATATCTGCAGTTTGTGGAAATCTATTGTAACTTGGAACAATAGTCATCTGTAGAATGTTTCCAGTATCCAACCACTCATGTAGCAAGTCCACACTCAACCACACTGGTTTTCTCTTGGAGCATGTTTTAGCATCTGATGTGGCATTGCATGTGCTAAATGTGGCGCTATTAGTGTCATACTTATCAATTATGTTGACCACCACTAATCTAATTTCCTAATTTCTGCATGTCCAATTATTGTTCATTTATTGTTCTTGTATGTAGCAGCATATGATGCTTGACACAGCTTCTGTGTGTATAACAGCATTATATCTATAGCTGGGCATTGACTATAAATATGTCAGTTGTTTTTTTTAACAATCTAAAATAAGGTTTGACAGCTACTATAACTTGCTTAAAATAATTCTAAATATGTTTTACTGAATGAACAGCTGTACAAGATAAACTGAGTTTAAATTATTATACATCTCCTTCAGAGCTGCTATTTATCCATTTATCTTTGTGGAAAGTCACAGAGAGATTCAGCTTGCAATAAATTAGTTCTCTGTTCTCTAAACAACTGTGAATTCTCTACTTTATTTTTCAAATGCCTAACTACCTTGGTCCTAGAGTCAGAACTATATCTTTTTTATTATTTTATCTAATTTTAACATTCTATCTTTCTTCATTCACATGGCAATCAAGGGTCACACCCACCCAGATTAAAATGAATTATAAATGTACTCTTGCTCTACCTTACCCTAAAAAAAAAATATTTAAAGCGGCCTCATACACACTGGACATTTGCTTATCTCTCCTACATGCCTTTCCTCCTGGCAGTAGTGCCTTGGCATAAAAATTGGTTGATGCTTGTAAAAGTTTCTGAAGACATTTAGGCATTGCATATGGCCGGGTTCACACATATGGGGCCGTGGGTTTGTGCTTGGGGTCAGGGGCGTCCCTGTTCATCTGTTCAGGAGTGAATCAGGTCCGAATTTTTGCCTGAATTTGCACCTGAATCAGACACAAAGACGCACAGGATCCTTTTTGAATGTGGACCGCGGCTGCCTTGGACCTGTGTGAATCGGCTCCATTGAAAACATGTCACACTTGCTTGTCATGCGAATTAGATACGGTGAAACCCATATCCAATTCTCATGTGTGAACCCAGCCTAACAAGCACTTGTGTCAATTGATTTTATTGGCCATTGTTCTGGCCATTGAAATAAATGAACGCTCAAGTGCTTAACATATCTAGTGTTAACACCTGTTTGGAAAAATTGGGGTTTTCACTCATCAAATGTTTTTTTTCTGCCAAAATGCTGCTGCTCCTTGACACAATGACAGTGTTTTTTTCTGCCTCTAAATGCCCCTGCCTCTAAACACCAATGTGTGCATGGACACACAGGCCAACATGCACTGGTGATCAGAGAGAGGAAAAAAAATGCCAGTTACTCATAATGACAGCATTAAAGATGCCCATTGTGCTTGAGGCCTAATGTGTTCCCACACTAACAGTAACATACAGTACAATATATATAAAAATCAGTGCCACACTACTAAAAATGAACAGTCAATCAAAGTTGTATAGTGCTCACAATATGATATTCATACTCATCAAAAATATATAATATTCACAATAGTCATCCACCAGTTTATGATTTACCCACACCCAAGTTTGGCAAGAAGTAGAGAGGGGACATTGCTGGAACAAGAAGCAGAGGAGCTGTGCTGTCTCCTTCTTATAAGGAAATAAGGAAAAGAAGGAGCTTTGGGCTTTCTCCTAACCTAAGCATAATAAAGCTGTGTTAGACCTCTACATATATTCAGTATACTGTAGGTCAACTACATAAAGTGGTTGTAAAGGCAGATGTTTTTTTACCCTAATGCATACTCTGCATTAAGGTAAAAAACCTTCTGCAATCCGCTCTCCCCAAGCTCCGCATAAATACTTACCTGGGCCCAGTGGCGGCTGGTGCCTCATCAATCGGGGGGCAGACACACCTGCCCCCCCCCCCCAAATTCACTCAAGCCTGCACCACCACATCTTTCCCCCGCAAGCCCATCAGTCAGTCAGTCGGTTTACTTACCTTATTCCTCCGGAATGACAGGCGGTGGCTTCCCCCTCAGGCTCCTTCATGTCCCTTCTTGGCAACCATCTCCTCCCCTCTTCTTGGCCAAAAGCAGGCCTTCTCCTTTCGGCCAATCGGGAAACAGGTCTCAGGACCTGCTTTCTGATTGGCCGGGAAGAGAATCAGAGTGGCAATAGCGAATATTCTTTCGCTATTGCCACACAACTGGGTAGGCTCAGGGCGCAGTGCTGTGTGTATCAATTGACGCACACATCCTAGCTGTGTGTATCAATTGACGCACACATCCATAGCTAGAAGCTTGCTTTGGGGGCATGAGTGCCCTCATAGCAAGCAACTTGCTATGAGGCATTCAGAAGTGAGAAGGAGCCTAGAGTGGTGGTGGAGACCCTAGAAGAGGAGGATTGGGGCTGCTCAATGCAAAAGCAGAGCAGGAGAGTATGACATGTTTATTATTGAAAAAAAATGTTGTATCCTTACAAATACATTAAGGTTAGGGCAAAGTGGCAAAGGTGGTGGGCACAATGACATCGCGTACTGTATGTGGAAAAATAAATATTAATCAAATTTTAAAAGACCACAACAATGGATACTTCAATTACCTGTCACCCTAACTTGGTTATATCATTGGTGCCACGTAGGGATGGGCTAAACACCTCCCTGTTCGGTTCGCACCAGAACATCTCGAACAGGAAAAAAGTTCAAGCGAACATGCAAACTCTATTAAACCCTATGGGACACAAACATGAAAAATAAAAAGTCCTCATTTTAGAGGCTTATATGCAAGTTATTGTCATAAAATGTGTATGGGGACCCGGGTATGTATCAATGCAAAAATAGTTTTTTAAAACTATTATTTTTAATGGAGCAGTGATTTTAACCACTTCCCGCCCGCCCTATAGGCAAATGACGGCGGGAAGGTGGTTACATTATCCTGACTGAACTGTCTCAGCTGAAGATCAGGCATACAGTGAGTTTCATCATCTTAGGAGGCAAAGCTTTTTTTCAATTTTTTTCTTTTTTTCTGGTCTGGCGGGCGTCGTGATTGATGATGGATTTACATTAGGGACACTATTTTTCTTTTTTAATAAAGGACTTGTAAAAAAAACAGTTTCCTGAGGTTTTTACTTTTTTTACACTTTTTTGGTGAATGAGTAGGGGAACGATGTACCCGATACCCATTCACATAGGGGGGCGGGATCTGGGGGCCCCCTTGTTAAAGGGGGCTTCCAGATTCCGATAAGTCCCCCACCTGCAGACCGCCAAAACCACAGCCTAGGTTTGTCGGGAGGAGGCCCTTGTCCCCATCAACATGGTGACAAGGTGCTTTGGGGGGTCACCCCAAAGCACCCTCCCCATGTTGAGGGCAAGCGGCCAGGTATTGGGCCACTTGCTTGTCACCCCTTTTCCTGGCCTTCCAGGCTGCATGCTCAGATAAGGATCTTGTATGGATTTTTTGGGGGGGCCCACACCATTTTTTTTAGATTTTGTCGTGGAGTTCCCCTTAAAATCTGTACCAGACCCGAAGGGCCTGGTATGGATTTTTGGGGGGACCCCACGCCACTGAGAGGGGACCCAGGACTCCAACATATCCATGCATTTTAAAAGTGGAATATGCCTGTACACTAAACTGACTTCACTAACTGACTGAACACACTATCCACTAACTATCAGCCTAATCTCTATTGTCACACACTATACACGGCTGCCATGTAAGCAGCAGCCTTATATAGTGTGGGGCTTGAACTTAGCCTCTGAGCCATGATTGGCCAAAGGCATAGTGCATTTGGCCAATCATGGCTCTCACAATACATTGGGCTTTGATTGGCCAAAGTATACAGGTCAGGTGCATGCTTTAGCCAATCATCAGCAATCAATGCACTGCAAGAGAGCAGCGCATTATGGGGCTCTCATCGGCGGGTGAACTTTCTGTCAAAGTTAAATGTTAAATTGTTGGCCAGCTACTACACCTTCTCATAGTTAACAATCCCTCTTCCTTTTGGATACTGTTCTACTTGATACAAGTATGTTTTTCATGTTTTCTTCACCTACATGAATTCAATCTCTACTTTTCAAATGTAACCCACAATGCACAGCTTTCACTCTACTGCTTGAAAACTCAGGGACCTGCATGCTAATGTTATTTTTACCACTGGTTCTCTGTTTCATAGCTGGTGGATCTTTGTACGGTTCAGGCACACTCCTAAATGCTGGTGTGAATCTGATATTACAGCACTGGTGTTTTCTGATGGTTGGGTAATGTCTATTTTAGCATTTATTAGTTAATGAGCAACTGGTACATTCGTAATAGTCATAGAAAATCAGCTCCACTGTTTCTGTTCGTCCAGTTGACCTTTTTTCCCTGGACAGGAAATGCTAGAAAATCTGATTTTTAAAATTGTCACCATAGCAGTAATTGATGAGAAATCTTTCAGTGGGGACACCCTTACTTCCGGGTTTTCTGATAAAACCATTGTCAACAGTCCATCCTTTCTCACTCACTGTGTAAAAAATTTAAAAATAAAATGGCTGCACATATAGTTTAAATTATTTAGTAAATACTCTGCTGCAAGCCAATTTTTTCCATTCAGTGGAAAGTTGAAAGGATGAAAGCATTTCCAAAACTGAAAATTAAAATTAAACATAAACATTCCACTACATTGGGCAACAATCACATACTAGTGGTATCTTTGTAGTCAGGAAACTCTTTAGTTCTGCACAAGAACCTGATACTTTTTTTAGAGATCTACCCGTGTTTGTAGATTTAAGCTGCAAGGCATTATTGTTTCATTGTCACTAGCACAAAGTGGTAGCTCTGGTCAGCATGTGAGGTGCCACAAAAGTGACTTTTTTACTGTGTAAAGAACCAACAGAGAAATCTTCAAGAAAAAATTCCCAAGAAATGTGTTAAAATTGGCCTTTCAAAAAAGAACCATGGGTCATTGGTAAATGCCATTAGCTGTGTATAGTTAACAGTATAGTTAACACTACTCAGAATGAGTCTGCTTTGGGAAGTACTAATCACAGTAATCGCAAAAATGTTTAATGGCATTTGGCATGCTTGGCTGAGTGTTTGACGTTCACACAATTACCACAAACATCTTTCAAAGTATCCAATGTGTTTCTTAGGACTTGGTGGTTGATGGAGATGGGGTTAGTTATATTTGTGGTTTTTTTTTTACTGTTGCGTGTATTTATTTTGTTTTTATTTTTTATTTTTTTTTTTAAATTGTTACCCTTTTTTAATGAATTTGGCAGCTGGATCAGTTCAGAGGCACTGCTGTTGTCGTGCCATTATAAAAGAGTACTTGCTTCTCAAATTGATTAAAGTGGTTCTAAGCTACAGAATGCATTAGAGAAAAAAACCTTCTGGGGGCAACTCCCCCCCAGCCCCCCCTTATACTTACCTGAGCCCCATCTCAAACCAGCAATGTGCACAAGAGCAGTGGCTCTCTCTGGTCTCTCTCTCCTCATTGGCTAATTGGGGCCAAGCTGTGCTCCGTGTGAAAGGACAATGTCCATTCACAGGAGCATGGCTTGGGAGCAAGCCTGCTCTAGTGCCCCCATAGCAAGCAACTTGCTATTGGGGGCACTCAGCAGGGGGGAGTAGCCAGGACAGCCAGTGGGGGACTAAAAAAAAAAAAAAAAAAGAATTGGGTCTGCTCTGTGCAAAATCATTGCACAGAGCAGGTAACTATAGCATTCTTGTTATTAAAAAAAAAAAAAACCTTTATAATCACTTTAACATGTATACAGTACACCGTATAATTCTTTTAAATTTGGAAACCTACTAGAAGTCTGTCTTAAATTCTTCATATATGATCTGTGTATCATTAACCTTAAGTAGTATTTTTCTATCCTATAAAAAGCAGCACATCTTAAGCCAAACTTCTGTATTTTATATTTATGTGCAGACCATGGTCTTTCTCTTCAGGTAATAGTGAAAAAATAAATCATGTTTGACTATAGTTTATTCGCTTGTGAAATGGTCTCTTAGGAGAAACAGAAGGGTGTCTGGAAATTTGTGTCTGAGGTTTTAAATTGTAGTCTGTTAGAAAATTAGCTCCAGACAGGGACAAAAAGTCTGTAACAAATGCTTTAAGTTATACGAAACATTAGTTTTTAATGTAGATGCTGTAATGCATCAAGTCTGACTGCAAATTTTATTTTCCTGATTTCCCACTAAAGTGAATCTTACTTTTGAGGAATAAAATAAAATAAATGCAATTTTTTTCCTGCAACATATGAGCAATTTTGCATTAAATGTATATAAACCCAAGAAAAAAAACAGCAGCTTACTAGTCCTGTTCAACCTTTTTTCAATTTTTTAACCTGATGATCCTGCCAAAATAACATATTTCTTCTATGTATTTTCTTCAATAATTAAGTTCTTCTATGTATTTTCTTCAGTAATTAAGTTCTAAATATAAGCCTAAATAATGTAAGTTATCTTTTTTTTTTTAATATGTTTATGTGGTTTTAGAAAGGAAATTAATACTACATTGGTAACGCGGTCACAGCCGCCTTAGTAATAACATGGATACAGGCAATGATATAAATGCGACATAGTAGCGAGTAAGGTCTTGCTAATACAACAAAATATTTCAACAATAGGCATACCAATAGAACTAATAAGAAGAAGAGGTGCATAGAAAATACAAGTGTTAAGGGAAAGGTGGGAAAGGTGTTTATCAGAAAAGGATGTATATGTCAGGGTAAGGCACAAGTTGTAGTTACGGGGATACACCACTTGCATCGGGGGGGAAATACAGGTCTATAAGGGGTGCCATAAGGACCAGAGTTTCCATATAAGATCAAAGGATCGGCGAGTATGATTTTGTAGGGCTAGAGATTTCTCCCATAAGAAGTTTTGGTGGTTGGTATTGATCATTTTGGATGGGTTGGGGGACAGGTCTTGTTTTCAGTGCCTGGTGATAGATAGTTTGGAGCAAAGTAAGATATTGGCCACAATACTTTAGTACATGGTTGGGAACCTATCAATACATAAGTTAAGTAGGGCCAAAGCAGGGTCAGAAGGGTCAGAAGGGGTTAAGATACCTGTTATTTCAGATATAATTTGAAATGTTTTCCGCCAAAAACTCCGGATATTTTTGCAAGACCATAGTATATGCATAATATTGCCAGGGGAACCACAACCATGCCAGCATAACAAAGAGTTTGCAAGATACATTATGGTCAATTTATACAGGGTGAGATACCATCAAAGGGAGACCTTTAAGGCCAGTTCCCAATGATTCACACAATGCGTAATAGAATGGGAGTATCGTATGGCTTGGGTCCATTGGAAATCAGAGAAAAAGGTTTGAAGGTCTGATTCCCATTGGAGCATTTTCTTTGATTTACTGAATTTAGTTTTGTCCTGTAATACATTGTAGATGAGGGCTGTTCCTTTGGTGGATTTTGAGTAGGTTGAGAAAAATTGCCATATTTTGGGGTGGAGTGTGATAGAGGGTGAAAAAGGTGGAGAAAGTGTTGAGTGCGATATAATGTGAAAAAGGTGGAGTGCGGGAGGGAATCGTTATCAAAAAGGCACTCGGGAGGTCTCGTTTTGTGTCCATGAAAGAGGTCCTCCACATGATGGATACCAAATTTCTCCAGGTTAAGTAGTTTGATGTCAGGGATGAAGAGTCCTAAAGTTGTAAGTGGAATCGTAACGGTTGGGCAGGAAGGGGATTTGGAGGGGGGATTTACGATTTCCTCCATGCATAGATGGATGTTCTTGTAGTGGGAGAATATTCAGTCAAGTTTAGTGTTCTCCATGTATTGGCATATAATAGGGAGCTGAGATTAGCATTTTTGTTGATACCTTTTTCAATATATAGCAAAATCGGTTCAGCAGAAGGGTTGAACCAATGCTTCATATGATCAAGGTGGGCTGCTGTAAGATAGTCTTGTAGATCTACCATTCCCATGCCACCCATTGATCTATGTTTTGTTAAAGGATGTATGGGAACAACGGGCCCTTTTCCCTTTCCAAATAAATCTTCTCAGTTGTGCGGTGAGAGTATATATATATATATATATATATATATATATATATATATATATATATTTACCTGGAATGTGTAGGGACCGAAATATGTACAGGATTTGGGGGAGAATCTGCATTTTATAGGCTGCCAACCTTCCCATCCATGACAGCTCCACTTAGGCTAGCTGCTTTAGTTGCGTCTCGATTTTGGCTATTAGCGGTTTGTAGTTGCTTTCTGCTAATGTAGAGTAGGAAGGGGTAAATATGATACCAAGGTATGAAATACCTGCTTTGTCCTATGTATACGGCAGTTCCTTTTTCAATGTAGATTTGATAGGTAAGGGGATATTTAGGTAAATTATTAGAGATTTAGAATGGTTGACTCTATAGTTGGATATGCTACTAAATTCTGTAAGAATTTTGTGAGCATGTGGGAGCGAGACTTGGAGGTTTGTCAGCATTAAGATGAAAAGGGAAAGATTAAGGGAAAAGATTAACAACATGAGGCCTATCTCTAAATAGAAATCCAGTAATCGATGAGTGTGAATGGAGATTCTCTGCCAGTGGTTCAAACATCAGATTAAATATTGACAGGAACAATGGACATCCCTGTCTTGTGCCATTAGATATGGCAAAGGGTTTTGAAAGTAGGCTAGCAGTGTAAACCTGGGCCGAAGGGGTGGAATATAGTGCTAAAAAAGCAGACAGTATCATACTCTGAAAACCAAATTTGACATATAACCCCAGTGCACCCAGTCGAACGCCTTCTCCGCATCAATAGAAAGCATCAGAGAAGGTGTTCGACTGCGCTCAGCAAAATGCACAACATTAAGCACACGTCTTGTAGCATCAGATGTGTGTCTACCAGGAACAAATCCCGACTGATCCAGCTGTATTAGAGAAGGTAGTATTTTTTCTAACCCTTGTGCCAGACTTTTAACATATAATTTGATGTCAACATTGAGCAAGGAGATTGGTCAAAAGTTAGACGTAGCGATGGGTCAAACACCCCCCTGTTCGGGTTGCACCAGAACATCTCGAACAGGGAAAAAGCTCTAGCAAACATGCCAACTCTATTAAAGTCTATGGGACACGAACATAAAAAATCGAAAGTCCTCATTTTAAAGGATTATATGCAAGTTATTACCATAAAAAGTGTATGGGGACCCGGGTACTGTCCTGGGGGACAGGTATCAATGCAAAACTTTTTTTTTAACCACTTCAATACAGGGCACTTTCACCCCCTTCCTGCCCAGGCCAATTTTCAGCTTTTAGCGCTGTTGCATTTTGAATGACAATTGCACAGTCATGCAACACTGCACCTAAACCAAATTTATGTAATTTTTTATCACAAATAGAGCTTTCTTTTGGTGGTATTTGATCACCGCAAGGTTTTTTCTTTTTTTCTAAACAAATAAAAAAAGAACAAAAAGTTAGAAAAAAAAAACATTTTTTGATTATGTTATACAATTTTGTAAATAGATAATTTTTTTCCTGCACTGATGAGCAGTGATGAGGCTGCACTGACAGGCACTGATGAGGAGGCACTGATGGGGTGGCACTGATGGGGTGGCACTGATAGGCAGCACTGATGGGCACTGATATGTGGCACTGATAGGTAGCACTGATATGCATCATTGGTGGGCACTGATAGGCGGCACTGATGGGCACTGATGGGCACTGATAGGCGGCACTGATGGGCACTGATAGGTGGCACTGGTGGGCAATAATGGGCACTGGTGGGCAGCACTGATAGATGGCAATGATGGGCACTGGTGGGTAGCACTGATGGGGAGGGCACTGGCGGGAAGCACTGATGGGGAGGGAACCAGTTGGCTCCCTTAGCCCTGATTGCTATCCCTGGTGGCCATGGTGGGCATCCCTGGGGTCATGGGTGGGAAACTCTGGGGTCATGGGTGGGCATCCCTGGTGGTTCTAGTGGCACCCCCCCCCCCCGGGGGTGCGTAGAGCACATTATCCTGCCGCCCTCATAGATAATGCAACCACTTTCCCACCGTCTATCGCCTATAGCGTGGGCGGGAAGTGGTTAAAACAATCGTTTTTACAGGATCAGTGATTTTAATGATGCTTAAAGTGAGACAATAAAAATGAAAAATTCCTTTAATAATCATGTCTGGGGAGTCCCCTAATGTGCCTGTAAAGTAGCACATCTGTACGATGTATGCAGCCTGCTGCAGCAATACTGACATTTCTAAAGGAAAAAAAATGTCATTTAAACTTGCTCACGGCTGTAATGTATTGTCGGCTCCCGGCAATACAGATTCAAAAAACATGAAAAAAACAATGTAGGGCCCCCCTCACACCCCAAAATTCCCCACAAAATCCAGGGGGGCCAGGATAAGGGGGATAAGTGAGTGTCCCCCCCTCCTGAACCATACCAGGCCACTTTCCCTCAACATGGGGAGGTTGCATTGGGGTGTCCCCAAAGTACCTTGTCCCCATGTTGATGGGGACAAGGGCCTCTTCCCGACAACCCTAGGCTGTGGTTGTGGGGGTCTGTGGGTGGGGGGGGGGCTTATCGGAATCTGGAAGCCCCCTTTAATAAGGGGGCCCCCAGATCCCAGCCTCCCCCCTATGTGAATACCCATTCACCAAAAAAGTGTAAAAAAAGAAAAACCACAGAACACTGTTTTTGACAAGTCCTTTATTAAAAAAAAAAAAAAAAAAAAAAGAGTGTCCCTCGTAAATCCACCGTCAATCACGATGTCCGACAACCCTAAAAATAGAGAAAATTTCAATGTGACATCAAATTTCATGTGACATCAGAAGGGGGCGGTGTCACTGGGTGACGTAACCGGATGGCCTCACCCCTTGCCTATAAAAGAGCTGTCAAAGCTGAGGAACGACATATAGCGAGACACCTCAGAAGAAGCAAAGCATTTTTTAAATTTTTTTTATTTTTCGGGTCGATGGGCGTCATGATTGATGATGGATTTACATTGAGGGACACTATTTTATTTATTTTTAATTTTTAACCACTTAAGCCCCGGAGGATTTGGCTGCTAAAGGACCAGGGGTTTTTTTACGATTTTTTACTGCGTGACTTTAACGGACAATTGCGCGGTCGTGCGACGCTGTACCTAAACGAATTTGACGTCCTTTTTTTCCCACAAACAGAGCTTTCTTTTGGTGGTATTTGATCACCTGTGCGATTTTTTGATCACGCGCTATAAACAAGAAAAGAGCGTAAATTTTGCAAAAATAACAATATTTTTTCACATTTTTTTATATGAAATTCCCCAAAAAAAAAAGTAAAAATCAAAATTTTTTAACATTTTTCGGCAAATTTGTTTTATGCTACCTATGTTTGGTAAAAAAAATTGCAAAAAGCGTATTTTGATTGGTTTGCGCAAAAGTTATCGCGTTTACTAACAAAGGGAAAGATTTTTGTCATTTTTGGTGTTTTTTTTTTAACGCGTAATGGCGGCGATCTGCGATTTTTTTTTCGGTACTGCGACATTGCGGCAGACAGATCGGACCCTTGACTGACATTTTTGACACTTTTGGGGGTACCAGTGACATTACTGCAGTAATCAGTGCTATACATATGCACTGTTACTGCAAAAATGACACTGGCAGGGAAGGGGTTAACTTTATTGGACAGGGAGGGGTTAAGTGTGTCCTAGGGGCGTGATTCTAACTGTGCAGGGACATTCCTATTGGTGTAAAAGCAAAGATCAACCGTTCTACATAGTAGAACGGACAGATCTTCACTTTTACACAGGGAGAACTGACAGGCAGCTTGTTTACACAAGCCGCTCTGTCTTTCTCCCTTCACAGGAGCGATCGCAGTGTGACTGGCGGACATCGAGTCCGCCGGTCACACGCACTGACTTGTCTGTGAACGAGCCGCGGCGGGCGCGCGCCTCGGCGGGTGCGCGCCCGCCCGCGATAGGCTCGCAAGTCAGTGACAGGCGAGTGACGTACCGATACGTCACCCTGCCTGGCCGGGGCTGACCGCCACAGTATATAGTCGTGCGGCGGTCGGCAACCGGTTAATAAAGGACTTCTCACAAACTGAGTTCTGTAGTTTTTCCTTTTTTAAACTTTTTTGGCCAACGGGTAGGGGTACTATGTAGGGTAGGGGTACCTTGTTGAAGGGGGCTTCCAGATTCTTATAAGCCCCCCACCCGAAGACCCCCACAACCAAAGCCCAGGGTTGTTGGGAAGAGGCCCTTGTCCCCATCAACATGCGGACAAGATGCTTTGGGATGGGGGCCAGAGCTCGCTCGTCCCCCCTTTTCTGACCTGCCAGGCTGCATGCTGGGATAAGGATCTGGTATAGATTTTTTTTGGGGGGGTACGCGTTTTCTTTTTTTTACATTTTATTTATCTGTATTGCCAGGAGTCGGCAATACAGATAAAAACAGTTGGCAATACATTACAAAGCACCCCCCCCTTGTTGAGGACAAGCAGCTTGGTATGGTTCAGGAGGGGGGGGGGGCGCTCGCTCATCTCCCCTATCCTTGCCTGCCAGGCTGCATGCTCGGATAAGGTTCTAATAAGGATTTTGCCTTTTTTTTTTTTTTACATTTTGGCATTGAGTTCCCCTTAAAATTTATACCAGACTCAAAGAGTTTTTTTTTTTAATTCTGTCATAAGGTTCCCCTTAACCACTTAAATACAGGGCACTTTTACCCCCATTCCTGCCTAGACCAATTTTCAGCTTTCAAGGCTCATTGTTATCTATGGGAAATATTGGCTAACTTGGCATGGCACTTATCCCCATCTTTAACATTGGCATCTATGGGAAATATTGGTCAGCTTGGGCATGGCACTGCTCCCTGTCTTTAACATTGGTGTTTATGGGAAATCTTGGTCAGCTTGGCATGGCACTGCTCACAAACTATAAGTGACAGGGACACAAAAATTGGGGAGCCCCGAGAGGGGACCCAGACTAAACATCAGATCTATACATTTTAAAAGTGGGGTATGCCTGTACACTACACTGACTGCACTAATTTAACTCAACACACTATCCACTGACTACCTGTCTAATCTCTATTATAACACACTATACACGGATGCCGTATAAGTAGCAGCCTTTTATATAGTGGTGTGTGCACTTAGCCCCTGAGCCATGATTGGCTAAAGGCACCCTGCCTTTGGCCAATCATTCCTCTGACAGGACATTGTGCTGTGATTGGCTAAAGCATACAGGTCAGGTGCATGCTTTGGCCAGTCATCAGCAATTAATGCACTGCAACAGCACAGTGCATTATGGGGCACTCATTAGCTGGCGAACTTCCTGCTGAGCACCCAATTTGTGTGTTTGGTGAACACATAAACAGCTGATGTTTGAGTCGAACTTACATTTGATTTTAACATAAAACCCATCCCTATTAGCCGGACAGTATGGATTCTTTTCTGGTTTGGGAATAGTAACGATGTGAGCTCTCAATGTCTCCTTTGGAAAAGCTTTGGCAGTGGTGACAGTGTTAAACATCTTGACCAGGTGTGGGCTCAGAAAAGAAGAGAAAGTGTGATAGTATTCAGTACTGAACCCACCAGGACCAGGAGATTTCCCACAGGGCATAGATTGGATTGTACTCTGCATTTCTAAGGTAGAGAAAGGACGATTTAGTTCTGCAAGGTCTGAAGGACACAGTGAAGGGAAGTTAAGATTGGCTAGGAAAGATGCAATCGTGTCAGAGGAAGGTTGGGTGACCGATGGGTCCTCCTTTAAATTGTAAAGGGAGCCATAATCGTCTGCAAAGGCATCCACAATGTGCTGTGAATTGAACAATTTTTGATGAGTGAAAGGGTTGTGGTGGAGGTGTGAGATCTTGGATTTGATTCTTCAGGCTTTCAGACGAGATGCTAGGATTTACTGGATTTCTTATTCAGGGAGTTGTATCTTAACCACCTAAGGACCGCCCACCGTATATATACTGCGGCAGGACGGCCCTTAAGCGCTAAATCACGTACATTCATGTCATTTTGCTTTACCGTTCTAGGGGGCATGTGCGCTACTGGAGCTCCCGTGATTGTCAAGGAGACTGACAGAACTGGTGTCTGCCATGTAAACAAGGTAGACGGCTGTTCTGTCAGACAGGAAGGGAGAGATCGTGTGTTCCTAGTAATCAGGAACACTGATCTCTCTCTTACTGCAGTCAGTCCACTCCCCCCACAGTTAGATAACATTCCTTAGGAGCACACTTAACTCCTTGATCCCCCCTGATGTTAACCCCTTCCCTGCCAATGTTTTATAACAGAAAGTAAAAGATATTGTTTTTTTTTTTTTTTTTAATTGTCAGTATTTTTTGTTTATAGCACAAAAAATAAAAATTGCAGATGTGATCAAATACCATCAAAAGAAAGCTCTATTTGTGGGGAAAAAAGAATATAAATTTTATTTGGGTACAGCGTGGCACGACTGCACAATTGTCAGTTAAAGTAACGCAGTGCCGTATCGAAAAAAATGGCCTGGTCATTAAGGGGGTAAAACCTTCCGGGGCTGAAGTGGTTCATCTTAGTTGTCGGAGCATGCGTTCATGCTTTTCTTGTAATAGAGATTGGAGCTCCAAGTGTAGCTTGGCAAGTACAGATGCTATCTTAGGGTTAGGGTGAAGCTTATTCTTAATTTCCATGGTTTGGAGATTGGGTAATAAACCTTGTAGTTTTGCGTCATGGGATCGTTTAACCTGGGCCCCTAATTGGATCAAAATTTGTGTGCGTTCCATAGATAGAAGTTACTTGTTTCAGGGGTATCGTTGCTAAGAAAATAGTCTCGGAGATGTTGAGTGAGCACCTTGCTTGTAGATCTTTGATTAGTTTATTGTTACATCTCCATAGCAGAGTGGGATGGAGGAGTTCTGATTCCAAAATCGTGATGGATATCGGTGCGTGGTCAGACCATGTGATATCCCCTATCTTGGAAGAAGAAATCCATTGTAACAGCCACTTATATAGTAAACATAAATTGATGCGCCATGTAAGTTATCTTAAAGAACCAGTAGAACAATACTTATAGTGCAATAAAGTAAATTGGTAGATACAGTCAGTAACTGAATTTTTTTTCTAATTGGCAATTTTCAAAGAATAGAAATATTTAAAAGAGAAGTATGGGAATTTCAAAAACAACAAAAAAAATCATACTCATGATGGGAACAGCTGCAGCACCAATTTCAGCTGCAGCTGTTCCCCACCATCTATAAGACCATGAACTAAGCAATCAAACACCACTGATCACTCACTGTCAGTCACCAGCTCCCAGCTTTGTCCCTCCAGCGCTCACAAGACAAATTGGGAATAATAATGCAATCCACTGTGCCCAAACTCTTTTGGAAAGGATGGTGAAGTGTCCACAATAAAACACCTGGATGGCACACTGGGTTGCCTTTGGATTACATTGGGATCTAGCTCAATAATTCATGGAGACCAGCTAGATTATCTGGGAGGAGGTCTGCCTTCTTAATCCTGTGTTTTCACTGGAACTAATTGAACATCATGTCTGGTCATTTGAAATGAATGCTGGTGGTAATGCTGGTACTGATGCTCTTTCCAGTGTTATCAGAGATAGGGAAGTAATGTGATGCAATGATGGAAGAACAGGGATGTCATGAAAAAACCCAATGCTTGTTGATGGTGGAGATAGGATCAGTGTTAAGATTTGGCAGCAGGGATAAAGCAAATTCAAATGGCTCAACTTGTTCTAGTGTATAATTTTTCTTCATGGGTAAGTATTTTCTGTATGTTTTCTATACTATCCACGGGAATTACATTGTAAACTATTATTTCCCCTCCTGCTGAATGACTGACCACTGTACTAGCCCGTCAGAGGATGGGAGCACGCTTTCTGTTATTAGAAGTGTACATGTCAGAGTTGTATAAAGTACTCGAAACCCATACTTGAGTAAAAGTACAAGTGCTCGATCAAAAAATGACTTGAGTAGAAGTGGAAGTGCTCGATCAAAAAGTGACTTGAGTAGAAGTACTAAAGTATTCAACATTTTTTGTACTTAAGTAGTGCAAGTAGTTTTTTTTTAAATTTTGCTACTCAAGTACTGAAAGTAAAAGTACCAGTAGTTTTGAAAAAATAATTGCTACTCAAGTACTGAAAGTAAAAGTACAAGTACTGTGTTATGTAGTTATTAAAGAAAGAAGTCAAAAGTTTGAACATCATATTTTTTATTATTTCAAATGCAGCTTTTATTTATGCATACAGTAGCATTTATTTTCGTATGCGCTGATAATACACATGTTTTGAGCTTCATGAAACCTGCCATCTACGGTTCTGGCAGTGGTAATTTTTATAATAGTAACGAGTAACTATGCAGCACAAAAAAAAAATATTGGAGTAGAAGTATTGAAATCATCGAAAAAATGTAGTGAAGTAAAAGTGGAAGAAGGAGAAAAAAATTCTACTCCAGGAAAGTACAGATACCGCCTTTCGGTACTCAAGTACAGTAGTGAAGTAGTTCTATTTAGTTACTATACATCTCTGGTACATGTCTATACTTGCACAGGAGTAAAAGGCAAATCAGGATACTTCGGCATCTATGTGACAGCTAATTAAGGCACTTGGGAGAACATTTTTAATAAGGAAGCTTAGGGGCCCAAATAACAGGAACCGGATCACAAAAGTCTCTATAATGCCTGTACCTAGTCCACTGATTATTCCTTTATGATTACAGCAACCAAGATTGTCTACTTGCTCAAGCATTCCAAAACACGAAAATACTGTAAAGAGTTACTGTATATAGCTAACATACAGAAATTAGTCAGGCATTTCCTCTTGAACTGTATAAACCCTAAGACAAAGAACCATAAATCATTTCCCTCAACAATATTGATTATTTCAGATCTGCCAACTGCTTGTTGGCAGTCGTCTAGCAAATGCACCAATGTGACAAAAGAATTAGTCTTTTTTAAGCCACACATGCATAATAGGTATGAAGAATTTAAATCAAACTCATCAATTTCTGTATTGAAATATTTTTTTTATTCTGAAACAGCTTTCCTCTCGTTTGTACAAATGGCAGGGTCACACTCTGTTATAGTTTATTCTGAGGGCATATGGAAGGGCAAAGACTACATTTACCAGAATTTTGTTTGTCTCTTTTGTATTCCATCAAGCCTTCCCAATGGAAATTGTGAAATAAAGTGAAAAGCAAAAAACATAATAGCCTCATATCAGATTAGTAATGGAAACTCAGTGGTGCAAAGAAAATGTTTAAATAGCACAAACTTTGACAAGGAAACATGTTCCCTTTGTGTAATGTTCTAGGACATCAGCAGTAAGCCATTTTGTATCATAAAATTGCTATTATGCTATCTTTATTTCTGCAGTTTTATGTTGTATAAATCAATGAAATTGTAAATTTTATGAACAACACAGAATGTTCCAGTTATACATATAGTTATGAAAAGGAGGAAACAACACAGAAAAAATGCCTTTATAATAGGGTTTAAAAGTATAATTGCATTTTATTACTTTGCTTATAAAATAATTTTAAAAGTGATCAAATGACAGCAAACTTTAGTAAAATAGATTATGTTACTTAATTAAAAAGAACATCTTTAAGTAGGAGTTACTGCTCATAGACATATATTATAAGATGCAGAGTGCAAACAGGGTGCATAGATACAAAATCTACATGACTTTTTTATGTTTACTGTTTACCAGTAGTTTAAGCAGTTGCTTGGGAAATACTGCAACGACATTTTCATATTTACTCATATATATATATATTTCGTTTTCAGTGTACAATTGAGAAACCATTGGTATATAATATAGTATAATAATAAGAAATAGAAATACTTTGGGATATTTGACCTAGGAACAATGAATATGTGTGACAGCATTGAGGAGAGAGTGAAAAAAAGTTCAGTAAGATTATATATATATATATATATATATACACATACATATATATATATATATGTATGTATATATATATATATATATATATATATATATATATATATATATATATATATATATATATATATATATATACACACACATACAGTATATAGTCTATGGCTACAACACAATATTGTTGAAAATAATATACCAACAACAGTACCATACAAATTCTTAATTAACAAAGTAACATCTTTCACAGTATATGTATGTGGGAATTGCAAATTTTAATGTCAAATTGCAGTTATAAAGTAATACAAAA